>NC_044274.1:68930783-69243441 GCF_003957555.1 Calypte anna | reverse complement strand
AGAACTGGGCAATCACAAACCATGCTAAAGTTAAAAAGAGCAAGCGGTACATTCTCCACCTGGGATGAGGTAAACCTGGTAAAACCTGGAAACTGGGGGATGAGAGGCTGGAGAGCAGTCCTGCAGAAAGAGATGTGGGACCTGGGTTGATAGAAAGTGGATATTGAGTCCAAAGTGTTCCCTGGTAGCCAAAAGGTTGAACTGTGTCCTGGGATGCATGGAGCACATCCCAGTGAGCTGTTCAAGTGAAGGTGATTGTCCCTCACTGTTACATGGTCAGGCCCCACCTTTGTGCAGGTCTGTGAGTATGATTGGTAAATGCAGCTTATCCTAGAAATTCATAGTCATGCATAACTTAATAGGCAGGTGTGAGAACTGTAAGCTATTTTTGTAATTTGTACATAAATCCCAGCAAAGCACCTTTATTAACTGGCAGCAAAATACTTACTGGAAGGTGTGGATGAGGAAAGATCAAACCTATCATTAAGCTGACATTACTTCTCATACACTCACAGAAACATAGCATAATTTGGGTTGGAAAAGGCCTTTAAACATCATCTTATCCAACCTCCTTGCAGTGAGCAGGGATATCTTCAACTAGATCAGGTTGCTCAGAGCCCTGTCCAACCTAGCCTTGAACATTTCCCAGGATGGGGCATCTACCTCTCTGAGCAAGCAGTGCCAGTGTTTGAACAGTATTATCACAAAAAATTTCTTCCTTACATATAGTCTGAATCTTCTCTTCTTCTAACTTAAAAATATCACCCCTTTTTGTCCTATCTGTACAGCCTCTCTGGAGACTCTATCCCCATATTTCTTATAAGTCCCCTCTGATTACTGAAGGCCCTCTAAAAAGTATCCCTTTACCATTCTCTTCTCCAGGCTAAACAACCCCCTTTCTGAGTCTTTCCTCAAAGCAGAAGTGTTATAGCACTTTGATAATTTTTTGTGACCTCATCTGGACTTGCTGCAACAACTCCATGTCCTTCTTGTGTTGGGAGTCAAGAACTGGACACAGCACTCCAGGTGAGGTCTCATGAGAGCAGAGTAGAGCAACAGAATCACCTCACTGGACAAAGTGGCCACACTGATTTTGATGCAACCCAGGACACATTTGGCTTTCTAAGCTGGCAGCACACATGGGCAAGATCATGTTGAGTCTTCTCATCAGCCAGGTCTTCTCCTTAATGTTGTTCTTAATCCATCTTCTGAGCCTGTAACTATGCTTGGGATTTCTTTGATCCAGGTGCAGGACCTTGCACTTGGCATTTTTGAACTTCATTCAGCCATCACAGTCCCACCTCTCAAAGGTGTTGAGGTCCCTCTGCATGGCCTCCTTTACGTCCAGCTGACCAACCACACCACAAAACTTGGTGTCATCAGTAGTCTTGTGGAGGGTGCACTCAATCTATTTTTCTTGTCAACAAAGATGTCAAACAGCACCAGACCCGGTACCACACCCAGAGAAATGCCATTAATCACTGGTTTTCATTTATTGGGTAGGGATGTTGATCTGCTAGAGCATAGGAAGGCTCTACAGAGGGACCTGGACAGGTAGGATTGATGGACCAAGACCAATTGTATGAGATTTAATAAGGCCAAGTGACTGGGTCCTGCATTTTGGTCAAAACAATGCTAGGCAACACTACTTCTTCTGAGGAAGAAACTTTTTACTGGGAGGGCAGATAGGCATTAGAATGGGCTGCTCAAGGAGGTGGTGGAGTCACCATTTCTGAGGGTATATAAAAACCATGTAGATGAGGCACTTCAGGATATGCTGTATTGGGTCATAGAATTATAGCTACATGTATGTTATTTGGGGGGAATTCTGGCAGCAGTGATGTTAGAGGTCTTTTCCAAGTGAGACTGTTCTGTGGTTTTGTAATTCTGGTACATTGTGAAGAACAGGGTGTTGGACTTGATGATCCTTATGGGTCTCTTCCAAGTTGACATAATATATGATTCCAAGACTAGTGAATTCACTGTGGCTTAAATGTTTCTAAACAGTGGGAATCTCCTTTCTTGTGCTGCAAAGTGGTTAGCACATTTTGAACTTCAGAGATAACAAGAAGCCACTTTTCAGAAAAAAGCTAGTTTAGAAAGGTTTCCTGTTATTTGTTCTGTAAAACCTTATTTCAACCTAGAGTATGGGTTTTAATGAGCCTGTGTGGTGTTATTACAGTGCCTTCCACAAAATTATGGCTATTTCTTTTCTAAAGATAATTCTGTCTTAATTATCTCAGTGAGTTGGGGAGCACTGCTGCAATTTTAAGAAAATTCTTCTGTAGTTTCTACAGGGTATTTCCTTTCTTCTCTTCAAAAATCATCTGTCTGTATGTTGCATGGGTGGTATAAGGTTCATATTTGGACTTTTTAAGCTTTTTTTTTTTTTTTTTTTTTTTAATATCTTAGTGCAGAACACCTAGAGTTGTTAAAGAATCTTTCTTCTGTTTCTTCTGAAAAAAGATAATTTCAATTAAGTAAAGAGGGCTGGTTTATTGAGCCAGTTTCTAAATGAGAATTTGAGATGTTATTGTGTTTGTTAAGCAATGTTGTAGTGAAGCCCCAGACATCTCTGGGATGTAACTGAGATAAAAGTATTTCAAGCAACGGTATAAACTCTATTTCTAGAGATTGTATGCACTGTCTCTTAAGACTAATTGGTTTAGACTCCTCTCTGAACTTAATATAATGATATTGTGTCCAGGAGCTAAATATACACTCAATTAATGTTTACACCGGAAAAAAGAGTTATGAATAAGTTTTTTCTGTCTTTTACTTATGGAGATTTCCCTGACTGAGATGCTCCATGGATGTTCAGCCCTGTGCAAAATGACAAAGGGCTCCTCCTTCTACACAGTGTATTGATACTTGATATATCCAGTATGAAAAACTATGGGTTTAAATCACAGTTCTAAGGAATCACAAAGATACATTTTGGGAAGTTTCCTTTTTCCTGGTGAAGCCCTGCCCAGTTACATATTAGTTGTAACTAGTTCTCTCTTCATCTGAAATAAGTTTTCCTATTCCTTCTGAAAATGGTATATTATATACTAAAGGAATTGCAAATCATAATTTTGAAAGAAAGAATGTGTTAGTTTGGTTTTCTTGATTTTTTGGGGTTGTTTTTTTTCTTCACCTTGAAGAGGGATTTTAGATGCCCATCTATAAAGGAAAGCTCAGAGATGTTTCTTTCTCTTCTTGAAATTTATATCTAAATCCCTGAAAGAGTCTCTGATGCTTAAAAGCCTCTTTTTGCCTCACTGTATATCCCTCTCTAGTAAAGCTACAGCCTCCTTCATGCTCTTGTCCATTGTGAATCTTTCAGTTACTAGTTTGAGTAATTTTGTTTTATGAGTGGAGGTCTTCAATTAAAAGGTGATTTATCATGTCTGAACCGCTAAAATTTCTTCGATGCTTAACTCCCCCTTATAAATCCAAACAATATTTCCAAATACATCTGCTTCCCCTTGGCCATAAAAAAAAAGCTTTGTGTTCCAGACTTTTCAGTAAAGAACTGTCCCTATGGGGCTCTTCAGATGCTTAAATACGCAGCGTTCTTTATGGATAATTGGATGAGCTGTATTCAATTGCATTCTGAGTAACACAGCTGAAACAAGCAATAGCAAATATCTACAGAAGCGTAAAAAAGATGCAAGGAAAAGTGGAGTTACTGTCATATCCAGTAGACCAGAGGGATTTGGAGAGGGAAAAGCTGCCTTCTCAGTCAAAGAGAGAATGCTGTTATGCTTTTATGATGGATCTTAGAATCACAGAATCAGATAGTTTGGAAAGGATCTCTGAGATCATCAAGTCCAACCCTTGATCCACTCCCACTGTGGTTCCCAGCCCATGGCACTCAGTACCACATCAGTCTCTTCTTAAAAATATCTCCAGGGATGGAGAATCCACCCCCGCCCTGGGCAGCCTATTCCAATGCCTAATCACCCTCCCTGTAAAGAATTTTTTCGTAATATCCAACCTAAACCTCCCCTGGCAGAGCTTAAGCTCATGCCCTCTTATCTTACTGACACTTGCCTGGGAGCAGAGCCCGACCCCCCCCTGGCTCCAACCTCCTTTCAGGGAGTTGTAGAGAGTGATGAGGTCTCCCCTGAGCCTTCTCTTCTCCAGGCTAAACACCCCCAGGTCTCTCAGCCTCTCCTCATATGATCAGTGCTGGATTCCTTCACAGACTCCTTGCCCTTCTCTTCACACCTTTATGTCCTACCTTCTTATGAGTTTCCTTGTCTAGGATGGTCATTATTTCCTTTACACTTTGTATTTGTGAAAGTGAGCTTGTTTCAAAGAGTACTATTCAAATTGCTCCAAACAGGGAAATTTCCAGAATGAGTATCATGTGATATTTCTGTGTGGAAAAAGTGCCTTGCTTGTATATATGTAAACTAGAAAATTAATTTGACTGTACTATATAGGGCAAAGCAGATTTTATATTTTCTTAACTGTCTGGCCAACTAGAAACAGTTTTCTGAATCAGGAATCTCTATTACCTCCATATTTGCAAATAATGTGGAAATAGTAGGACATCTCAAAGTTATCTTTTCCTTCTCTAAATGCAGACAGGTATTCTACCATAATTGCAGATTTGGGGGCTAGGTTAGAGATGAAATAATGAATTGCTTGTCAGAAATATAGCAGGAGAGGAGGTAAAAAAATGAAATTCACTCATTCACATCTACAGGATGTGTGGCTGTTCATAATATAGTTCAGTAAGCACTCTGGTGGAGAAAGATATTAATTCTACTTGTGGACATAGAATAGATTCCAGAAGATAAAGAACAGAAATTAACTAAGTTAGTAAAAACATGTTATATGCTGTATGACTCAGATAATCAGATCAGAACTCTTCCACTGAGGAAAGTATTCATTTTATATCAAGATATAACACTGAAGACAATATAACACTAAAGATTAAAAAAAAAATATCAAGAAAAATAATTCTCTAAAAGATGTTTTTATTGAATTCCTTCATGTTTTCAAACCATTCTGTAGAAAGTTTTAGCTAAAAGATACTCAGTCATAGAGAGCAAATAAATTTTATTTTAATATCTCTAAACCTTCCTCCCTGTTTTTAACAAAATCCTGTCCAGGCAGCCACAGACAGGGCTGTAGTCTGGCACTAAGTGTTTCTTCCTCACAGGCTGTCTCCTCAGCAACAAGAAAACAGCTTATGTGATCCTGCTGGCATGCTGGAAATTGGTGTCCACCCTCTAGTGCTCCTGTGGCACGTGCTGTCACCATTTGAGAAAGTGTAATTTGGAAAAGCTAGTAAAGAAAACCTGGCAATGAGCCACTCTGCTCAAGCAATATGAAGTGCTTATCATGGGACTGGGAATGAAGCTGCATCTCCTTTGTAAGGTAAATGTTCTTTCTGAGAATTTCATCAAATACCTTCATAATCCTTAGGGCGAGACTGAATATTTGTGTCGAGAGCAAAGTTTTTATGAGAGGGCCTTATTCAAGAAGCAGTTAATTTTCCTTCCTTAAATGTACCTATTTTTTTTGGTCAAGTGGTCAAATTACTTATTTGCAGCTAATAATACAAGTGTTTATTATCAGGCCTCTGTGGGGATTTTTGGACCAACCAATAACTTGTTAAAAATCTTGAAAACATGACATAGAATATAATATATTTTTCTCTACTCATGGTGAAAGAGATTCCTTTTAAATAAATGAGACTTGAACTGTGGCTACACTGTGATGCTGTGTGAGGAAGGGCATAGGATATGTGCACTCTCTTTCTCTGTTACCTTGCTTTCACAGCAAGAAAAAAGCAGGTTCATGTGTTAGGGGGAAGTTCTGGAAGGACTGATAGTCAAATCTTTGTTCTTTATTTCTAGTGAATTTCTAGGTACCACAATGTTCTGTATAAATGTTTTTTCTGATATCTCACTGCAACCTATATGGCATAAACTGATTTATTTTGACATGTCCATGGAAACTCACAAAACAAAAAAATTGTACATATTGTTATAACAATATAAATTTGTATGAAAACGTAGGTAACGCTTTATTTTTTTTTCTCCCCTTCCCACCCAAATCTCTGTTCTTAGATCAAAACTAAAAAGGAAACGCTGAAGACACTTAAGGATGGATTTAAGATATTTCAGGTGTATGAGGACCATTTTTCATCATGACAGACGGAAAACTAAACAGAATCTCTCTGCCTTCAGGGGGAAGACCTGTCAGCTGCTAGAAAGAGATGTGGAAATCATCAGCAGCAAAAGGAAACAGCCAGAAATAATCTCCTGTAACATTAGAGGGAGTTTCCCAGAAAAGCAAGTAAGCTTCTGGAGGGCACCATGTGGATGAAAAGGTGAGCTATTATTAGTACATTTATGCCATTAGGGAGCATGACAGAAAGCTGTGAGGTAAACAGCAAATTCAGCTCTGGGAGGGGATTCAGCAGCTACCTGGCATGCAAAACCTGCATGTGCAGCCTCTCCTTGGCTGACTTTGCACGCAAGGTCAGCTCAGCTCCTCACGGAACATAAAGGACAGATACTCCTTCAAGTGTGAAAAGTGTAGCAAAAAAGGGAGGAAGAGCACATCCAGAACCATGTGCCTTTCATGTGACAGAGCATGGAGAGAGCTCCTGTAGAATTTGTATTTTGTCAAGACATATCATAATGTTAATATACCAGTTTTGCAAATGATATTCCCTCCTTCCAATCTGCTGCTGCCTTTTGCTGCTCAGCTGGTTGAAAGATCTATCTGCATTTTCCATCTTGTTTTATTTTATGCAATTTTTTTTAGTTTTCTTTTTCAGGCTGGGGTAGGAAGTATTCAAATTAGAAGTGTTGGTTTTTTCTTTTATTTGTGTGTGACTGTTTACATCCCATGTGTGAATGTAAACTGTTGGCTGTACAGTTGCATTTTATAACTTAGAAATCCTAAAGAAATATGAATTATAATAAAAAGCTGCCTTCATTACATTCTCACACACATTTGACTATTGACACCTATTAAAAAAAAAACAAAACAGGAGAGAAAAACCCAAACAAGCAAACAAAAATTCCCCCAAAGAAATGTGTACAGTCAGAAATTGCTGAAATTGCATTATCCAGTACCACAGCTCCTTCCTAGCCAGCATTCTACATTGTTATGATAATTTGCTCTGCAAAACAAGTATGTGGGTATACACAGCATCCCACTATCTCTTTTGCTTTCTTGGAACCAGGTCCCATTATCACAGGTGCATTTTCTGGCTGTCTCCTCCTTCTGTCTGAATGAACACTGACATCATCCATCCCTTGGGAAATGACTCTTCCTTGCAAATGTTATGCAGTGCAAAGGACTCCCCTGCAACACATGGCAGTTCTACCCTTCTGTGTTCATTCAATTGCATAAGCAGCCTAAAGTTGCCTGTGATTGCCCAAATGCACATTTTACAACCATCCTGCAATTAATTGCAGCTTAGCATGCAATTAAATCTCCTTCTGCCAGGTGCTCTCACATCAGGACCACACATCATTAGCTAGGGCACAGATGAATCAGTCAGGTTTTGGGAACTCACATCCTACTCACAGTTGATCATGGCTGTCAACAAATATCCACTCTCACTGGCGTTTTCCTCATCAGCATCATTAAAGGCCAGACCATGGGCACATATGTGCCATGATAGTTCTTGCATAATTCATGAAACCTATTTATATACAGCCTGCTCTTGGTACTCTGTCAATCCTCACTACCAAGTACAGACTGCTCCACGGCTGTCTGGCAAATGCTTCTGCAGGGACACTGGGATGATCAACAAATACTGAGGAGGCAGAATTAATCAGATGTCTAATTGAAGCACCCTGTTCTAGCAGAACCTCTTCCATGAATGTGACTGTGAAATGAAGGCACAGGAGAAGGTTGATTTTTTGGAGCTGGCTGGTGCAGCCACTCCTGGTGACCATAATAGTAGTCTCACTATTCTTTGCTACTCTGTCTTCATCAGAGTCATGTTTACTGATGCAAACATCTCCACTGTTGGATTACACCACAAGTGCTATTCCATTTCCTTCTGTCTGCATCCAGCAGACATGGATTGCTTAACAAAAAACACAATAGGCAGATCAGACCTGTGCTACAGCATCAGTTTACTTCTGACACTGCCTCAAACCTTACTTATTTGCTTTTGACTTACAGAGTTATAAAAGCTGGGACATCTCCCAAACATAGAATCTATCCTTTGTCAGGGATGCTACTCATGATTTCCCAAGCAGAAGTCCAATTTTCTGTATTGAATTACAGGAGAGAAATTGTGCATCACAATTTCCAAAATAATTAAGATAATCACTTTGTTTAGAAGCTCACTGCAGCAATAGGTTTGCTGATTATGATTTTCTAAGATACGAGCTTCAATTTTTGTATCAATGCTGTGTATATATTTTTGTGACTCCTCAGGCAGCAAACTGGCTCTTTCCTCATGTAATTAGTGTCTTCTCATGTCAGTTAAACAAGCAGATGGTCACACAGTTTGTACACATATATTTCCAAATGTTCCTAGTGTTTGACTCGTGTTGATGGTCGCAGCCAACAGCATCAAACAGGATTCTCTCCAAATTTTGATAAAGCAAAATGACCATTAAGTTGGATCAAAGGCAGTTATTCATTTAGGTTTAGTAGAGTGTTCATTATAGCCATTATAGTAATACATGTTGTATTACACAAATATGAGCAACATGTTAACAGTCCATTCCTGCAACAATTTATTCAAAAGAGCAGGAAAAAACTTCCAAGTGAGACACTTTGCAATGAGACTTTCCCATGCTGGGACATGTCATGTGCTGGAGCAGTGACTGTGGTGACTACATAAAGTGTGAACAAACTCAGGGGTACAAGAAACCATCTGAGTCCCAGTCAAACTTGTGATATGAATAGCTGTGTTTTAGGTAAACTCTTTTGCAGGTAGTTCATTCAAATTGCATTTTGGAGTCTGAAGTAAAGCTATTTTAGTTTTCGAGATAGATATTTCTATAACTTTCTCTTGTTTTAAGGAGTCTCTCTAGAAAAAAACATTTGATTGATATGTCAGTAGTTTGCAGGCAAATACATAAATATATGTTGCAGTGTCTAAATATTATTGAATCCATAAAACTTGTAACATACCAGAAAAAAAAAAGGGGGGTGGAAATAATTGTTTATTCCAACAGCTCTCGGAGTTAATAAAAGTCCAAAGGACTTAAGACCATAAGAAATCACCCTCTTCATGAGATCAGTGTTCCATCTAGCCTAGAACACTGTTTATGGAAGTAAGAATATGAAATGCTATTTAGCATGACTAGATGATTTTAATTTCACAGAATCACAGACTTACGTAATTATCAGAGTTGGATAATAGAGATCATCTAGTTCAAATCTCCCACTAAAGTAAAGCAAATGGGTCCAGTCCAAATCTCCCTGGGTCAACCTCCACTCTGGAGAACCCTACCTGTGCCTACTCCATGGGATATAAAGTTACACCCACTCTGTGGGATACGATATTTGGTATTGCATCCACCTTGTGGGTCATGACACCATCATTTCAGTACAGCCAAGGTTTTCCCCAACCTTCACACCCCCAACAGGACCCTCTTTGTTAATGACAGATACAGCAGCACATCTCTTCTTGTAGTTCCTCAACCACCTTCATCAGAAATTTGTAATCAATGCTCCTGGACCATGCATGCTTGGCTGTGTTGCCTTTCCAGCAAATATCTGGGTAATTGAAACCCCAGGCTACTTTTGGCTTCCTGTAGAAGGCTTCATCAACCTTCTTAATCTATTAGGTGGCCTGTAGTGAACAGACACCACAGTGTCACTCATGTTAGCCTGCCCCTCAATTATAACCCATGAGCTCTCAACATATTCTTCCTTCTCTCCTAGGTAGAGCTCAATTCATTCCAGATGCTCTTTCACATAAAGAGAAACTCCACCACCCTGCTTTGATGACCTATCTTTCCTAAACAGTGTTATCATTGTCCATGATAACAATCCAGCCATCTGTGCTCTCCCACCATGTCTCAGTAGTTCCAGTGAGATCATGTCGCTATGACCCTACACAGATCTCTAGATCATCAGGTTTGCTCCCCATAGTGTGCTCATTGGTATAAATGCAATTCAACTGGGTTAATGATCCTGCCATCTTTTTGAAGGTTTTTTTGTCCCGTCAGACATCTCTCAGATTCTTCCAGAGCTGCCAACCTATTATCCCTCATCTCCACTGAATCAGCCAACATCATTACTACATTGTCCCACTGGTCCTGGCCTGCCACTCCCAGGCTCCTCTCTAACAATCCCAGTTTTACTCCCACCCCACTTAGACCCTAATTTAAAGACCATTCATTAAGCTCCACTAGGATCCTTCTGCCCCTTTGAGACAGATGTATTCCATCTCTCACCAGTAGACCCAGTGCTTTATAAACTTTCCTATGATCAAAGAACCCAAAATTTTGACAGTGCACTGATCTCTGAGTCAAACATTAATTGCGTGTATTTCCCTCCCTTTTTCAGTGTTTCCCTACCACTTCAAGGATTGGTGAAAACACCACTTTCAGACCTAAAGCTTACATCAGTCCCCCCAATGTCTTGAAGTCCTTTTTAATTACCTTTGTCTTCCCTCTGCAACCTTGTCATTGCCAATGTAGACAACCAGCAGAGGCTAATAATCAGAGGGCTGCACCAGACCAAAATGTTTCTTTTGAACATCTCTGTCCCAAGCCCCAGGGATGGGCCTGGTTGACAAATGCCTTCTCTTCCCTTCAGAAGGAGTCATCTACTACAATTACCCTCCTTTTTTTTCAGTTGAAGAACTTTTTTTTTTTCCTGGGTTTTCATGACTAATAAAATCCATTAATGATGCAGTGATGTTTTACATATGATAAAGGACCAATAAAATTCTTTAAAGTGAGAATGCAGAAATACTTTTTCTTTCCCACTGGCTATTTATTAACTCATTAAACATATAAAATCATTATTCCAACAAACATAACTTCCGCATAGTTATCAAAGTCTATGGGTCTTTCTGAATGCTGCATGTACAAATAAGGCTGAAAATAGACAGCAAAACCAAGAGAAAAAATACAACTGCAGTGAGCATCTTCTCCAACCAGCAGGAAAATCTGTTTCCCTCCAGGAACATGCAGTGAACCTGAAGCTTTATGATGAACTCCACACACAATTGGGGTCATGAAAGAAAATAATAAAAAAAAGCCAGCAGGAACAGTGGTGAGACTTTCTGTCTCCATTCCCAACAGGGCTCCTATCTCTTTCCCCTGTTGTTCAAGTACAGCTAAGGCATTAATTATTCTGACCTAAATACCCTCGTGCAGCCAGATCCTGCTTTGAACACATGGTCTGGGTACAAACAGGTACTCCAGAGTGCCTCTCTAACTCTCACTGTTGCTGCCTTTTCCTTGTCTGAATCCCAAATGAAAGAATAATGATATTGTCCTTCTCAACGATGGTCGACCTGTTCCTCACACTGTTTAATTCCCCACTTTCCCAACACAGAAACAACAAAAAATGACAACCCACATTCAGAAAGTGCAAGGACTTTAGTGACAGTCTGATGACAGTTTGATTTCTTTGTTTTTCTCTGCTTTATTTTGCATATATGAAAGAAAAAACGGCAAAGAGAAGTACCAAATGCAGTATTTTCCCCAACAGTGAAGAGAAGGATTGAATTGTAAGTCCCTTGACTTAAATACCAATGGACAAAGTGGAGCACAAGGTCTGTATAAAACTGGTGGTAAAAATAGGATGATTGGTGTAGTGATGATAGCTTCACAAACGAAGACCATAGAGAGAAACTGGATCTGCTTTAATTTTTCACTTGTCCAAAGCTAATTCCCACTACCCAAAGACTTAATTCTGACTCAGATAGGTAAAAACAAGGAACAGTTTCATTAATAGGTGATTATCTTAATTTCATTAATAAAGCTTCATCACGCTGGGTCATAGTAATCAAAGTCTTGCTGATTACGTTGTCATCTGCCATGAAAAAAGAACAGCACACAAGGCAGCTGGTGTCTCATGGTGAAGTTATCTCATGGTGAAGTTATCTCCTGGGGTTTGTGTCAAGCAGATTTCTTCATCTTTTCTCTGTTTTTAACTGCAAAGCTTTTTACTTACATTTGCAGCGAGTGGCAGGGGAAGGGAATAAAGCTCTTCAAGCTCCTCCTTATTAGCAGTGGGTGAGAATTACTTTTTTTCTAGGCTTCAAACTGTGGAAGAATTAATAAGCTCTGATCTCTGAGTAAATTGGGCACTGCAGTCTTAAAGTGTGTGA
This sequence comes from Calypte anna, assembly GCF_003957555.1. Classification (NCBI taxonomy): domain Eukaryota; kingdom Metazoa; phylum Chordata; class Aves; order Apodiformes; family Trochilidae; genus Calypte; species Calypte anna. Next base: position 69,231,167 of record NC_044274.1, on the reverse strand, counting down.
GATATTTTGTGTTGTTTTTTTTTTTCTTTCTCTCTTTACCTCATAGTTCTGAAAACTGACCTTAGAGTCTGAAATAGAGCTTGTTTCTTCATAGTTTTTATGATCAGCTATACTGGGTTTACATGGACAAGTTTTGGTAGCAGTTTGTGAAGAACTATATCTTGGGGAAGGATTCATATGGAGGACTGTCTCCCGTGAGAAGGACCCCAAGCTACAGCAGAAGAAGAGCACTAAGAAGAAGGAAGTGACACAGAAAATGTGATTAATTGACCACAACCCCCATGCCCCATCCCTCTGAACCAGCGGGAAGAAGAGGTAGAGAAACTGAGTTGAGACCAGGAAGAAGTGGGGGAGGGGAGCAGGTGTCTGAAGGTTCCATTTTATTTCTCATTACCTTACTGTGATTTGTTCAGTAATAAATTAAATTAATTTCTCCAATTTGAGTCTGGTTTGCTTCTGAAGGTAATATGTGAAGGATCCCCCACTTCTTACCTCGACCCATTGGCCTTTAATTTTATTTTATCTGCTCTGTGCAGTTATGAATGATAGAGTGGCTTTGGTGGGGCACCTAGTGGCCAGACAAAACTAATCCACCACATCACTCATGGAATTCTTTAAGCCACACTTACTGAGTTTATTTAGTAGCTTAAATAATGTCTTTGGAAATCCATGTAAGGTGGATGTATTGGTAGAACAAAAAAACAACCAAACAAACAACAAAAAAGAAATTATAAACTAAAAATTACCAAGAGAGTAACTGTAAAACGGTACAACTGTGATTCATAGGGGATGGTTGATCTTCTTTCCAGTCTGCATTTGTCAGAACATGTTTTCCAGTTTTTTATGATCAACATTTACTTTGTATCATGTGGCTATCATATGAAATTTTGGATCAATCTTCATACAGATGTCTATTTTTACAAATAAAGGACAAAGTTACAGTTTTAAAAAGTCAGAAATGGCAACCAGAGTAGTAATGAGCATTTGGGAACAAATTTGCTATACTTTTTAATATTTGGTCTTATAATTCTACTTTGCAATAAGTTATTAAGAAACATCTGGATGTTATAGCAGACATGCATGTCATTATTGTAAATTAAAGGAAAGATCTTGATGATGAAAAAATGTGTGCTGCTAAGTCCTGAACCATGTCTTCTGTTGTATTTTATCAGAACCAATGTTTTGGAAAAAAACACATTGAATCTAATGCTTTAGAAATTAGGGCAGGGTGTAACCATCTACCACAAAGAAAATTAAATGGAAGATCTGTTGTACAACAGTTCAAAAATTCTAGTGCCTTTTCCTTCTGCTAAGACATTTAGAAATGTCTTTTGCTGAGTGTGATGTATAGGTTTGTGTGTGCAATGCTCCAGAGTAAGCCAGAGCCCATTTTCATGCCTGAGATTCCCCACTGGGTTAAATGGTTGCCTTGCATGAGCCTCAGGGTGAGCCACGATTTGCTCATTGTAGATGAGAAAAAATCAGCTTGGGGGAGAACATGAAGTCAGTATAATCATTTCAAAAATTCATAACAGTATCTAAACAATTCCAATTTGAGCACTCTAATAGAAATGTATTCCCAAGGACGCTACACCATTTTATGAGTTCTACAGCTTTTTCCTTATAAAGTCAAGCGAAAAACAGAGGCAGAATTTTGTGGCTTTTTTATAACAATCTTATTTCAAAAATGAACTTCATAACCTAGTTAATCTTACCTCATATATATCTCTTAAGACTTCAAGACTTGTAGAATCAGGTCCAAGGTTCCCAAAGTGAAGAAAGTATACACATACAGAAGAGAATTATTTTACAATAAAAAAACAAACTCATTAATATGTTAGCTTCATAAAGTCATGACAACCTGAGAAACACGAATTACAATTCAAAAATTGTGACTGTTCACTGGGAAGAAAACGTGTAGCAGAGGTCACTACATATTGGACCAACAGGCAGTAAAAATATGTTGGAGAATAAAATTAATTTGAGGAAATTCAAAAGTAATAAAGAATTATTGATATGTCATCTATGAGGGAAAAAAATAAAGAAAAAAAGAAAGCTGGGATGGCAAAAGCAGGTAAAACTTAATATGTTGGTGCTAATCTTTTCTAGTCTCTGCCTAGGAACAGACAAGTTAATGAGATGGGAAAAACCTCAGTATTTCAGTGTTGTGAAACAATTGCAAAATCTCCAAGCAGATTGGTCATCAATATAAAGATTAAAGTCTTGGACAATCAAACAGTTTTCAAATGAGCACCTCAAAGTTGTCACAAGATGAAAAAAATTCTGCAGTAATTGATCCAGCCAGCTTCAGGGTACAATAACCATTAAGCAGTCAAACAGAGACCAGAAGTAATGCAAAGATGCAAGCAAGATACTCAGACTTTTTGTTTGTTCATTAGCTTGTTGTAAGTAATGTGATATGACTCTGGAAAAAAAAAAAAAAAAAGTGCATTTCAAACTATTGCTAGATATTGCTACTCAGGATTTCAAAGTCTTGTGTCACTCTGTTGCACAGACCACAGGAGGAAAGGTTTCTGCTGGATAACAACTTCTACTCACTAATTCCTGCACTCCATCCCTTCTGGGATGCATTAGGTTCAGTTTATTAGACAATGTGTTTAAAATTTAGGTACTCTGGATGGCTCTGAGAAAGGATTTCATCATGTCAAAGTTGAATCAATGATCAATTAATTTCCTTAATCTGCTTGCTTAATTTTGAATAGTAGAACCTTGAATAAAGATCAACTCTGCTAGGACCCTTATACAGCTTTAACATTTTTTCTCTCTTTCTACCTTATTTATTGAATAACTATCCTTCAAGGCGAACTCTGAATCACTGTAACATTAACAGGAGCTGTCAAAATTATATGCAATGCATTTCCTTAGCACTTCTCTTAAATAGGCACTTTGAAAGAAGTTAGCATTGCCCTGTACCTGAGAAAGAAATTCACTGATTTCTTTAAGGTCAACTTGTGGAATGAACTGACTACCAGTTGTGGTGGAGCCCATTTTGGTATTAGGACTCTGTTCATCTCCTGTGTTTCTTTGGCTTGACAGCTCAGAGGATGACAATGATTTTGGTGGCAGGTTAGTGAGTAAAATCTAATATACTTTCATAAACTAAACAGTAAAATAAACTGTAAAAGCCACAAGATTTGGAAAATCCCTTGAAGCATGGAATTCAATATCTTGTTGTTCTGTATAATAAATGACAAAAGTATTTGTCTCTGTTCTATCCTTCAGTAAAATTTCATTGTTTTGTAAGGAAAATTAATCTCATTCCAAGCTTAATACTTCAACCTATTATACTTTGTCCTTGTGCAAATCTTTGGCCAAATATTGCTCTGGAGTTAATCTACCATTAATTCTTAGCTTTTCCCCCTTGGAAGAAAACTTTCTCTGGTTTTATATCCACTTTTCAATTATGGATAAATAAATATTTTCTTTTCTCCGTCTTCTGCTCTATCCTGGAATCTAATTCTCCAAGGCAGTGTAGTAGCATTTTTTGCACCACTTTCAATTTGATCTTCAGAGTTCAGCATTTCTTTCTAGATCGTGTCCATATTATTAATAGTTGGATGATGAATAACCTTTTCTATTCCTCTATTGTTTTTTGTCTTCTAAACTTGTAGTTTGCATTCTTGTTATTTGATCCTAATTAAATTGCTTTTCTTTTATAGGTTTTATTTTTTTTTTCTGCAGTTTCAATTTTGAAAATCCCACAGTACTTCCTGTGTTTTTGTATGTAATGGATTTCCCATGAACTTCAATAGCTGTGCAAAATCCAGTTGTGAGTTATTGATTTTGTTGACAAGAAGACTAATATAAATCAATAGAATGAACAAAAAGCTGGCATCAAGAATAAGAAATTTTGATTAAAATCCCAACCTTGAAATGAAAAAAGCACAGTGCAAAATAAAAAAACACTTGATTTCTTTTTAATTCCAATTTGCTAAATCTTATTTTGTTCTAAGTTTCATTTGAGTTGTAGATATATTGGTTTAAAGCAAAAACCAAAAAAAAAAAAAATAAAGAAGAAAAAAATAGACAAAATCTGAATGGCTTTATCTAAAGATCTTTGTGAATCTTTTCTTCAGTGAATGTTTCCAACATTTCTTGCCATTGATTTAGAGAGTAATTATATATCCATGCATTTATAAAAAATGGTATCTTAGGTACTTAAACACATGATTAAACTCCCCCTGGATGGATAAAAGCACTTATAAAATTTCTCTCCAGTTGAAATATTTTTTAGAACTGTTTCACTGATTTTATTTAAGGAGATTTTTTTAACTAGAGTAATTTCTGACAGCATTATTAAAATGTATATTGTAAAGCAGCAGTCCAGACTTAATGTTTTCCCTTGGTTGTAGCCTTCATAATCTGACAAAATCTAGCTACTGACATCTCTAGAGCTGTAAAATTGGTTTTAGACTTACTTGAGAACATAAGTTTATGAAAAATTTCAAAGACATCAGCAGCTGTTCAGTCAGCATTCAGATATTTTAAAATATTTCACATATACTTATTTTATTTTTTTTTAGGTTAACCATGGTATTGTAGTATTAATTAAAATGGGGAAATTTCTGCCAGCTTTGTTGCAGAGATTTTTGCATTTTGAGTGTTATAAAGATTAAACATAAGAATTTTCTTCCAGAAAAACCACAGCATCCTCTTTGGGTATTTTTGGCAAAAACTGTCAGACTTCATCTACTTCAGTTTATCTTCTGATAGTAGAATACTTATCAAGTATGGAGTTTAAAATACATGTCCGTTATTTGAAGTGTTTGTTTGTCATGTCTTCTGGTCTGTTTAAAATGAGAAGAAAATTCATTAATTGAGTACTATAGGATAATTTTTAAAAAAAAAACTATTGTTTATCAGAGCTATTAGAAAGATCTGTAGTTAGAAATATTAGCTTTTGAGATTTAATTTGTGTTTAGCTTTATCATTTAGGCATTTTTCTTGTCTTTAACTTGCACCACGCTAAAGCCTGAAGAAAATACTCCATTAATTGTTGACCTCACATGCAAGGTTGGGGTAGATGTGTTAAATTGAGCTGCACATCTTCAAGAGCTGGTCAAAGGGTATTTCTGCTTAATTCATTGATGTCCAGTGTAATTTTGGTAGGCTTAACATGCAGCCTTCACCACAAAATGTCATTCATGAATCTTTTTCTTGTGCTTTTACTTAATTTCACTTCAAACTATGTGATCACTGCCATTGAATTCTTTGTTATGCAAGTGAGTGTGATTTTCTTCTGTCATCTTTTTGTCTTCTTTCTATACCCAAAATGCTTACATTATTACCCAAAATTATTACATTAATGCTCTGACATCACTGGACAGCAATTGGTTTGTAAGTAGTTGGTGCTGATTTAGAAAATAAAGTCCTTTTCATCCTCTATGATTCCTTTCTAAAGGAATAGTTTCTAAACACTGGGTAGAGTTTAGACTTGTAGACAGCATATATGTGGTTACATATTATAGAATAATGGAATAATCTGGGTTGGAAGGGACCTCTAAAGGTCATCCAGTCTAACCCCCGTTGAAGTAAGCAGGGACATCTTTCTCTAGATCAGGATGCTCAGAGCTTTGTCAAGCTTCACATTAAATATCTCCATGTATGAGGCCTCAGCTACTTCCCTGGGTAACCTGTTCCATTTTTCCACCACACTTATGATAAAGAATTTTATCCTAACATCCAATCTAAATCTAATCTTCCCTTGTTATATAAAAAAGCCAAATCCTAGGATTTCTTAGAGAAGTGTTAGACACAAGGAGACACTGTAAGACTTTAAGCCTACTGCTTCCTATTTTGTAAACAAAGTGCACTTAAATTAGGCCTAAATTAATAATAATTATCTGTGCTTCCTGATAATGAATTTTTGAATATAACCATTTCATACTCAGGAAATAAATTCCTGACTTTCTTTGCTGAAACATTCCGAAGGGGTGAGGTAAACAACTTCTTTCTTTCGAAGGCCTTCTGGTGTTCATATCTTCAGAATATATAAAAGAAGCTTTATATGTTCTCTGACTTTCATGATCAGAGGGCAGTTACCTCTGATAAAAGCTAGGCAAGTAGAAACACAAACAATGTGTGTGTTCTTTTTTTTTTTTTTTCTCTCTAATACACTTCCTATGTTATTTTAGGACATGGTCTGGGGTGGAATCTTCACAATATCATGAATGCAACCTCTTATTGGATTATGAAAAGCATGCAGCATTGACCTGATCTTTTTCTCATTCTGAATCAGGTACTGAGGCCAAGATTTGTCAATATTGAACACTTTCAAAAATCCCTTCTGAATACACAGCTGAAGGATTTATAAATTATTCCATTAGCTTTTTTGATACAATGTAAAGGTTCGTGCAGTTTTGCAGTACAAGAAATACTAGCCTGAAGTTCAAGAAATTTAAATATTCCCAAGGTGATTTCTTGCATCATCTTATAGCAAAAATAACCTATATTTAATAACAATATATGTTTAAAAAGTGGCACTTTATTCACTAACACCATGGTGAAGGACACTACCATGAAACAGGGCTAAGCAAGGCTGTTAGAAAAAGTCATCAGAGAACAACCCATAGTCTGCTAACCAAAGAAAATCATAATGCTCATTTGATCAGAATTACAGATTATATTAAAAAATATAATTAATAAGGTAAGTTGGCAAAATTGTTTAATAATGTGGGTATCTGTGCTACTGTGGAAGAGTTTCCTAATTAAAAATGTTGCAGATATAAACCCTGCAGATCACAGAGTTCTATTACTTTTTCTTCTAGGATAAACAACATTAATTGTACCATATTTATAGTTAATAGTTAATAATTTCATTTTTCCAAAGACATTTTTCATCAATTTTTTTCATTCAGTTGGGCAACTGAAGAAGGAATATTTTGCATACTTATAGCAAATAATTTATATATTTATATAATTTTTCTAAGGGAAACACTAGAAAAAGTAATAAGTTTTTATTCATAGAGATAAAAAGGATTAAGTCAAGTGATTTACAAAATCTAAAATAATGTTGGTAATGTTCTATATTCCGTGTCATATTTCACAACAGTATATTATCCCTTTTTTGTTTTTACAGAGATACTCTAGCATTTCTATATACTACGGTATAAATATACTTAGCCACTGAACAAATGGCTATCAAAATTTAGGACACATTTCTCAAAATGCTCAGAAATAAGAATGATAGCATTTTTTGTGCAGTCATAATTTTTACTAGTGCACAGTCGATATGCTGTGGGAAAATGATATAAAAAACTAGTGGTGAACAGTTTTGTGTTCAGCTTTTTTATATTCTGTGGAAACCTGATGAAAGAGAAACCTATTGTTTCTTCCAAAACCAACACTAAAGTAAATCAAACCCAAATGACCAAATGACAGCTAAGACTTATGAGCAGCAGATGGCAGCAGGCTATTTATTATTTTTACACTGTGTTGCTGTGGATCTCTGTTTCAGTCTATCATTTTTAGAAATTGCAGAGAACATGTATATATTAATTCACGAGTGCTCTAAATCCTTTTTTATTGCTTGCCACTGACATTCATCCTGCCTCCTCATGCTGGCATTGGGATTTCTCTGTCTAAACATACAGGGAAGAATTTCTCACTAATAACACTTTTTTTTGCCAAAGCCATTGCACATGCCTTTATGATCTGTACTTGTGGCTACCTTTTGTAAGATAGGTACCTTTCTTACAAAGAACTTTCAGAAGTTAGGGGGATAATACAGAATGTGTCCTTCAGGAAATTACCATGCAATGCATAGCATCACACATACTCATGAATAGAAGATGCTGTTACCAGCAGCTAGAGTAGATGAAGGAAATAAGGGGAACTAATGTCTGAGAGGAGAGCAAAAACACTATCAACAATATGAGTATATTTGTGGCAATGATACCAATTTACTCTAAACAATCTTGTCCAAAATTCCCAGTAATTTTGAGGAAATTACAGTGAGGCTCAAGATTTGTGTGATAATGCTTCATGAGAGTATGCAATTGAACTGTAGAATGGGGAGATAATTGTAGTCAGAAGTGATAGCTTACTAGATAACAAATGATGTTTTTTAAGTCATTATTGTAGTAGAGAAAGCATTAGAGAGGCATTGATTTTTGAAGTGTGACATTCTAATTAGATAAAGAAAATGCAGAAATTTTTTGAGGGAGGATGAATAGTGTTTGTGCTTCCTGACATTCAATGTAAACGTCTTTTCTCTGTAATTTTGGTGGTGTTGATATTTTTCACTATAGATAAAACCTTTCATTTGTTTCTGCTCTCTTTAATTGCATGCAGCAGCCACTTTTGGTTATAGTTGTGTGAGCAGAGTGATATCTTAAATAATTTGCAAAAAAAAAGGAAGATCCAGGTCATGTCTACCTGATGACAGTAGTTATGTTAGAATGGGTATGTGCTACATGTCTTATGACAGAGGAAACTATGATCATTTTGACAAGGATTTTAGTAAAGGACTATGCTTTCTCTAAACTCTGGACCTATTAAATGAAAACTGAGTAAAAAGGCGAAACAGAACCTTAGGGGGAAAAGATCTTGTTAACCACTACTCCTTAAATCTGCAGCAACATATTGCCTTTAAAGCCACAAGAGAGTGTAGGAGATTCTGGTTTAAATAGAAGTGTATTTGACATTCATGGTTGAAAAAGGAAAAAAAATAAATTTCTTGAAAAGTTTACTTCTTCTCACCAGAAAATCTATGACTTCATACAAATATCTACTAGAAATAATCAATACTAAGGTCAACTTTGATTGTTCTAAGAGAAATATAATTAAGTCTTTCTTCACATACCTGTTCCATATACTATCATCAGTGTATCTATAAATAATAATCAGTCATAATACTGTTTAATGTATGAGTTACCAATCAAGTTATACTTCATGAAATGTTTTTCACCTAAATGTTCAGTTCATGAAATAAAGACATTATATCATACAAAAATCTGCCTCTAATGTAATATCCTGGATGGACATTAACTTACTTTACAGATTCCAGTTTCATTTAGAAGTGTAGTTTAATGCTTGATGAGAAGGACATGACTAAACCTTGCTGAACAACAACCTCTTTTAAGATATTAAAACAGATAAGATGCAGGGACTTTACATTATTCATCTTTTATTATCTGGAAAAAAGAAGACAGCAAGTCCCTGATACAGCAAAACAGAGATATGAAATTCAGATTGATTATTCTCACTGCATTCAGTAGTCCCAATAGTGGATGAGGTTTGAGTTTATGATAGTCTATAGGATTCAGACACACAGACAACAAACTACATAACTGCTATATATAACAACTGTTAAAGATAAATACGTATGTACAACTTTATAAAGCAGATGGCTGTAGGTTTAAATCCAGCCTCTTGGGCAAAGGAAGGCTTTTCTTGTTTAAATCAATGAAAATAAGGTCTAAATAACGGGCCACATTATAAAGAGCAACAGAAGTCATTGACTTGATGGAGGAACTCTGGAGGCCCCAGATCTGCTTTTAACAAGGATGGGACTACTCCCATCACTAGATCAGATTGTGTGCATTTATTTAGTCTGGCCTTGAAAACCTTTAAGTACTGAGAATACAAATAAACTAAAATATAAGTATTTTAAAAATATTTTATCTGAACGCTTTTTAGAATATAATGTCTAACCTTATGTTAGTCTATGAAGCTAACTAGTAAAATGAAAACTTACTGTTGAAACCATTTAATTTAATTGTGGGGATGGAAAGGCATACAATTCAATTTGTTATCTAGTATTGTCAAAACCAAACAAATGACTTTACACTGTCTACTATTGAAATGTTTAATTGTTTCCTAGAATCATAGAATGGTCTGGGTTGGAAAGAACCTTAAAGACCATCTAGTTCCATCCTTCTGCATGGGCAGAGACACCTTGAGCTGAACCCCACTCAATGCCTCATCCAGTATGGCCTTGCAGGGATGGGGCATCCTCAGCTTCACTCAGGAACATATTCTCATGCTTCACCAACTTCACACTGAAGAATTTCTTCCTAATGTCTAACCTGAATCTCCCCTCTTCCATTTTAAAACCATTTCCCCTTGTCCTGTCACTCCATGCCCTCCTGAAAAGTTCCTTCTCAGCTTTACTGTAGACCCTTCAAGTATTGGAATGCTACTATATGGTCTATATGGAACCTTTTCTGCTCCAGGCTACAGAGCTCAAATTCTCTTAATCTTTCCTTCTAGTGTAGCATTACCATCCTTCTGATCATCTTGGCGGTTTCCTCTGGACATGCCCCAACATCTCCATGTCTTTCCCATGCTGGGACTCCAGAACTGGGCAGAGTACTCCAGGTGGGGTCTTATATAGTGGAGTGGGGGGGGACAGTCACCTTCTTGACCTTTCTGGTCTACAAGCTGGCTTATGTTGAGGTTTTTATCAATCAACACTTCCAAGCCCTTCTCCTGAGGGCAATTCTCAAAGTGTTATCTGCTGAGTCTGCAACTGTGTTTGGGATTGCCCTGACCCAGGTGCAGAATCTTGCTCTTGGCCTTATTGAACTTCATGTAGTCATCACAGGCCCACCTTTCAAGCTGGTCAAGGTCCCTCTGCATGGCCTCCCCTCTCTCCAGCCTGTCAGCCACAACACACAGCTTGGTGTTTTCAGCAGACTTGCTGAGGGTACACTCAATCCACTACCCATGTCTCTGGTAAATCACTGCTCATGCCATCGATCCTGGTAGTGACCCTTGGGGGACGCCACTTGAAACTGGTCTCCACTTTGACATCAAGACATTGGCTGCAACTCTTTGAGTGCAACCATCTAGTTCCTTATTCATCAAATGGTCTATTCATTGAATCCATGTCTTCCCAATTTAGAGACTAGGTTGTCGTATGAGTTAGCATCAAAAGCTTTCTACTAGTCCAAGTAGATGACAGTAATTGCTCTCCCTTTGTTCACACTCCCTGTGACCCCATTACAAGACAGCCACCAAATTTGTCAGGGATGAATTGCCCTTGGTGAAACCAAGGTTGTCACCAACCCTCTCCACATTTTCCACAGCAAAAGCCATCAGGAGGATCTACTTCATGATATTGTTGGGCACAGAGGTAAGACTGACTGGCCTGTAGCTACCTGGATCTTCCTTTTTTCCCTTTTTGAAGGTGAGGGTTATGTTTCCCCTTTTCCAGTCAGCAGGAACTTCACTGGACTGCCACAACTGCCAATATGATGGAAAGTATCTTAAAAACTTCATCCACCAGTCCCCTCAGGACCTGTGGGTGTATCTCATCAGGTCCTATGGACTTGTGCACTTTCAGGTCCTTTAAATGGTCTCAGATCCTCTCATCTACAGCAGGAAGATCTTTCTTCTCCCATCTTGTGCCTTTGCCTTCCATGACTTGGCTGTTGTGACCTGAGCCCTTACTGATGAGATCTGAGGCAAAAAACTCAGGGAGTACCTCAGCCTTCTCCATGCCCTGTGTGACCAGGTCTTTTGTGTTCTTCTGCTGAGGGTCCATATTTTCCCTAGTCTTCCTTAGTTAACCTGGTTTACCTTAAGCCTTCAGAATTAATAGCAGAAACAAGGAAAATTAAGTTTTGAAATTTCATGAGGGTATTTTGGGGGTTTGGTTTTGGTGGGTTTTTTTGTTTGATTGGATGATTTCTTTTGAGTTCAGAGATAATGTAGCTTACTGATGACCAGATTCTCCCAAATAACTTGTGAATATTGGAAGCAAATCCTAGATTATGATTCCTAGAATACGCATAAATTGTTTTAGTAATATTGTTAAAACCAACATTTTCTGCTTACTTGAGGTCTATTTTCTCACAAATACAGTTGCTTATCTCTCTCACTGATCTAAAGTTTAGTTTTCCAGACGAGAATACCTTGCTACAGTAATTTTTTTATTTGTCTAACACCTTCACCTTAGCTGCAGTGCAAATGATCTGTGACTGCTAATAACTTCAGAAATAATAATTACTTCCCAATGAGTGGAAAGTTGTTTCTTGAAAATTAATTCTGACTGAATTGTAATTAGACTTGAACAATTTTACCCGTACCTTTTGACTGGTATTCAATATGTTATGCTTTATTAAACACAAATGTTCACAAAAGGATTTCTTCAAAAGCATTAACACTTATTTAAGAAAAATTTCGAGTTTATATTTTACACAGTGTTTTGTATAAACTTGCCTACTGAAATAGCCAAGCCTCAGAAAAGAGTTAATATAAAGTAATCATGTAACAAAACACTTTTTGAATGTCATGGGTATTCTTAGACCTATATTCTAGTTTATTTTCTTGACAACTTATTATGGGAGATACTGCATAAATTGTCTGTTAGACCATAGTATTTAATATTTTCTTTCCAATGTATTTGTGTACGTTCTTAAATATTTAATTAGAAATTTAAAATAATGTTACCTATTACAGTAATAGCAGGAATAGAGCAAATTGAGACTTCTTCAAGCAAGAGCTGTTTAGTAACTATTATGTGCTAAAGAAAAACTCAAGTAATAATAACTTGGACAGCTTGCATCTGTTTGTAAATGCTTTGTAATATGAGGCACACAAGTGGAAACAAGGATTTTTCTTTCTCCAGGGATGCTGGCTTCTGATTTGTATTCAGGTTCCCATATCCCTCTGGCTTTGCAGACTCTTATATTGGAATTAGGTGCCTACATATCTCTGAGGAGGCTGTTGTCATCCATTTGAAGACAGGGTTGTCATCCATTAAAATAATCCTTATAAATAGTTCAATCAGGTTTCATCAGTCTACTGCTCCTCCACTTTTCATGAGCAGAGTTTTACTCTTAGCTGCTGTCCAAAGGTGGAGTATAATTGTTAATCAGACAGGATTTTGCTAGTGCAGAATATCAGTCACAGCCAGAGAGAAATTACAATCTTCTAATAATAAAAATGCCACTGGCACTCAGGACTGTTATGGATGTTTTTGCACCTATCAGTGCTGCAATTCTACAGCTGTCATCTCCTTCCTTGCTGGGACTAATGCACATGATCTCTCACAACTCCCCACCCCCATTCTTGTAATTCTTCCAGGGAAATGATTCCCAATCCCACTGACCTGCAATTGAGTACCTGATACTTATGTTCCTGTTGTATCCAGAATTTTTCCCTTTATTTCCATTATCATACTATTTTACATATTTATTTGTGAAGGGCTCAGAACCTATGAAATCTGTCCAATATTAAAATCAAATGTATACGTTTTATGTTTTATGTTTTTATGATCTGTTTCACAGATATGTTGAAATTCAAAGAATATTTGAGAACAGTTTTTGGCTTGGGGTTTAGTTTTTTTACTTATTAATTCTAGCAATCTAATTTTGAGCTTTATTTCCTTCAGTTTAATTATCCAAACAGAGCTGTAACTCTATGTGACACCTTGCATTTTCCAGAAAAGAACAAACAAAAAACCCCAACCCCCCAGAAAAAACAAAACTAAACCACATTATTTAATGGTCCTTCTTTTATACTCAATAACATTGTAAATATATGAAGCATGATAGCATTTTATTCTAATATTTAAAAATGTGTCTAATGCACAATAGGTAAAGCTCATGTCATGTTAATATCTAGTAGTAAGGGAAATCTAAAATAAAAGATTAAGGTAAGGTAAGAGAGTCACTGGTAGTGAGAAGATGGCACAAGATAGAAGAAATGAGGTTATGGCACTTGTATATTGACAAACATACAATAGATACAGCTGCAGTTTTTGTCAGCAGTGGCAGGAATATAGAAGGGTCTCCAAAGTTGGGGACACCTCCAAGGTCAAGGAGAAAAGAAACATTAGCCATTTAAATGAGGGAGTGATTAAGTTGGTGGAGGAGAACAATTTCATTGGGAAGGCAGCAGAAAAATCCTAATTAAAATCAGTCAGTGGTGCTGTTGTGTGCAAAATTTTTTCTGTGGTGGTAAAAGGCTACTTCTTCAAGGCTTTGTTTTCTTGGGAACACAAAAATTAGAGGAGTTTACTGTAAAATAGATTGCCTTCAAGCTCAATTGAAATTTTTAAAGGAGTTCTAGTTCTGTAGCTTTCTTTCACTTTCATTTTTTTTTAAAAATTATTACTTCTTGGGTTTATCATATCTGCAATGTTAAAATAGGCAAATGTAAATTCAGGTAAACCATGGAACACTTTGAGAGCACAGCAGAAGAAAGAACAGTCAATAACAACAGTAACAATCAAAGAATAACTATAGAAAATGCGAATGTTGTAAAAAGCTACACAGATTTGCAAAACTGACTAATAACTAAGTGAAGAAAGTCAAGGGAAAAGTAAGAGTCAGACAGAGTTATTGCAAAGGTTACCACATACGGAAATTTTGAAAATAGGTCAGTTTTACAAGCCCTTTTGATAATGGGTAAAAATTGGAGATAATTTCTACACTATAAAAGTGCCCCCTGGGCTGTCGTGTTCTGCGTGCACAAAACAGAAGGGATAAAAGGAAATGACAAGGCAATGTCAGAAGGGAATGGAACATTGAAGAAGAAAATATGTGCTTGGGGAATATGTGCATCCAGGTATTTCTCAAAGATCACAGTGGTTGTATTTAGTCCTATACTATAGTACTGTTATATAGGAAGTGATTAAAAACTCTGCAGAGCTGTGAGGCAGTTATCTAGGGAAAGGGAGAGATTAAAGGATGTTATTGGGGTATTATAAGTATCTAATAATGCTAAACCTTTCTGTAATTAGCACAGTGGAATTAAAAGAGCAAACAAACAATATAGGTAACAGAACAAATAAAGTCTATTTTCTGACCCACAAAACTAAATCCAATGGTATGTATTTGCTTTTCTTTTTTCCCCTAAAAACATTTTTGTAGACATTGTTACCTTTTGCCTATATACTTAGTTCATTTTATATGGGTTCATGTTCCTCACAGTTCAAGAGGGATTTTGTTCATGTTTTGATCATACAGTGAGAGTTTTGAAACAATTAATATAGTTGGTCAATGGTAATAGTCACTTCTGTCTTGCAAAAAAACAGATCCTCAGACCTGGTGAATATAGAATTTCTGAATGGATTTATTTTTTCTGTTGGATTATTTTGTAATTATTTCAGAATTATTTTTTCTGACTTCTTTATATTAACTAGTGCGAAGTTTAACCTGAGGAACTTTCATCTGCTCTTGTACATGTATTTCTTCAAATGGTGCTAATATCATATGCAGATCTAAAAATTCTTTTCTACTTCTTGATGTCTTTAATAATGTCAGGTATTGTATTTTGTTGAACATCTATAAATACATGATATTCTTTCTGATACAACAGGTAACTACTGTGAGGAAGTTACCACAGAATCACTGATTGATTTGGGTTGGTAGGGACCTTAAAGATCATCCAATTCCAAGCCTTTTGCATGGATAGGGACACCTCCCACCAGACCAGGTTGCTCTAAGCCCCATCCAGGCTGGTCTTGATCCTGTTCAGGGATAGGGCAGCCTATATTAGCTTTTGTCAGAGTGAAATGGACTGCATGTCAGGTGCAAATAAATGAGGTCAAAAGAGCATTTGAATAGGTGAACAATGGTTAATGTGAAGATATTTATTAAAAATATATACATGATAAGTCCTTTCATAGAAAAAAATATTTTAATATGTATGTATACACATGCACATAGACATAAATAAGCTACACATTACTTCATCTTGTGTCTTAATATTTTATATTCTGTACTTATGTGTGTATTTGCATCCATTGAAAACATTTCAATTATATTAAAAATCCTTTAATATACTCATACCTATATAAGCTTTCTTCTTTAAATTAAAATGCAAGCAGAATAGTTGCAAAAATAAGCACGAGTAAAATTGTCTCATCTAGTCTGGCTGACAAGCTTAAATAAAATGCTTGCACGATGATACAATAATGGGTAGTGCTTCCAGTAATTGGTTATGAAACAAATGACAGGAATAATAAAAAATAAGACAATTTTGTTAGCATTGACTGCTAGCAACACTCAGGTTAGGACACTTCGCTCATATGTGTTTGCAGATTTTATAGTCTGGATCAAACAATATGGGTTTGGGGATTTATTTTTTTTTTTAATTCATTTTAAACTGTTGCATTTAGTGATTTCCCTTGCCTATATTAAACTTTAAGAATAGATCAACCTGCCATTCTATTAGAAATTTATACATGCATTTAAAGAAAAGGAAAATAGGAAAGTAAAATAACATGAGCAGAATTATTTTGTACAGAATGTCCTCCTATATGCAAATTATTATTCTACACAATAACTTATGTTTACAATAAACAAATTCTCTACATGATAGAGGCTATAATTCCCACTCTATTGTTTCATGATATCAGGAATTTATTGCTTTTTTTCCAGAAGATAAAAAAATATTCTATATTATAAACTTTGCCTGGCATTTTTTAGTTTCTTGATACTTCTCCATAGTATTGGTACACCATGTGGTCTCTTAATCTTTCCAGTATCCTGCAGGACAGTGACCTAGAGGACCATATGATAAACTTTACCATGTTAGCTGGAAGAATATGTTGCAGCCATGTGAATAGTCTCAATATTTCTGTAACTATCAAAGCAACTAAATAATGTTCCCTCTTCTTGTTCTTCTTTTCTATAAGTTTTTATGCTGCTTTGCTCTTCAAAAAATCAGAAATCAATTAGCACAGCACTTAATCAGAAAAAAATATGTAACACTGGTGGTAGGTGTGGCAGCCAAAAGACAATTGTACTTCTAAGATTAGAAACTAAGCTCGGTATTTCCCTTTTCTATGTGTGAATCGTGATATTTGTCCATTTTTACACTCCCAAGTACTCTGTGTGGAGACCAATTGGTGGAGAAAAATGATTTATTTTAAATTTACTGTCAAAATACTCATGTCCTTGATTCCAGCTATTTCCATAGAGGAAGTTTGCTTCTGACTGGAGTAAGTGTCTGGTGAAAAAGACATTAAAGGTACCCTTTATTTTCACAGCAAAAAGTAGCAGTGCATGACTATATTATCATTGTAGCCCCTTTAAATATTAGTCACATTTTGCACAAAATAACAGCAACCTAATTCTCTTTATCATCTGGATTAAAGACCTTTAATAGTGCTATTACTGTGCAGTAGCAGTATAAATAATTATCTTCTAGAAGTGAATGGAAATAATGTAGGTTACAAGGATACTATAAACAAAAAGAAGATAATTTTTGTAAATAAAAATAAAATTAGGAAAGGAACATAAAAGAAAACTATCTCCATTATATAATAATCATTATGTTTACTATAACTGATTTCATCAGCTATCATAATATAGTAATTTACATTTTAATGGCTGTTTAGTAAACTGAGTATGGATCACATTTGTATCATTTTAAAAGAAACAGCTATTTATATCTACATATTTATGATTGTTTATTTTAAGGTGTTAGTGTCAGTTCCAAATCATGTTTAGAATTTTCTCTATTTCTGACTTCTGTAAATTCCAGCACTGAAGTAAATACATCTTCTTTTGGGTGTAGCTCTGCAAAGCTTTTGAAATAAAATGTTCTCAAACCAATATGAACATTGGTAGCTGAGATGAAATAAACCATTCCTGGACATGATAAAGGCAGGACACACAGTTTTTCATGTCTTGTGAGATTCTTCTGTATCAGAGGGCTCCTAAGTAATGAATTCTAGATGTTACCTAGAAATTTTTGTGCTGTATCTGCTGACTCCTTCACCCGCCTCCTATGGCATCACGAGGAGACAATGTAGAGCAGCTGCAACTGAGGTCAAAATTTCTTCCCTCACTGAAAAACACAACAAAAACTGCCTTGTTTGAAGAAATAAAAAAATCATAATGGTAAACTAACAGACAAGTGAGTCTCTTTGGTCAAAACAACAGACAGTTTGAAAATCATTGTTCTAAGGGGATGGCTATAGGACAAGATTATAAAATTGCTACTAAGCACCTTATATTAACAGAGCTTCTAGATTTAAGAATAATCTTTTGTGTTTGCAGTTCTTTTGAAGTTGGAGCAGAACCTTTTGAATGCCCTCTGTCATTCGCTCAGGCATTACAAAATGAAAACCAGATGCTGTAGTATTTGATCATATCATGAAAATGGCACCTTCCATCTGATCAAATACCATTTTGCCTCCTCACAGAAGGCCAAAGCTTTCTGTTGAGCACTGCAAAATCCTGATGGCAAGGAGAAAAAGTACCCATGCAGCTCATAAAAAAAAAGAACAAAAAAAAAAGTGTTAGATACTTGTGGTATGGACACCTGAAAAAAAAAATTAAAAAGCAAACAAAAACAAACAAAACCACCAGCAAAAAGAAGTCATTGTTTCAAAGCTGTTTGTGGTTAAGTGAAGGAGTTTGTTGATTCCACTGGGCATAAAAAGCCATATATGTGTTTGGGACAAATGCCTCTAATTCTAAACTCATCCTCCCCTAGTCACAGTACAACCTATATTATGTTTTTCTATATTTTTTTCTTTATTTTATTTTATATCAAGTTGCTCTGGGCCTTACCCAGGTTTGGAATATTTCTAAGGATTAGTATCTCGTAACCTGTTTGGGAAGTCTCTTGCCCCATTTAGCCAGCCTCATAATGGAAGAGGTTTTCCTTTGATCTAATTGCAGTTTCTAACATTGCAACTTATGCCTTTTTCTTGTTCTGTCACCAGTGTCTGCCTGTCACTGCATTTTGAAATGATAGGATGAAAATTGTGTCAAATCCTATGTAAGCCAAATACATACTTGTCAAGAGTTTGTACAAAATAGTGATTTTCTGAATCTCACAGGCTGTGGTTTGTTTTTTGTTTTTTAAAGAGAAGGTGTAATTTAGTGAGAGCCTCTTGCTCTCTCTCATGTGTTGGAAACAACTCATAGAGATAATTCAGATGCACTGAAAAAGAGGTAGACGTCCAAGACAACCAGTGAAACAAAAAGATGCAATGACCCCAGCTGATGTGAAAACTGGAGAAAATAAATATAGCAAAGCTTATTGAACAGACAACAGGTTTTGCTACTCAATTAAAATTCTGTAGCAGAAATATGTCCTAGTTTTCTTGAGACTGTATCATCTGTGTGTATGTGCATATACACCCTCAAAAGCTAAGGATCTTAACGCAGTGTGCTTTTGATTGATGGTTCTCTGATTACCAAGTAACCAGCAGGCATCTTGCAGCTTTCATCTCAGCATCTCTGATTGCCATTTTGAGGAGTCTTGGTCGCTGCTGTCAGATCATTATACCATATTTCCAGTTACATTTGCATTATCACTGTCACTTGTAACACTAGTTTAGAAAACATCTTGGGGTTTTTGTGGTGGTTTATGGTTGCAGTTTTTTGTTTTTGTTTTGTTTTGTTTTGTTTTTTGCTGCTACTGTATCAATGAGCTCATTGTCATTTTTTTAAAAAATGGAAATCTAGTCTTATGCCTATTGTACAAAACCTCTTACAGATTCCATATAAATAACTACTGCTTTATTCAGCCTGTCTACAAAGTATTGAATAGTTTAATAAATGCAACTATACAGGCTGAGGCTTTTGCAGTCATTAAAGCATTATTATCTCCTACCATCTGCCTGAATCTTGTTGATTTTCCTCTTGAAAATCTCAGTAGATAAGGAAAATCTCAAATGTTCCTTAGAAAAGCTGTTCCAGTGGCATTACTTGCAGTAACAGAAACAATAGTAAAGGACTCAGCCAGTGTTCGTTGAATTGTACTGAAAACTACAGCAAATGACAGTGGAATCTGACGTTCTGAATGAAATTTCTTTAAAGCTTCATTCATTAGGTATTAAGATAGTTTCCTGTGATTCTTTTCTGAGCTTCATGACTTGGCATCACAATGGCTTACAACACAATGAGTAATCCCCTCACAAATACTTCACAAGGAAATAATAGATCCCCACTATTTTTCATAGACTGTAGAGTGGTGAGAGACTGGGCAAAAAATTCAGTTAAAGAGAAGAAAAGTGAGAACGTATGTTTCAGTGTGGACATCATTACTTCTCTCTTACTTCCTTCTTAACCATTGCCTAAGATCTAATTGATTGTCTTGCTACTAAATATGTTGTCATTTGGTGCCAAAAATACTATAAAATCCACAAAAAAGGTTGTTAAAGCTTTTCATATTACTGTAATTTGTGCCTTTAGAATCATGATACTCCCAGAGGAAGCACAGTCATTATTCTCCCATGCTGCTTTACACTTTGTACAAAGCTGCAGTTACTGAGAGGAGTTGTTACAAACCCCTTCTTGGTCCTGTGGATAGAGCTGTAGTTTTCATAGATAAAGGTGCCACTGGAGGACATAGATGTCAGAAACCATTGTTCTGATATCACATGACTATTTTAATTGTATACTTCTGCATATTTTCATGTGATCAATACAAAGAATAAGACTGGAGATGGCATAATAATGATGTTCATTTTACATTAGATTATAAGTATACCCACACCGTAAGCATACCTTTGATCCTTAAGTACAACCCATAATTTCTTCTCTTTTTTGGTAGCAAATACTGAAGAAAGGACAATTTTTGCACCAATGAACTTCTGGTTGCACTCTTTCTAAATAGTTTTATCTATCTGAAAATTCAGTGAAAATATCTGGACTTCAGCCATAGGTGGGGAAATGTTCATTTGGAGGTTACTGAATCTCAAACCTTGCCTACATCATGTTTTACTACATTATTGCTATTATGTACTATATATTGCTATGTTTTATTATATTTACTTTTACTCTTACTATGACATTATGACATAATGACTATTTATTGACTAATTACTGTATTTCTGATAGACTTACTAAGCAGTTCCTGCTGCGGATCACAGATATTCAGCTATACACATTATGTCATATATCACAGAGTGGTTTGGGTTGAAAGGGACCTTAAAGATCACCTAGTTCCAACCTTCCTGCATTGGTGGCGACACTTGGACCTCCACTAGATCAGGTTGCTCAAAGCCCCATCCAACATGGCCTTAAACACTTCCAAGCATAGAGTATCCACAGATTCTCTATGAGAATCTTTTACAGAAGCAGTGTGTATGGCTGCTGCTCTGGAACTAGAGATGGCTCAAACACATTTAGGAATTAATCTCCAAAATAATTAGCTAAGCACTTTTGTCAGACCTCTGCCTGAGGTGTTTTTCCTTCAGATTCTACCAGGCTAGCCAGTTAAAGTAGATGAGAGGAAGTTTAATTAGGAGGCTTTCCTTAATATGTTGTGTATTGAGGCTTTGTTTAGTTTAAGGTGGGGAGTGTCATGGTGGCTTGGTGTTTTTTATTTGTTAATTTTTAAGTTTGATTATTTGGTTGAGTTGGGCTTTTTTGGTGGAAAACTTGGAGGAAGACAACTATGTGAAAAAGAAATAGTTATAGGATTAATTACTTCCATGGTCTAAAATACCTTTAAACCAACTGTCATCATCCCTATCTTCTTCAAGGATTATTTATCATCTGACATTTTAATAACGTTGTAATTCTTTGCATTTTTTCCCGTATGATTACTTAAAAGAGAATTCCTCCTAAAAATTAGAATCTGGCAGATCAAAAATAATATAATCTGGATACAGAATTTCTGGTGGTAGTTACACAGGACTACTTTGTGAAATTCTGTCTTATATCATATTTGAATTTTTGACCTCTGGCTATCTTTGTAATACCATACCTACACATTAAACCAGATAGCAAAGTATTACTGCATATTTTATAGGCAAAAAAAAAAAGAAACTGTACAATTGTCTTTGATATGACTTCCTTGCATATACAAAATATACACAAAACATAACTAATTTAATCTGGAAAGTCACATAAGTATATCACGTTTTATGGTTCATAATATCTACATTTACTAGACCACATTTTACATGCTGGATTAAAGATTTATATCATGCTTATCCAGTGTAACTTAAATGCTAATGCCTGATATATTATCACTGGGTACTTCTACAATATTGCTCCAAGCATCACTTTTGTGAAAGAGGTCTCAAAAAGTTCTTGTCTCTTAAGAGATAGTTGTCTAGAAAAAATGAAAATAGGTCAAAGCCATACTTTGGCTAAGTATCCAAACTGTCTATCTTGGCTGAGGTTCATGCAAACAAAAAGAAAAGGACTGTGCTTAAACTCCATGCTGGGAAGGATTACTGATGGTGCATCCCATCCTTTTTTCATCATGGTTCACATGTTCCTATGGAAAAGTGAATTTGCTGACACAAAAATATAGACATACTTTATGCTGAAATACAGAAAGCTCTGGATTTCATACTACATTTAACGTAGGGCTGCCAAGGTGTTCTACGTGTGCAGGGTATTTTAAATTTACATTTCAGTTTATTACTGCTTAATCTATTTATCCTTGAGTTACAGAGCCATGATTCATATTCCTCCTTCTCAGTTCAGAAGGATTTAAGGAAAGTAGATGTCTGAAGGCAATTCTGATATTTTCCAATTAAATTGTACAGTAAATTGCCTCTTTTAATGTTCAAAATTAGGTCAGTCTGGGAACACTGGGTCCTCAGGAGCTGCAGAGGCAATGACGTGCAGGAGGCTGTAATTACTAAATACATGGAGGGCTTTTCCTTCACCTGGAAAGTAAATAAAAAAACCCAAGTTGATTCTCACAGCTGTGTGCTCATATGGAGAACCACAAGTTTCCTACAATTTTTCTATGATGGATTATGTACTTCCTTGGTGATTTAGAAGCTGAATTAGTCAATATGTTCATCAGTGTCTGCCTACTATGAAGCTTAGAGTGATGGGAGTGGAAGCCAACAGAGAGCAAGGCCATATGGAGAAGGGAAGCAGAAAAAGATAACAGGTGCTGTATTGACTCTTAAAATACTAAATATATAAAATATATTTATTACCTTAAGCATGCATGTTGCATTAAAATTTGAACATTTTAAACTGGCAATGGATCATTCTCATCCAAAAAACACGAGCAGCCAGTTTCTGCCCTGGTAAGTGTAAAACCTGAAGGACCTTCTTTGTCTCTGAGCAAATAGTCATGATTTATTTTAATATTATTTCAAGTCTCAGATTAATAAATAAGTTCAAAAAGGAAAATACACATTTACATATAGCAATATGAATCTCACTTTACCATCTTTGCTCTGATTTTCAATTTATTTTTTTTTAAATATTTTTTATGGTTCATTTCACTTGTGTTTACTGAGGAATTTTGAAACATCAGAGATATCATGCAAAAATGGTGTAAGAAAATGAGCTTATTTTCTTGGGAGATTTTGTGAATTTTCCTCTAGAACAAAGGAAAGAAGTCCCTCAGAATTTTTCAAAACAAGTGTCACCTCAAAGTCCATCAGACTGAGTTTGCATATAGCTGTTGGTTTTTTTAGGGTTTGATTTGTTTGGGTTTTTTTGGTTTTAATAGGAGAACTAAGCTGATACAGGCATGGGGGAGGATATCTGGCAATATACAGCTAAGCATGAGGTACTGACATTTGCTATTTTATGCCTTTTTGTTGCGTTTGGTATACACACCTGAATACTTGAAAAACTGATCTTCTTTTCAGACAACTGTAGAAATAAAATAGACTATATCCCTGGATTTCAAACTATGATCTTCAGTGCTCCCATAATTCTTTAAAGATTCTAGGATTCTGTGAATAAAAACATAGTCTCTAATTTTCTATCCCCCAAAAGTACACACAAGTCTTAGGAAAACATAGGCAAAGAAACTGAAAATTCTTGGATAAAGCTACATAAAGCAAATTAAGTTAGATTAAAGCTTCCAGTAGATATGAACTGAAAACATGTTTGAAGCTTTTAATTAGGCACCATATTAAAGACCAAGGACCACTGAAATTTTCATAACAGCATTAAACTCCTACTAAAAAATAAGAAGCTTCCATAGAAAAAAAACAAGTTTTTTTTTGTTTTTCTTTAGAGGAAAATAAGATAGCTATTGTCAAACCAGTAACTTTGTTAACCATTTCTAGAAGTGCTGTCTTTACATTTAAAAGGAAAGCTCATAAGGTTCTATGTCTTTAAAAGAAAGTTTCTCTATTAAAACCTGGTAATTAGCAACAGCTGCTAAAAAATCTTCGTCTTTTGTGTATTGGTTTTCTATTAGAGAGTAATAGTTATCTAATAGAGGTATTCATCTGGATGATATTTTTAGTGGGATAAGGATTTGCCAAAAAAACAAACTAGAAATGAAGGTACAAGTACAGAAATAATTATTATAGACTATGTATAATATTAAAGCCTGAAGATGTTGTAGCTTAATACTCAGAAAATAATACATATTCTTTTTCATGTAATTTTTTGGAAATTAATTGAACAAAGATTTGTGTGTGTGTGTGTGAAAACAAAGCAAACAAAAGGTATATTGATTTTTATTTTAGAAAAAAACCAAAACAAAACATATAGCATTTTCTTGAAAATAAAGGTCCATGTTGAGAGGAAGAGGGGAAATTTAAGCTTGAAGAGGCAGAGTTTATGAAGAAATTCTTTAATATAAGGGTGGTGGTGGGATACTGGAACAGGTTGCCCAAGGAAGCTGTGGCTGCCTCATCCCTGGAAATTTTCAAGGTCAGGTTGGATGGGTCTTGAGCAGCCTGGGCTGGTGGGAAGTGTCCCTGCCCATGCAAGGGGGGGGGGGTTGAACTAGATCATCTTTAAAGTCCCTTCCAACCCTGGCCATTCTATCATTGATTCTATATTCTTAGTCTGTTCTTGTTTACTAGAAACATTATAATAAGCCTGATGTGTTGAAAAACAGTAATCTTTCCCTTCCCGTTTTTCCCTTCACACAAAAAAAGAAGGTGAAAGTAAGAAGTTTTGTAAAGAGTTTATTAATGAAGAAATTTTGATCAGGGGCCTGCAATAAAGTGTGTGAGAAAAAAAAAATCTCTGAGGAAATTATGTTTTGTTTAACTGCAGATCACAGCAACATGCCTTCAAATCTATTGACACTGCTATTGACAATCCTAAAAATTTAAATTTTCTTTTCAATTATTTATGCTAGAAACCTAAGTGAGTAGTAAGATCTTGTGAGGATGGTAGTGCATGTGGGTGATTTCAAATTACTATTGTAGAGATGGAGAAGGGAAGGTCAGAATGTGCCACTTTTCCCTGATGTCATCTTGAGTCCTTAATTCTGAAGTCATTAAACAAGGTAAAAAGCCTACAGAATGAATGATAGATGTCAGTTTTCTCTGACCTCTAGTCAGTTTCTGAATTAAAGGAGAAAATTACTTCCCTTATGGCTACTCCAGTTCCTGTATTTCTGAAATGTAGTGATTCTTTAGTTTTATAAAATTTGTGCTAGAATATTTTTTTCTTTTTTTGAGAGAGAGTAACCCAGCTCTTTTTCATCTAGTCTATATATATTGTTTACATAGCATTAATTATAAAATGTTCTCACTTTGCTTCTTGTGCTTTGCTTCATGGTGGCAGGACGACAGCAACCTGAGCAAGATAAGTTTACTAGAGATCAATTAAAATATGGGTAGTCTGTAAGCAAAAATCCTGCATAGACTTCATATTGAAAGATTTTCTGATAAATATTACTTCTGAGTGCATCCCATAACTATGATATAGTCTTGCAGGCTATTCTAGGTTTTCCTCATGCTTTTTTAAAATTAGAACTTAGGTATATGGTTAAAAACTCTTGAATGTTGCTTTCTCCTACAAACAAAATAAAGGCTAACGTGATTTCAGTACTTAACGGTTTTCTGCAGTGTTTTCTTAACTGCACTCTTATTCTCATTATGTAATACAACTATAGGCTTATTGCAAGCACTACTTGCTCCTCAGCTAATTTTTAAACTCATATATTCAAATATTTAAATTAATTAAGTAAAATTCTATTCTTTCTACTTGCTGATTTCAAGTATGTCTAGCAAATATGTGTTAAATATATCAGATTAAAATTAAATAAATTTTCTCATTTTATTGCTGGTTACTTGTTAAACACATCCAGTTGCATGCTGTCCACTGCACAGTAGAGTTAGACCTCTTGAATTTGTACTTTCCACCTTGACAGGAATTCCACTGACAGCAGGTGTCATGCTTGTTAGAGAACAGATCCATCCAGGAAGTCTCTTTTCTAGTGCTAGTTACCTTTCATTATTATGATTTCTTGCTGACAAAGACTAGTTAAGTGATTCTCTTAGGGAAGACACCAGAGAAAAGAGAGGTTCATTTGGACAAACTATTTCAGTGAGCAAGATATTAAAAGAGAGTGGGCCACAATAAAATGCATACGAAAAAAACTGTAAAAGTATAGCATACTTTATTTGCTTTGGTTTTTGCTGTATATTTAATTACAGGCTCATCTAAGAGGGAATTTGAAATATTTTAAATTTCTGTTTCCTCAGGAAGCCTCTTGTGGAAAACTACAAAACTAGAAAGAGAAAGTCATTGCCAAGCTCCAAAAGGAGCTGAATTATCTTAGAAAGCTGTACAGGCTTGATTTTGTCTGACATCCTGGCCAAAGTTGCCACCAGCACATCCTGACCCAGGTGTTGATGAAGCTTTCTTCCTTCAGGCACAGTTGGGCTGAGTGCCCAGAGGATTAAAGAAAGACAAGCCAGGATCTCTGGAAACATCTGCTTTTGACATGAAAGGATCATGATGATCTGGAGACAGAACAGAGAAGAATATGAGTGGAACATCTGCTGCAGAGAGAGCCTGGCAAGAAATCATCACAAAGAGAGCTGTGTCACTATGGTCTTGCAGATTCTTTTTGTCTTGAAGGTTCTTTGTGCTCTGGTATATTTGTCTCAGGGATTTTCTGAGGTGTTTTGTTTTGGGTTTTTTTTGATTGTTGTGTTTTGTTCTAGTTCTTTTTTATTATTGGTTGATTAATTTTATTATTTTTTATTATAGAATGGATTTACAGACTAGATTACTGGGTGAAAATATTTTAATCTGTTAAAAGTAAAAGACTAGCAGAAACTTTCTTGTTAATTTCTTCAGAATTAAGATAAAGTCTTCCTATGACCTACTTCTCAGTAAGAAGAACTCATGTTACTATGGATGCATGTCCACTTGCAGATGAATTGTTCTTCATTTGTGTTCCCAGTTTACTCATTCTTCTATTGAGAATACATATTGGTCTGAAAATGTATTTTGAGATGACTGAGACTACGCACAAAAAAAATCTCTGTTTGTTTCCTCATTCCATCTGTTGTATTCCAAAATAAAATGTAATTCTTAATTGGTAAAGCTCAAGGGAGAGGATCCGTTCTGAATGAACAATGTTCTTAATTCTCTGGCTAACAAAGTTTCTGGAGAATCCTGTTTCCAGAGAAAGTAAAACATATGCCAGTGTTTTGTTGGCCTGGATTCTCCAAGACAATGAAAGTGTCTTATTACAAGAGAGGGAGGAAGGGGATTATTGATTTAAGATGGGAAACATAATCCTATTTCCAACAGATCTGAACTTGGCAAAAGCAAGCTGCTAAAACAGCAGCTCTCATTGTGAGTGGTTTTGGCTTTTCTCCTAATGTTGTCACATTGTCATGAGCCCTGAAATAATCTATATCCAACTTTTTAGTGGTGATGGTGCAATGCCAGAAACCACATCAAGAAAAATCTCTGGTACTTTCAGTAATGCACTTGTCTCCAACCACAAACCACTGAGTATGTGCTAGGTGGTGGAGCTTTTGAATATTTCAGTAGCTGACTTCCTCACTCCAGGAAGGTTTCTCAGCAAGACTTCATCTAGCAATGAGTAACCTCTTGATGAAGCAGAGTATCTCAGGTAGTCTCCAACTAAAATGTGCACTGCAGGTAGGTGTTTAAAACCTGCATCCCAAATTATTTAATTGCACAGAGATGAATAATACAACTGGTACAATTAAATGCACTGCCATAATGTTAATGAATAAAAAGTACAAGATGATTACTAAGTTCAGTGACCCTGAGTCTTCATTTGAAAGACAATTTAAAGACTACCTTGGTATTGTACTATCCAAATCCAGTATTTACAGTCCTAAATTCAATCCACCAAGTGTCCTTCAAAGCACGAGGTCTTCCTCTGTCTTTGAGCGGGATCAGAATGACAATTATAAGTCGATAATGTCTGCACAATATATACTTTAATTCCTCATCTAACTTACAATTTCTTGTTTTCATAACTTATGTCTTCATAACTTATGTATAAATGCATCAAGTTCATACGGTCTGATTGATGCCTCTTATAAAAAAATCACTGTGATGTTTGAGTTATTGTTTTTCCCCCCCAGAAAAATTTCCCACATTTTCTTTCCTGGTCCTAGTGAAGTCTTGCCAGGGTAATACTATTTTATTTTATAGTAGTTTGATTTAGTATTTAATTTATCAGGTCATGAACACACAAGACAATCTGTGAGCTATAAGATATTATTTGTTTGTGTTGGGTCTCAGTCTCCACTCCCACTCAGCAGATGTATGACACAAATCATTCTTTGACTTGTCACAATTGGTCTCGTTTTTTATGACATCCTAAAATTATGTTTCCTTTTTCTAGTTACTGTGAGTGCTAGTGTTACTTCAGATTTTCACATGCCAGAGTAAACACCAGGGTTAACTTATATCTACACTGTTCCTCAAGACAGTGCAAAAATCTTGCATGAAACAGAGATCTGAAGGTTTTAGATCTTGAAATATGTGTAAAATTATTTTCCTTAGATTTCTGGAATGGTAGCTGTCTTCAGGAGTCAGACAAAAAAGTTAATATTCTTCCAAAGACAGCAAAATATTCTACATTTATTGAAGCTTGTTCGAGTGTTAGTTCTGGTAAGGAGACATGAATCCAAATGTGAGAGATTTCAGGAAAGTACAGGTGTAAAAGAAGGGGTTCTGTGGGGCAGAAGCTTGCATCATGTGGAAACACTGAGATATCCTTCCAAATTCTTAACTGAAACCCATTTGATATATAAACTGAGCTCTATTAACCTGACATGAAAAGAACACATGTAATAACAATCCACAGTATGTTAAATATAGTTTTGAGAATATTTCATTCGTAATTTAAAATCTACGACAATTGGCAAAAAATTAAAAAAAAAAAAACAGAGCAATGACAATGAATATGTATACTACAGGTAACGTCCATCATTTATATAAAATAAATGAAAAGAAGATTGGCTTCTTAGTGTTGGGTTTGCAATGGTATCCAGTACTGATCCCAGTATGCTAGAGATGATTTTCATAAAAATTAAAGATAATATGATTTTAAAATAGGCTTTATAGATATAACTATGAAGGTGAATAAGGACATTTGCCATAAAACATGTAACTTAATTGCTTTTAGAATCCAAGAAAAAAATAAACTGTAAGAGAACAGTAGCAGAACTGGACATATAAGTGCTATTTTTAAAGCAGTAATAGTGGGTGGGAGTGAGGGCTGGCTGGTATTCTTACAGGTTTGGTTCTGCTTTTCTGTTTTGGGGAAAAAAATCAGGATGTAGGTAGAAACATCATACTTGTGTCTAAGACTTCTTTTTTTCTTCCCTTGAAATGCTTTATGAAGTTATTCCTTTATTGATTTCATACATTTCAACCCAAGCATTTCAAATTTATACTATCCCAATATTTTTCTGACTTTTCTTGGAAAGAAACCCCCTTACCTAAAACAACATATTGATCCATGTCTTGTGTTTGCAGCCCAGAGCAGCTACAAGTTCTGTCTTCATATTTCTCAATCGTACTGCAATATTGCATTCTCATCTCAAACTTTGTCTCTAAATGTATCATAGGTATTATTTACCATTTGAAATAAGAAATTTAGAATTTGGACATTATTTTTCACCTTTCCAGCCTTCTCAGAATGATAAGTAAGATTTTACTCACTGCAGAAATATGTTAAATTAAAAAAAAATTAGCTTATACTCTAATTTTGAAAAGATCTAGTTTTCCATTTCTGATTTCAAGACCATCTGTTTCAGACCCACTCCTTCATACTTCTTACTAACTAATCCTTATGTTACTGCACCAAAAGGGAAGATACTGAACCTTAAATATGTGTTAAACCTACCTTAAAACTCCTAAACCCTTACACCTTAAAATAAGTAGCAGCAATTGCTTTGGGATTACCCTGGAATGTTTCATGTCCTGACAAAATAAATTATTTGAGTGACACAGAAAACCAGTACAGCAAATTACTGACAAATATTTCAAAATCAGTTCAAAGATGCCTTGATGAATTAAATATTACTTGTAAAAAAAGGTGCTACTAAACAGAGTATCTTCTTTTATTTTCATACCAGATTTAGCCATAGCTTTGGAGTGTTAGCATCTAAGAGCAAGATTTTCCAAGAAAGTAACAGAAGAGTGAGAATCCCTTTAAAAAGATATTTTAGGAGTGAATTCTGAGCCTTACTACTACCTTTCACTGAAATGATTTAGTTGAGTGTATTAGTTGTTCCAATAATAACTTAGATTAAATATTGTCTTAAAAAATTTGCACATAGATGTACTGAATAAAAGTATCAAATGTTCATCCTTTGCACCAATAATTATCTTTACTTCCCTTTTATCAGTCAGCTTGTTGCCAGCCTGAGTTGCAGTGCTTCTCAATATTATCTGCCAATAGAAGGAGCTCCTGCATTAGGCAATAAGCTGAAACTCTCAGAAGCAGCTTACCTCTGATCCAGACTCATGGATTCTGCCTTTTCCACTGTGTGATGTGTACAAAAATTTTCTTACACTTTTGGTACATACTAGTCAGTCATGTTGCAAACAAACCTTGTGAGATTATTGCCAGATAGCAGCACAACACTGTTTAGAGGAATGCCTGTTCAGGGGAAAAAAAAATAATCTGCTAGATTTATCTGCTTGTATCTTGTCAAACTGCAATGGCTGGAAGTACTCTGCTGTAAGGTGTGGCTCGTGTTGCCCCTGATCCTAGTGATAAAGAACATTCTCCAAATACACACAAAAAATATTGAGTTGTAGAGGAATGCTGAGAACCAGAATTACATAACATACAAGTTCCTGAGGATTTTAAAGGTGTTGCTAGTATGAAAAGGGCAAAGCAAAGACATGCACTCTGTGTGTAAGGGGGTGATGCTCCTAGAAGAAAGTGAAATAGGTGTAAAATCAGCAAAAGATGTTCCACTTTGCAGCAGAAGATTTTCATATTTAAGTGACGGATGGATGTTACCAGAATGCTCCAGGGGACATACAGAATTTTAACTATTTTGTTCAGGTAAAACAGATGTATTGTTCAAGCTGATTTTAAAATAGCTTTGCAGAAGGAAATCGTACACTGTTTACCATGTTTTCTGAAAACTCTGATTTTAGTAGTTGGAAACAGATTTCTTCATTCATCCCGATAGACCTCCATTTTTATGAAATAGCTTTTTCTATTTGCTTTTACCTTCAGTATGACTTATCTGACCTCTTCTCATTCTTTTCATACAGCATTTCTTAATGGCAAGTAATTCCTTAGATACCAATACCCATCATGTCCTGCATTATCTTCCAAGTAATAGAAAATCTTAAAAAAAAATCTGTGATTCTTAAACACCTGGATTTGACTGCAATATCAAATCCTGAACTGCATTTAAAAAAAAAAAAAAAAGAGTTTTACAGAAGTATTAGAACTGTAGCAGAAGCAGATTTTCAATGTCATTCTCCATTTTGGGCTTGTAGAAAATTTAATTAGTTTCTAGGCTGTGGATATGTGTAATTGATACTGGAAAAAATCATCAGAGCATATTTTGATGGCATAATCATGGGTCAATTTTGCTCCTCACACAGATGATTTGAATGTCTCCCTCCAGATTTTCTTTCAACCTTTTTTTTTTTTTTCCCAGGATACCTATGTTTGTCTTCTTTCTGTCTCACAATATACCTTTAAAAATGCTTTTATGAAATCTAACCTGAAACTATGCCTGAAAAATGAACTTCCAGTATTCCTAAAAACTTCTCTTCTTCTTCCTTTCTTTTAAAGATTAGAGCCCTTTGTGAGTTTGAATGGAAGTGATACATTAATTGAGTACATTAACCACCTAATGACTATAGATAATTAAAATCAGCAATGAGTCAATGACAGGCTAAAGAGCTGAGGAAGCAATCTTTGTTCTCATGCTTTGCTGGTCCTCATACTCTTATGGAAAAGTTAGCATTGCGTTGCTTTTTATTTTTCAGTCATTGCTCCTTATCTGAAGAGTTTTTTCTCTCCTTTGTCAGTACAGTGTTGCAGGAGAGAAAATAAAAGACATAAAACATGCTTTGCTTGCCAAAGTGTAATGAAACAGAGGGCATTATGCAATAAAAATCCCCTCTGACTTGCTTCATATGACATTTTGTCTGTGTAAGAGTGAATGATCTCTCTTACTGAAACACCTGGAGTAAAAATTGAATTGTCAAGGAAAAAACATGCAATATTTCCTTCCAGACATGTACAGACGGGAGCCTTTACTGGCACTTAGGCTGCCTATCAGAGACCCTAATATACACTTCCAACTTCCACAGACAGATGCAAAAACTGTTGAAAAGACAAAACGAAGAGTATCTCACCAGAGCTAAGAGACACAATGGAGTCTTGAGGATTGTACTTCTTCTTTTTCTCCATTTATCTTCTATTGGCTTTGTGCAGCCAATAGTTATGAAAATTCCAATCAGAGGATGCAGCCCTTAAATACTCCAGGGCCAAATTTTTAGGTGAATGTATTTCTTTTGTCCTGCAAATAATTTATCCATCACAAAAAAGACCAATAAACTGGCAGCTGGTAAAGCATTACCCTAGTATGGGGAGACTGTTGTGTGCTTCTGATCTGGTGTGGATTTGTTTCTCTGGCTGTTGTCTTCCTGAGAGAGGCACAAAAAGATAATATGGGAGAGATGCAGTCCATCATATCTCACACTTGAATGACTTCTATTATTCTTTTTTCTCTTTAATGTATCTATCTTATACTACTTCACTGCAAGAGAGGTTGGACTCTTCCATATTAGTGGAAAGCTGATACAGAGCAGATAAAATCTTCATCTCAGTTTCATCTCTCTCAGTACTTAGTGCACTGAAAGCCACATTCAGGTCACTTTGTGGATCCATGATTAATTTTTATTAACACAGATGAATTTAACCTATAATTTAACCTATTTATAAGAATATAAGTCTGAATATCTCTACCACATATCTGCCAACAACTTTAAGTATCTTTTATATACACAAATTTTTGCAGAAAGGCTCAGACTCAGAAAGTTCACGGCTCAGATTATTTTCTGTTAGTTATTGTGCTCACTTTCAAATACAGAAGTAAATTCTATTTCAGCTGTTCAATTTCTGTGAAATACAGAAAAAAAAAAGAATTTTAGCAGGGTGGAAAAAAAGTAAAAAACAAGCCTCTGCTGCCTAGTCAGTTTAGGTCATATCATTATTGTGACCCCAGACTGACTCAGGTACATCATGCCCTTAAATTTGGAGACTTTTTTTACCATGTTCTGTCAAAATTATGCTACCTGTATCAAGAAATCAGAGTTTAAGTTAATTTCTTCCTAATAAACATGCTGAACCTCAAAAAGGACCTGGGAAATGGGGAAAAAACCCTGTCTCTTGGATTTAGTTTTTCATATAAAAGTGCCAGGATTAAATGATGCTATGTGCTCTAACAGCAGAAAGGATTTGATACCTTATTAATCTCATGCCAAACTTATGTAAGAACAGTGAGCAACTACCTTTAAGCTCAGGACATTTTCCTCAGATTTTAGCTCTCTGGCTGTAGGTTTCAATATCTAGATTTTTTTCTAAAATAGACCATCCTCCCTGCAAACCCTCTGGGCTTAAGTGTGCATGCCAGTACTTGTCTGCACAGCAGAAATGCCTTTATGATCACAACATGTGACGGGGAGATGTTTCTACTTCTGCTGCCCTATTTTACCTCTACACTTGGTCCTTGCAGCTAAGGAGAGGTTGTGCTCTTAAACTACTTCACTTGTTAAGCATCTCTGTTGTGTTTATAGTTTTGCTCCTGCTTTGTAATTATCTGCAGTCCCCCTGAGTCTTGTCTGAGGAAAAATGCAAGAAGGGTAATATATTCACAATATTCAAAACATTGAAAATAACCACAGAGGCTTTTGAATGACACAAATAAGGAAACAAACTAGAAACCCTCAGGATTTCTTCCTTATCCTGTTGTCCCACTCCTCTCCTCATACAGCTGTAGTCAGACTTTCATTCTTTGTGCATACCACTCAAAAAAAGAGATCCTACACTGGAGAAACTGTCATTGAATCTATTTTTATTGGGAATTTCTCTTACAGTGTCTCCAGCAAAGAATCCTTTTGGTAACAAACTTTCATGACTTTCAGAGTTCTCATCCTACAGATGCTCATATTGATGGAGAGTTGATCCTACAGAGAACCATGAGAAATTCACATTGGTAGAAATAGAATAAGAATCATAGAAACCCTCTTATATCCCATTGGTCATTCTTCATTATCACAGTGAATAATTTTTTGCTTCTTGGAG
Source organism: Calypte anna (assembly GCF_003957555.1). Taxonomy (NCBI): domain Eukaryota; kingdom Metazoa; phylum Chordata; class Aves; order Apodiformes; family Trochilidae; genus Calypte; species Calypte anna. The sequence continues at coordinate 69,196,760 of NC_044274.1, read as the reverse complement.
ATGTTAGACTACCACTACTAACAGAGTTGTAATATTCTAGAATGTATTGGCCAATAAGAAGTATTCTGCAATATTATGTAAAAATAAACAATAAAATTTCAGGGTTTTTTTGGAGATTCATTACTGTATTTCTGTGTAAAAATTCCTTGTACTGAATATTATCACCTTGATCATTAGACAAGACATACTGTACCAATGTCTAAATATAACAAATATACTTACTCTAACAATTAACTGGTGTTAATCTTGAATTTGAAAATAAGTTGTGGTGAAAAACATGTATAAGTATTAATTCAAAGACTATCTGAAAGAATTTTAAGACAAGAGTTTTAGACAAAAATATTAAGGGAAAAAAAAAAAAAAGACAACCAAAAAGGAGGGTGTAATCAGTGGTTATTACAATATGTTCAGTTTATATGTGGTAAATTAACTTGATGGATGCCAAGTGGCCATCAAGCTACTCCCTCACTCCCTCTCCTCAGCAAGCTAGGGAGAGAATGAAATGAAATGAAATGAAAATGAAATGAAAAGTGAAATGAATGAAAAGCTCCAGGGCTGAGATAAGGACAGAAAGATCACTCAACAAGGGCCAAACAGGCTCAGCCTCAGAGAGGTTAATTTAATTTATTTCTAGTTAACAAAAACAAACCTATAAACACATCCTTCTTCCAGACTCATCTTCACTCTTGATTCTTCCTCCTCCTCCTGGGTGTATCAGGGTGGTTTGGAATGAAGTTTTATTCAGTTCAGAGTGTGGTTTCTTTGCCAATCCCTCCTCGCAGGAGGAAGTCACAGAGGATCATCGTACAAGAACTTCTCCAATACTTCTCATAGGCTGCAGTTCTTCTTAAAAATTATAGTCTTTTTCTTCCTTTAAATAAGTCTCTTTTAGAAGTATTCCCTGTATGAAAATAAACATGTTTCTCTTTTTTTTTTTTTTTTTTTTTTTTTAAGTAAAAAACATTTTAGGTCATTATTTTAAATTTACAGGAGCATTATGTATTGTGTAAATAGCTTTTCTTTTTTCATTTTATGAGCCACTTAAATTTTGCTGTGTTTCCCAATTTAAGAAAAAAAAAAAGCATAACATCTAAGTGCACAAATCATATCAGAGTGTCTTCTTGTTTGTCTTGTGCTTTTTCATTTCAAGATGTTGGGAAGCCCTCCCTTGCCCTGTTGCTTTTTCTGAAATGAAAGACCAACAAAACATTTAGAACTTCAGGGTGATAAAATTCTGACATCTTTATTTCTGTTGTAAGAGGCCGTGGTTTTGGCCAAAGCAGGGAGGGGGGGAATGACAGACTCTCTGTGACCTCTGAAATTTTTTTATAAGCAAAAGAAGGAATTTTCTGCAAGTCCCAGCCTTTGGTACTTTTGATGTATCTGTTTCTTCTAGACTTTATTTCCCAGTCCTCACGTTAATAACTTTTGTTGTAATTTTCCTGCTACAAGTCAAGTCCAATAAAGAAAAAAATTCCTTCCAGAGAGGGTACTTGTCTTCATGTTGACAAATATGAGTGAAAAAAAAAACCAAACAAAAAGCCAACATAATTCCGTGCGATGTTTTCAAATGTTCCAGTGTGTCAGTAGGGAAGAGTACCTGGCCCAGGCACTTTTATGATAGCAAATCTTTTAAGTACTATTAAGGAGATGTTAGGAAAATGTGTTTTTTTTATGTACTTTTAATTAAAATTTATTTTTCATGAAAGGATACAACAACAGTTTTAAACATGTAGTGAAAATATTCTCAAGGGCTTAAAAACTATAAATAGTAAATAAGATAAATTTTTCAGGAAAGGAAATAAATTTTTCTGTAAATTTATTTAAAGAAAGAATTAAATTTCTTTAATTTTATTTAAATTTAATTTTCTTAAATTTTAAGGTGTTGATAATATTATGACATCAAGATAGCTAATCATCCAGCATGCTTCAGTAATAAAAGATAATATTTTTATTAAACTAAAATATTTTTATACTACACAAATTTTGAACTAGCAAAATTAGAAAGGTGCTGAAAGTAGCACCTGATTGAAAAAGTAAAATTAACATTTTAAATAACCATCCTATGAAAAAATCAACATGTTATTTAAGAATATGATTTATAACTCTGCAAATGATAATTCTTCTTTATTTTTCCTCCATACTTAATTTACAAATAGTACAGTAAATTATTTTCATCATATACATTGGAAAAGATACAGGGAGAGACATTTGTAATCTGATTTGCTTAGGTGTCTCTGACCTTTCTTCTGTTCCAAAGGAGATTTCTTATTATGAAGGAAATGCCCTTTTGTGTCACTGAAATATTATTAAGCTGATAATAATAACTTTGTTTGATGTTTCTTTTTTCTAAACAATAAATCTTTATACCCCTTTTCTATCTACCTTAACTCCATAATAGTGGATGTCTTAACAGAACCCAAACTGGGTTTAACCCTTTGTGTGTCTTCTTTCTCTTGGGCTTCATAGCATTGCCTAGTAAGATCAGCCATAATTACTAAATAAATGAGCCAGTCCTGCTGTCCTAAGCCAGTCCCTGTATATTGCTTTTTGCTCCTTTCTGAGAGCCATATGGACATACAGCAGATTTTTGGGCAAATTCACATATTGCTCATTTTCCTGAGAGCTGCAGTCACCCTGAGTAAAGGGAATCTGAGGCTTTCTATGCAACTTTAATGTTGTTCTCTTTCTCTCCACCTGCAGTAGGATTACCCTTGAGAAACTTCTGTAGAAGATTGACCTACTTCTGAAAATTAAAAAAACCCAAACAACTGAATATTATGCAAGACATTGTGTTTTCAACTACTGGAAATCTATAGATTACAAAAGATAGGTTTTGTGAGAAGTCAACCAGAAACAAGAATGGCAGATAATAAAACCAGCAAGCTCCAGACTTCAAGGTTCCCATGGAAAACTCATCAGATACAGAAAAACATTCAGGAGTGTAATTACAAAGTTGTCCACTAACATTGTTTTATTTGATAACCACTCTAGTGCCCTTATATTACTATATACAAAGCTGCTTTTTTGTTTTTCCTTTTTACAAAAAGAAAAAAAAATTGCTATTATCAGGACATCTGGACTAGCATTAAAAATGGACTAGCAGGCTACTAACCTGCACTCAGGACTCATCAATATTGAAAGCATGTCATCTGTCTGCTTATAGTCTTAGAGCTAAGTTGTTAGCTGTTAACTCTCTGAGACTTTTCTGATTTTTAAAATACACAATAGAACAATGGCTAGGTCTGAAAAAGCAAATCACTATGGGTCTAATTACCACATGCCAGTATTTGCCCTTCATGATGGAATTTAACAAATCCTCTGAAGAGCATGTAAGGATCATACAGAGAAACTGTACTTCAGCTCTGTGACTGCCAGAATTACTTTGGGATCTCCTTTAGATGATGTAGTATCACAATGGCTCTTGTAATTGCTGTTTTATCTAGCTAACCAAAATCAGCAAAATTCTTGGTTCACAGCCTTCCATGGGGAAACCTTTCCAACTTTTTATCAAATATGACAAAGAACACAGCAGAAAACACAAATATATCAAATAGTAGATAGAATGCAACACAAAGCAAAGTCAGTAGGAATATCAACATTGCTGAAATTTAAGATAGACATGGCAAGCATCAATTCCCCTTATCTTATGTACTTATGTATCTTATGTGCTGTGGGGAAATGTATGGAAGGGGAATAGTGTGTAACAGGCCTGTACAAGTGATAGGACAGGTCAATTGTTATTAGTTGTTAATACTAATACATTCACCAAAGGGACATATTAGAGGGAAAAAGAAAATTCTTGCTTTCAGCCTTTTGAAACCATCTCATGGTTTCTTTTCTCTTGCTGCGTGTGAATCCACCCAAAATACTTATGTTCATAATAAACAGTTAGCAGTCTCATAGACACATTCAAGATCAAGAACAATTCATGTTGTAAATTCTGTGTACTTCTCTACTCAGCACTGGTGAGGCCACACCTGAAATACTGTGTTCAGATTTGGCCCCTTAGTGCACGAAGGATATTGAGGGGCTGGTGGGTGTCCAGAGAAGGTTTTGGAGCACAAATTTTACAAAGAGTGGCTGAGGGAACTGGAAGTGTTTGATCTGGAAAAAAAAAACCAAAACAACAAAAAACTGAGGAGATATCTTCTCATTCTGTAAAGCTATCTGAAAGGAGGTTGGATCAAATTGGGGATGGTCTTTTCTATCAAATAATAAGAAACAGGACAAGAGGAATAGCCTCAAGTTTTGCTAGAGGAGGCTGAGGTAGGATATTAGGAACAATTTCTTCCCCAGAATGTTTTTCACAGCCTAGAACAGGTTGCCCAGGGTAGTCCTGGAGTCACCATCCATGGAGGGATTTAAAAAAATGTGTTGTGAACTTGGCCATGTTAGGTTAACAGTTGGATTTTATGATCCTAAAGGTCTTTTCCAACCTAAGTTATTATCTGTTTTTACAGTTTTTGCCTGGAAAGATTAATGAAGATTGAAGAGTATATAATAATATAATAATTTAACAATCACATATTTCTAATATGTAATTTAATACTGTAGTAGTACAAATGCATAAATAAGTACAAACAATTAAAAAATCCAACAAAAGAAACCAAACAAACAATCTTCACCCACTTAATAAAAATAAAAAAGTGTTTTGGGTTATGGTAAGTATAGAGACCTGGTGCAAAGTGGGCATATGTAATTTCCTGAAATTTAAACAATACAATTTATGAATGGTCTGTAAAACTAGTGTAGCATCACTTCATTTAACCTTTGATTTACACAATTTTCTTTTTCCAGGCCTTAGGAATTAGCCTTTTTAAGAAGCTCTATTAAAATTTATGTGTTAATAACTAAAGAAAGAATAGCCATTTTGAGAATCTGGATCTGAAAGTGTGGTTAATGTTTACTGCTCTCAAGGCATTCTAGGGTATTTGAAGCATTTATGTGAGAAGTATTTCTTCTTAATAAGCCTTCAATGAATGACAATAAAAGTAACAAGATCTGTATCAAATTTCCAAAAAGTTTTACTATTTCAATTCAAAATAATTTTCCAAATACCCAAAACACACAGATGACAGCTGTGTGCATTGTCTTCGCTTTCACAACACATCATAAATGTGCACATACCTCTTTAAATTATTTTGTAAATTTTTTTTTCCACTGAGTTCTTGTACAGCATATTTTACTGGCTCCCAACTCCAAGTAAATTCCAAAAATCAGCATTCAGATCTCTGAAGTTTTCCAAGGACTTTCCTCTTCCACTGTGTGCAGAGTTTTGCACTGACCAAAACTGTCTTTTCAAATGTTTTCAGCATAAACACTTAAAGTTCATAAATAAAAAACAGGGCACTGTAAATGATGAAGTGTTACCAAGGCTATAGTGACAATGCACTGAGCAATAATGTAGGTAGCAGAGTGTAAAAGTCCTTCACAAAATCCAGTGCATGTTTTCTTGAGAAGAGTACTTGGGAATGAATATTTTTAAGATTGCTAATCTCTGAAAATAACTTGGGTCACTTTTGATACTGTTGCACAAGCTGTCACGCTCAGATGTGCATGCCCTTTCCTTCAAGAAGATAAGAAGACTGATGTTTAGATTTATAGTTCTTGTTTCTAGGTTAATCAGTCAAAGTGAATGTATTGGATTCCTGACAAAATTTGCAATTGAACAGAGAGTATTCTTGATGGACTGTATTTATTCATTACTATGATATGTATTCACTGAGTTTGAGTTCTGTCAGACTACAAAGGGGTCACCATTTTTAAACTTTTGAGGTCTTCTTCAGTTTATGTCAAACATACTATCAGGAAAAAACTATCTGTACTTTGATGTTCTTTTTCTGCTTATCTGCTTATTCAGGGTCATATTTGTAAGAAGGTGATCTAGCCATTAAAATTTAATACTACAAACTGCCTATTGAAGGAGACCTAATATAGATTTCATTATTTTCACAAAATATTTTCCAGTCTGGAATTTGATTCAGTGTGTACTTTCATAAGGCATAAGAGGAAAGAAAAACTGTCTAAGTTAAATCACCATAATGGATTTACTGTGCAATTAATGAATAATCAATCTATTACTGAAGAAGAGAATCATCAGTAGAGGTTAAGGCAAAAATTATATCTTATTGCTAATCAAGACTTTTCCAAGAATTTAAGAGTTCATGTAAGTGAGGAAAAAGGAAAAAACAAAAACAAAACCCAAAAAATCCCAACAACAGCAAAAAAACAGTAGGAATGAGCAGCAGTAAAGCTGGCATAAACTCCATAGTATATAATTTTCTTTCTGTTAAGGACTATAATCAAAGCCAGGCCCACCTTCATGTTTGGGTAGGTAATGTTTAATTTTTTTAAAAATTCTTGATAGAAGTCTGTCTTAGCTCAACTCAATTATAAAGCATCATGAAAGAGATTCAAAATGGTTTTAATTCATCAGTCTGTCTAATGACTTTGTAAGACTAAATGAGGATATGATGCTTTTGGGATAGAAAAATTTTCATTATCAGCTGGTCAAAGGCTCTAACTCTGTAGTTTCAATGCTGAATTTATTACTTTTGGCACTGGTGTCAACCATATGTCAATGCCTGCTCATGCAGTGGGGACTATCTGAATCTAGCCTTTTAATTCAAGGCCATAAAAAAGCATATTTAGCTCTAATACTGAGTTATTTAAAGTTACAGGCAATGTAATAGGTACATAACAAGGTTGTTTAGCTGGAGATATATTATCTATTTACAAGACTTACAGACAACTTTGTAACCTATAAGGAGTAAAGACATTCTTTTTATCACAGAAAATGTATAGAAGAAAAAAGCAAGCTAGATAGAAAATAGAAAGGTCACCTGTAGAAGAATCTACCCTCCTTACAATGCTTGCTAACTAGAACAGACTATCCGAAAAACTTAAATGTTAATTTACGTAATGAATCTTCCTATTACAAATCTCTCCTCAAGAGCAAAGAAGCCTTCAGACAAACCACCAGCTATTTTAACAGTATTTATGTTTTATGTAGAAGAACCTTCATTATCTTAGAGGGGACTTCAGAAGGTCTCCTCAAAACAGAACCTCAAAACAGAACCATCTTGGAGATCAGAATAGGATGCTCAGGACTTTTCCCAGCTCCAAAGCTACATGTGGCTACGTGTCTCACAGCCCAGCATCCTCATGGGGAGAAAGCCACTCAAACCTCTCATTATCTGTAATCAGACTCTCATGCCTGACTCCATCTCCTCCTCCCTTCTCTATAAAGGAACTGGAGACTGGTGTTGTGTCCCTGAATCTGTCCCCTCCCCTGGAGGAACCAGTCCTTATCCCACAGCCTCCTCTTGTAGGGAAAGTGTTCCTGCCCTGATCAACATAGTAGTCTCCCCTGGCCTCATACCACTTTATTCAGTAATTTCCTAAATTACTGAATTCCTAATTACTTCAGTAATTTCCTAAACTTGAGGCCACAAAATTGAGCACCTCTAGGTTTGTAGGGGCTCTCCTTTCCCTGGGCAGTATTTCTCATTTATCTTTGTTGACTTTGGTGTGGGTTCAGCTGGTTCTTCCAGTCTCTCTTGAACACTGCAGGTGGTATCTGATCTTGGGGGCATCTAGTGGTACTCAGGATTGGTGTCACCTGTAGAGATAATGGAGCAGATAATTCTGTCACCTCCTTGAGGCCACTGATGAAGATGTCTTAGAGGTATTCCAGTTCCTACCCTTTTACAGGCAAAGCATGATACCTCAGATCACTGACTTCACAACCTGATCACTCGAGCAGACATTAGGCTGTAATATACCTTATGCTCTAACACATACAAAAATACGACATGAAACAAAAGTTAAAGCTTAGTTCAATTACAAAGGAGTTAAAAATGTCAGTACCTTTTTTTTTTTGGGCTGTAGTCTTATGCCTGTTTGCTGTGTAGATTAAAACTAGATGAAATAAAAATTATGATCTATAGCACATAAAAATTGCTTTAAATTCTCTGAATTCTTCACTCAGCTTCCATTTTCTGCTTGATTCAGTGCCATCTGTCTTTAGAAGCCACTGCTATAAACATAATTGACCAAGTTCCACAAATGCTTGCAAAGAGTGTCTCATCTATATCAAACCTTCAAAATGTGCTTAAAGTTTCCTAAACTCCTGTCATTTCCTACAGTCTAGTTATGTTTGTCCATATTACCTTGACAGTCAGCTTGCACTTAGCCTGCATCCAGGCTGATGCAGATCTGAGAGGGTTTGTGACAGGCAGCATCACAGCTCTTCCAGAAGACCTTAATCTGTGTTTATTTGCTACCACAGAGAGGGAAAGTAGAGTAGCTGGAGGCTGCACAGATTTTTATGTGTCCTGGTATACCAGTTCTGAGGATGTGGCTTCAGAGCAGATCATGATAAGCTGCCAGCATTCAAGCCTGGGCTTGGGAAATTGAAGCAGTGGTACAGACACAGCTGTAGTGATGGGGTGCTTTAGTGCGATAAAGAAGTGGAAATTCCTGGTATACATTTTTACTTACGAGGGGAAGAAGGAAGGGAATTGAGAGCAATTTTGTGTATAATTTCATACTCAAAGAAACTTAACACATTATTTCTCTTGGGAGAAATCATAAGAAATATGTAATAATTGCCTGTTTTGCCCAATATTGCTACGATGCTCTAAAGATATAGATGAAAATATACACAGTTTTATCTAAAAATAAAAAATGCAAATGCTACTGCAAGCTGTGTCTCATTGCATAATGCCATTGACTTTTCTCTCTCTTGTAAGAGAAAACACATATTTAGGTTTGATTAAGATTTGAATTTTAATCATTAGATTTTTAAAGATTTTGTTTAATCACATGAGAAATTGTTTCAAAGCTACTAATTTTTCCCCCTGTTGAAACTTTATATTTTTCTCTATTTATTTATTTTATTTTATTTTATTTTATTTTATTTTATTTTACTTTTTTTAAAATATTAATAATCTTGTATCCTACAGGTTTTTTTTTCATTTCCAAGACAAATCCAAATTTTTCTTTATTATGAAAAATATAGGTCTCAGAAGTATTTAAAACAATAGATTGGCTTTTTAAGAACCGCCATTGACTTCAAAGTCTAAAAGCTCTCATATAGATGGAAAGTACAATTTTTTCTTTCATGGGACAGGTAAATTTTTATTTCTGGACCATGAATTAAGTTTTTGGAAACAGCAGCAGGTATTTTATCATTGCCATCAGTAGGCAAAGGATTAATTGCTGTCACTGTTCATACTATGGTACCTTGTGGGGTACAAATTACATTTCTCTAACCTCAGCACCTTAATCAAAACCAACATGATCAGAGCTCATATTAATCTGCTGCAGACAGCACCAGTCTTTCTATTCCAAATGAATGCAGGGTCAGCAGTATGGACTTCTGAAAGGACGGAGCATGCTTATCAGGAAAATGCACATGGTGAGGTCCAGAAGCAATGACAATGTGAAAAATCAAGTTAATATCCAGTAAAAAGGCATGTACGTTGCAGAGCTCTTGCCTTTCAGTCAATTTGTTCCATGCTGAATTGAAACAGGGATTTCTATGTGTCTCAAGTGCCCACAAGCTCCTGGTAATTTGTGTGACAGATATCTGAACTTCTATTAAACAGGAAGATAGATAAAACACACACAAAAAAAGCAGTGTAAATGGTAGATATATAAAAAGAGTATTTCCCTTAAGAAATTAAGCTGAAATGTAAAAGCAATATATTTGATAAATAGCTTTATGTACACTTCAGGCTTGCCTTCTGTTTTATGTGTCTGTTCATGGCACAGTTGGGCAATGAGACTTTCGACTCTTATGAGGAAAGTAAGGTGAGTTCACTTGGTGTGAGCCATGTGGCTGAACTTGGGATCATATCTCTAGCCTAACCCAGGATTCATTTATGAAGATTTAACTACAAGGTCAGTAAAAGAAATGAATTTACCAGAAATCAGCTTATACATTTTCTGAACACAAAACTGCTGGGACCATTCTTTGAGAAGAGCATTTCGATCCTGAAAAGAAGAGCACTGCCCCTTCCAACAACATTATCTTTAAGACCATTTGAAAATATTAAGGAAAATATTAAGCTGATTTACAATCACTACACAAGGCAGAATAGTTTAAATGTTTGAGAAGTCAATCAATCAAAAACTCTGCAGAAATATGATGAAGTATGCAATCTAAAGCTGTGAAAAGTGAAACCATTTAATGAAAGAGTTCAATTATGTTTTTGTTGAGAAAATCTTTAGCTAAATTTTCAAGCATACCTGCCAGAAGTTGAGTGTTTGGATTTATATTTTTGAACTCGTATAAAACTCCCATAGATATCTATGAGATGGCATGACATAGAGGTATATCTTATCTGTAGATCATTCCACCATATATTAAACTTTAGACATCTAAGATTGGTGCCCTTCATACAAAACTTCTATACTGAGACATTAGTTTCTAGTCAAATATTTGCAATATGATAATTCAGCTGTAAAAATAGACTTTTTGATTCAATCTACTGACTGTCAGATCCATGTCTTCCTTTCAGGAGCAGGGAGTCTCAGTGTCAGTCATTCACAGACGGCCTGATTTTATGAAGCTGTGGTACTCATGACTTCATGATGGTGGGGGGGGCAGCAAAATAATCTCAGCCTAGGAGAATGTAATATAACTGTGTAAGAATCAACAGATGTACTGATTTTTTTTTTTTTTTTTTTTTTTTTATTGCTTGGATAGCTATTACTTGCTTCAGCCTACAGAAATTAGTAGCAGGAGTTCCCGTTTCTGTAAAAAAAAAAAAAAAAGTCTGGGTTCTGAATTCAGCATTCAGAGCTCAAGATGCAGCTGAAGGTTTTCTTTAAGCAAGTAAACTTAGAATTCCTTGCATAGCTCGACACACAGTACACTCCTGGAACTGGATTTCAAAGGCCGGGTTGTTAACAAGGACATACAGTTGTCAGGGCAAGTTTGGCAAGATCAAATTTCCTATGAACACAGGCAAGAGCATTCTAGAAAATTGAGCACTTCTGCCCCCCCCTCCAAGATGATGACTTATCCTCACCTGTCTCACATATACAGGAAAATAGGAGATATTATTAATTCTCAGTGACATGTTTCCACTTACTAATGTTCCTGGAGCAACAAGATAGCAACTTTGCTCTGCAGCATTACTAAACTTCACGTTATTTATTTTCTTCACCTGGGTTCAATAAAGCTGCATGGTCTAATGCTTATGTCAGACTAAGAAACTTCAGGGAAAACCACTCATTCATGGTGTGCTGAGGAGGCAATTTTTATTTTAGCACAAGTTGGGCAAAAAGTCCCTGATTTCTTTCTCTTTCTCCCCTCAGTGTTCAGCAAAGCCTTGTGACATCTGCATGCCAGGCTGCACGAGTTTCAGGAAAGCCAAGGCCACTCATTTAGTGAACACTGACTATGCAAGCGTTGGCTCCATAACCTTTCTGATCTACTTTTATGAAGCAACTGACGTTAAAAATGAATTTGAAGCAATATGTGCTGCTACTCTTGCTGTTTTCCTGTTTAAAAATTAACCGGAGCCTATAAATTTATAATCATTAAGAGTCAGGCTGCTGCTGCAATGTAATCAAGGGCTTAAATTTGCAATGAAAGTCTTCCATCTTGCAGATATAGAAGGAGATACTGCTCCAAGAGGTGACCCTTATGTTTGAGGATTATGCAGCAAAGACAGAGGATGTTGTTCAGGGATGTTATACAAAAGTATACTGCAGTATTTCCACAAGAAGAAAATATTACAGGTTTTTACCTGTACAGGTTTTACCTTAAAAAAAGCTTTCCTGTATGTATAGAACCCTCTAGACTTACAATATTGTATATCAAAATATATCTTTAAATTTTGCTAGACCATGTATGACTCTGCTCCATTTTGTGTTGTAGAACTACACATATGAAACAAGATGATGTGCTTAGCTTATGGGGTGGCAGTTTTAACCCTGATACATAAATCTCACAATGTAGTAAAGAAAAGCTTCAAAATAATTATTATAAGCTTGCAGTTCTGTTCAAATATTCTTCTCTGAAAAACAAACATTCTTTGCTCCTTTTCACGAGGATCCTTGAAGAAAAAGGCAGACATATTAATGCATGCAGAATGATCCAGTTACCTTAATTCTTCTTGATTCTTTTTTTTTTTTTTAAGGCAAACAAAAATAAACCTCAATAAAAATGAAATAATGGTATGTCACAGATAATATTTTCACCACATGGTTTTGAGTAAGTGTGAGAAACAATGTGTTGTAAAAAATCTCCTGTGGTGACCTCAGATATTACCTGTAATATCATATTAATGCAGGTGAGATATTGAGCTTTAAAATCCACATTAATATTAATATAAATTCCATTTTTATGGTGTCTCAGAAACAACAATTATATTCCTTGGGTGGAATTTGACAATTATATAAACTGCTAAGCATGCAGTCTGCTGTGAAGTGTACTCTATACTTCAGCAGAAGTACTCATCTAACCAAGATATCAGTCTTTGGTGTGGTGAGTTCAGCTTAGTTAATATGTTAGTAAACATATAAAAATAACATAAAAATTACATATCTAATTTGCCATCATTCTGTAGAAATGAAGTTTTTTGGGCTTTAAATGATGATAAATATCTTTTATGTAGAACAGCTACACCATGTTTTAAGATATAGCTAGCTGGTACATGGTAGATTTAAAAAAAAAAACAACAAAACAAATCAAACAAACAAACAAACAAAACCTAAAAAAAATTAAAAAGAGCTGAATATTCCAAAATGGAAAAGACCATGACATTTTCTGGTGGAAGACATGAAAAACGATATGTTTTTGAAAGGTATGGAGCATGGCTTTTGTTTGCTCATTTGTTAATTTTTGGGTTGGTTTTGTTTTGTTTTATTTTCATATTGGAGATTGAAACAAGGAAAACAGCCACTTAATGCCATTGATCAAATCATGCTTTGGAAGCAGATCCTGGATTAATGGATCTAGGAATGTTCTTATAAATTACAGACATCTGTAATGATCCTCCAAGGACATCCAGGGCACTCTGGTTCAATGAGCAGGTAATGAAGATGCTGTATAACCTTCCTTATCAGTGTGCAAAACTTTGCTGGTGCTGCAGGACAGATTTCCTCAATGTCCTGACAAACCACCCTTGGCTTATCACTATAATTTCCTCTGTATGTACACAAAACCCCTCAACATAATATTTATATTCACTTTTTAAAAGTAGACTAATTAGAGTCTGTCCCTTTGTCTTTTGTTAATATATTCTCAAACAGAGCTTGACATTGCTGTGAATATAGTTTTATCAAGCATGTTTTTCAAATCCTAGCCGTAACAGGATCTTTGTGGAATATCTTTTCTTTCAAGATTCATTTGAGAAAATTAAGTCTGTGGTCAGAATGATTGTGATTTGCCTATTGCAATGCATTTACTGTCCCTAAAGATTAATGGAAGTGTTTTAATGCTCTAACATACAAACATATGAAGAATTTCAAATCAAAGCTAGACATTACCTGCTTCCAAAATTCTTTGTGAATTGAAGCCAAACATGCTAAAAGGCTAGATAATCTCTCTCAATTTTTTTTAAGAAATTTTAAACACCATTTCAGTATTTAATATGACTGAAACTGGAAATGCAGTTATGGCAGCCATTATTTATTTCCTTGTAAACTACTTAATTCTGTTCAGAATGCAACTTTGGTATAAAAACATTGTCTTCTCTTGTTTTTAAAGAGTAATTTGGGGAAAAAAAATATTGAAAAAAAAATTGTAGAGAACACAGAATCAGCTGGGTTGGAAAGAACCTCTGAGATCAAGTCCAACCCTTGATCCACCCCCACTGTGGCTCCCAGCCCATGGCACTGAGTGCCACATCAGTCTCTTCTTAAAAACCTCCAGGGATGGAGAATCCACCACCTCCTTGGGCAGCTCAGAGGTACCTTCCATTTTTGTTCCCTAAGAAGAAAAGCACATCCATCAAAGGCTTTATGGCACGCAGAAATGAAATGGTCTTTGTATCATAGACTTTTAGTGACAATATGAAAATTAGGCACAGTTTTGCCAGAGACAAAAGTAACTCTAGTATCCAAAGATAGCTGACTTGCTGTGGTTTTTGAGAGTTTTTTTTTGTTTTGTTTTTTTGCTTTTTTTTTGTTTGTTTGTTTGGTAGGTTGTTTTTTGGGGGTTGGGTTTTTTGTTGTTTTTCTTTTTTTAGAGAGAGTTACAGAAGTAGATCCTTTTTGTTCACCACTACCTGTTCAATGTGGTGTTTGGTTGTCAGTGTCACTGAACTGAGTCACAGTGATGTTAAATATCCATGAGGACATAAGGAGAGACTCACAAGCACTGGAGCAGGAGTATAGACAATAAGAAAAAGCAAGACTTAGGCACGGGAGAAGTACTTCAGCTCCCAGGGTATGGCTTCAGTGTGACAGAAAATCATAGAAAAATCTTTATAATTACCTCATTGTATTTTTTCTCTAATTTTGATGAAGGTGTTAAACATGAAACTATTTCTTCATAATAATAAAAAATAATTACTAGTTTTTTGTGATTTTTGTCTCATTCTTAATACCAGCTTTTAGGCTGAGTAAGAGAGTAACCTGTATTTATTATGTATTTTCCAGAATGGGAGCAAATTCTAATAAATCTGACAGATTATAAAAAGGTTGGGTGCTCTTCTGTCACATATTGAGATTTTTGCAAAACAGGTAGTCTCTAAAATGATCATTAAATAGCAATAGGAAGCCAAATATTTCAACATTAATTAAAAAAAAAGGAAAAAAAATAAAAGGAAGTTTCAGTTCTTCTCTTCCTGAGAGCAATTAAAGAGGTTTCTTTCCTATGTCATTACTCAAGATGTTCTGCCCCACATTGAATCCTCTATGTAGTTTGTACAGACATCTACTGATGCATTCAGTTCATCATAGACAGCCTTTAGATTATTCAGGCACAATTTGCCTTTGTTGATTCCATGTTGGCTGTATTTAAATCAAAAATTCCTAGTTTATTAGTGGAAACTTGAAATTCTTAAAAACATGTCAGTATAAGTATTAATTTGTCACAGAGGTGTGCTCATCTTGATTTTAACAAAAGATTTATCAGTGTATTTTTGAATAATCTGTTTACTTTTAAATATCACGTGATGTTTTATGTTGATATAGTGTCATATCTTTATAACTAACGGTAATATAAGCATGTAGAAAGATTCAAAAGACATTACTTCACTCTTGACTTATGTGCAGAGGCAGTGGACACTTTTGCAGAGTTCAGAAATTATACACTCTTGAATTTTTTGGCTTTTTTTTGCTTATCTGCATTCAAGTTTCTTCTGCCACTGTCAAAAAGATTGAAATGCTGACTTATTTTCATAACATTTACCATTGCATCCATTTTTCATAAGAGATTAGGTGCTAATAAGGAAATAATTTCTACTTGCACATACTAATGAATAATTATCACTTTTTCTCTGATCTTTTTATTTGTTCATATCTTTCGTATTGCAGTCATTTAAATTGATTTGTGTATGTCTTTAACAGTGGGTTTTCCATTCCTTGTTGTTTCCTTGTTTTCTGATTGCTTTGGCAGCTTCAAGATTATAGAAAATGGGTCAATTTGGAAATTTAATTATAATACAACAACTTGCTGAGTACAGATCCTCACCTGGAAAACTTCATTCTGTCAGACTTTTTGGATGCAAGGTTGTGATGAATTCACAGCAGTCTGTTTTGCAAAACTTGCAGTATAGTCCAGATTTGGTACACAGACAATAGGATAAAGTGTTTGGAATTACCATAAGTACACTGAGGATAAAAAATAATAAAGTTCAGTGGGTAGATCCTCATATAAACTTGTGATCATAATACAGCGAAACAAGATATTAGTATTGATCAAGACACACTGGTGTTAGCAAAAATATCTAGAAAATGTCAACCAAGATGTATGCTTGACAGAAAAAAAATAAAAATATATTTTTCCTTCTGTGCAGCAACCTGTCAAAAGTTGATTGCAAATACTTTTGTAATCTTATGGTGATGGTGTGGGGAATAAGAAACCCCGCAAATCAGAATCACTCTCTCTGTGAGGGTCAAAGGGCATGGGCATGGGCTGCCCAGGGAAGTTGTGGATTCTCCTTCCCTGTAGACATTCAAACCCCTCCTGTAGGTGACCCTGCTTTGGAAGGGGGGTTGGACTAGATGATCTTGTGTGGTCCCTTCCAACCTATACCTTTCTATGACTTTATTACTCTATACTATGACTTTATTACTCTATATATGTATATGCACACATGCAGATAGATATATGTATATACATATGTATACATATGTATGCAAACTTCAGAGCAGCAGTCTGTGAAGTTGACACTCATTAATAACACACTGCCAATGTTTAGCTCTTAATCACCATCTAGCATTCTCATTGCTTATGAGAACAAATAGCCCTTAAGAAGCTTACAATAAACTGGTTCTACTTATACAGTGACACAAAGCAAACGCATAAAGTTTGCGAATGGTGAAAGTTCCTGGTGGTCTTAGTGGCTGAGCTCTAAGTGATGCATCTTGGACCAGAGTGAGCAATATCTTTGTCCTCTTCTGTCCTCTTTCCTGCTCCTCATCCCTCTCCCCAAAATAAAAGGACAGCCATATCCACACTCAACATAGCTAATGTTAAATTGGCAGCCAGGATTTTTTCTAGTTTCACCACACATCCTTCCTTTGTTCTTGAAAACCTTAGCGATTAGACATTCTTTATGGCATTTTCTTTGAGCTACTATACCACTTCTCTATTTGCCCATTTAAACTTAGACATTACCTACACATGTATGCTTCACAGTTTTACAATGTGTTTGCTGCTCTGCAGAGCAGAGGTGTGTTTTGCAAAATATATATACTGCCACTGAGTTTATGTCCGGTGACAAGTCATACAAGTATGGATTTAAACTTTTTTAGTCTGCTACTAATTCATGGGTGGAACAACCTCCGAGATGCTACAGTTTTCACTAACAAGTTCAAACAATAATGGGGATAATACAATTAGTGTAAATAATGAGTTAATAGGTAATCAGTGTGCAGAACAAAAATCAGTCTGCAGCTTTTTCTGGCAAGAAGCTACTTAAAAAAGCTAGTTACTTTCCAAATTAAGGGTGAAGTGAACAAAATATTGGAAACGCAGACTCATATCAAACCATTCAAGTCTCATGCAACAAGACAGAATGTTATATATGTATTAATTATAGCAAGGCTTTAAACTCAGTTTGAAACATATTTTTGTGTTAAATACTGCATTTATACAAGTACTGTGCTATTGAAATGATGCAAAGGTGATTAGAAAAAATCACTACTTTTAAAAACCATAAATATTGTGTTTTCAGCAGGAAAGTACATATTAAGTAAGATTGTGCAATAATATTATTTTATTAATTACAAGGGTATTTGAAGAAAAAAATTTTAATTTTTAAATTAGCAGTTTAAGCTGTCTGAGATGGATAAAAAGGACCCTGGAGAATGGCTTAGAGTTCAAAACATCTTAAAATCAGACAAATTTCAAGGTTTTTTTTACTGTAAAGAAAAAAAAAAATCTTTGATAATAGTTAATGGCCAGCTGAGTGTGATCTAACAAGAGCATACAGCTAAAAAAAGGCAATTGTCATATGAGCTGCAGTGTAGCCCATTAGATTATTGATGTAATTACTCTCTTCAGCTTTGACATAGTCTCTTTTGGTTCTTTAAGGTGCCAGACTTCAAGCTTTTAGTTACATAAGCTTGGATATCCTCTTTAGTTTTTAAGAAGATTTCGTTATTCTTTGATCAGTAAGAACTGGAAGCCCTCCTCTAATCACAGAGGATTTTTTTCTTTTGTTATTTAAGTCATGTGAATGGGTGGATTAATTTGTGTTGTCCAACCGGGCTCACACACATTTTTTTTCTGATTTAGCAGTACCAGCTTCTATAATTAGGTTATGCTGGGCAATTTCTCGATAGTGGTAACTTCTGCTAATGAGGAGAATATATAGCAGACGGTCTGTTTTGTCTCATGATCAACAGATTGTGTATGAATGTAAACATGAGATAGCTTCCTCAGAGACTGACAGCAGTGAATTTTAACTTTAAGCTTAAAAGAATCAATTTTCCAGTGTTAGATCTTGGTTTTTTTGTTTGTTTGTTTTGTTGTTTTTCTTTTCTTTTTCTTTTGTTTGTTTGTTTGTTCTTGTTTTCAATGTGCTAGTATGCATCCACTAGCAAGTCCAGGTCAACAAATCCAGTAGCTATAGCAAGGCTGAACACTTACTATAGATGTTACTATAAAATTTGCAAAACCTTGCAATGCCTTCCTTCAACTGAACAGTTATTGATTTATTCAAAATATTTGTGACTTCACTTGAGATTCATCAAGATACCATGAGCCAGTATGTCTCTCAAATTTTATTTCAGCCATAATCCGCAAACACATAAAATATTAAAGTCTTACATACAGTTGAATCCTGTCAAATAAGATCATGTGTAGATAAATGAAGAAGTAATGATTGTATAAGAGAAGAAAAAGAAGTAGAGAATGGGACTCTGATGGTAGACAACAAATTACCATTGTCTAGTATGAGTTTATGTATGTGATATTTAGAAGTTTATGTGTAAATGGAAAGCTATACTGTATTTAGCAGCAGTACATCATATTATAAACAGCCAATTTTTATATATTTAGAAGCCCATGGCATACAATTACAAATATAGAATCTACATTTATTTTTTCATTGTTATTCATGATTTCAATAAAAGTAGGAAATGAATGTCCATTATGAAAAAACTTACCCAAAATACACATGCCCAGTGTAACCCCAACTACACAGCGGGGTCAGCTTCAGACTTGACAGTTTTTACCAGTGCTCTGTTTGTGAAACTTTCATCCTCTCAAGTATGTTTGGCATTTCTTTTTGAGCTCCTGTTCAGTCAGTCACCGTAAAGACAAACTCGTAGAACCACAAAAAATATTGAATTACAGAATTATTTGGGCTGTAATGGACCTTTAAAGAACATTTTGTCCCAGTCCCCATGCATGAGCTGGGGTGCATCCCACTAGACCTGGTTTCTCTAAGCCACATCCAACCTGACCTTGAAGACTCACAGGGAACAGGAGCCACAACCTCCCTGAGCAATCTGTGCCAGTGTCTCACCACCCTCATAAAGAATTTCTTCCTAATGTCTAACTTAAACCTAACCTCTTTCAATTTAAGACCAAGAACCTATATATCTTTTGATGCCCACTGAATTAGGCCTCCTGTGTCACTATGGGGATATGGACATCTCACACCTTTGGAGCCCTTTGAACTTACTCTGTTTCCATTTTTTTTCTCTGAAGACAGAATTACCTTTGCATGACCTTTGCAGATTTTTCCTTGCAAGTTTCTAAACATAATGTCTTCTTTGACTGATCCAAATTCTCCCTGATTTGCATTCACACTTATACAGAATGAGTCTCTGTTTTCACTTCTTCAGGGAATTCCATAGTGAATTCAAAATCCTAAATGGATGATAGCATTTTACACTCCCTCTGAGTAGGTGTAGCAGATTGCCTAGGTGCAAGGGAACAGCAAACCAGGACACACATACATCAGACTCACTTTCATCCTCAAACAAACATAACTGTATTTAGCTTCTTGGATTTTTTTACTCAAGTTTTTACCACTTACATTCTGTGAGCCTTAAAATACAAGTGTTAGAGATGGGTGAATGGGAACAACAGTCAGAGAGGTTTTGATCAAAGAAACCTGAATTAATTTAGGCTCCATTTGCTGTCCACTGAACAGTTAAGGGATTATATTTATCAGTTAGAATGAATGTGTAGGAAATTATGGGTGAATGTTCTATAAACCATATAGTGAAAAATAAATACATACAAAAATCAAGCATGTTGCTGCCAGGGCTGGATACTTGCATCTGAGTGACAAGCTGGTCTGTTGTAACTGCCTTTGGTTATTCTATCTTCAAGAGGTAATTGGATAAGCACATAATTCAGAAATGCCTATTTTGTATTAAAAGGTAGTTAAAATATTCCTAGATTAGAGTTACTAACTGGATGCATTGGTTTCAAAATAATTGCTGCCTGAAATTCTCTTATCACCTACTTAAGGTCTGAAGATTCAGTTTCTCACCCATCAGCCATACAGAATAAAATAATAATAATTAAAAAAAAAATAAAAATCTATAGTTCAATCAATCTGTTGTGATGTTGCTTGGCCAGACATCTGGAAGTTCAAATTTTCAAAGATAGGAATAATTTAGTGGTTGACTACCTTTGTGATTTTCTTCCCCTTTTTCATTCTGTAACCTGTGGTTACTTATTACATTCTGTCAGTCAGAATACGAGGGCATTTATCTAAGTCCATTATTTACAGTATTTGCAATGGACCTGAAACTTAAAGGTCTGCTGCTATACAGGGTTTCAGGGAAATATTTCCCCACTTCCTCCAAATATACTGATCAAGACTTCTATGTGATGGAAAGAGGAAATATACCTTTCCATCAAAATTAACCATGCTCACATGCATGATGAATAGTGGTAATTTTTAAACAGGCACGCTCTGCTTTAAAATTTTTTGTTATCACTATCATGAAAACTGAAGTGATATTTTTCAAGAAAGGGGAGAGAATCAGGCAAGTTCCTTAGTCACAGAAAACTGGGTTGAATGGGAAGGATAAGCTTGCACCTCACCAGCACAATTTCCAATCTTTCTGTTTTCACTCGTGACAGGAAAAAAAAAAAAAAAAACAAACAAAAAACACCTTAGCCAATTAAAATGCCATCTGATTTAGGGTTGATGAGTTGGTGCTATTAGCATTTTTTTCACTGTTATGGTGGGGAACTGACCCATAGATAATGATGTTGTCTTGATTACCTGCTTTCTTATACTGAATTGACTGAATGCTTTGGATCTATTCAGAAGGAATGCATTTAAAATGCTTTTGGTAGTGGTCTGTCTTCTATAGTGGAACTTAGAAAACAAGCAAACTCTCAGGAAATTTTTTTTCAAAGAACCTTGTGCAGGCATGATTAGTGTGCAAAAAATGCAGTATTACTATTACATAAGTACAGATCATACCTTACTTACTGGAATAACTTCTTAGTAGTTTTTGTATAAATCTAATATAAATCTAATATAAATCTAAAATAAAAACAGATGGGTTGCTAACAAAGCATCATAAAAAAAAATCCAAACCAAAGCTTTCTCTTGATATTACTAGAAACAATAAGCTACAAATCATATTTTAAATATAAAAAAAATCTGTTATTATTAATACCAGTAACAGCAATATTTTAAATGTTTAATGTATACTTTGTATGTCTAAGCATATTTCTAAATCTCTACCAAGATTAGTACTTACTGAGCAAATATATATTCTTTAGATGTATGGGACAAAATATTGAAAGCAAAATGACTTTCTGCTCTCTGAACCTTATGCTACTGATATCAATCAATACTGGCAGAATTTTTCTTTCTTAATCATAGTATTCGTTCCTCTTCAATGTGTCCAAAAAGGATCTCATGACAGCATAATGAAAAACTCCTTGTTACATATTTAGATGAAAAATGTGATGTCTTTTTTCTCACACTGTTTTTTTTTTTGTGGTGCCTTTCTGTAATATGTCATTACAATGTATACTTATCCTACATAACCAGCAGTACAATACTCTGCTATGTCTGTGTTCTTTCATATAATCCAGAATTTATGAGACCCTATGACATCAGAGAGACCAAATTTTGAATCAATCCAACATATCCCTTGCTTCACTACTCAGAATTTGGAGGTAACTTGTGATTTTCCAGGCTTTTGGGATAACAAGTGTCTAATTGGCACTGAAATGAGTTCCTAACTCTCAGAAAGTTCTGTCCTAGGAGACTAAGAAAAGCAAGTGTGAACACTTGAAAGTTAGTTTGAATGATTAGTAACACCTTTTTGTAGTTAATAACAGCTTTTTCCTCTAGGTGACACATTAGCTTAATTTTAACTTCTTCATTATATACTCTACTCCCAAGGTATCACAGCTATATTTTATACCACCACCCAAGTGGCTTGTAAAAGACAGAGGCTTTTATGACTTTTAAAATAGAACTAGCGAGTGTGTTCCCATAGAGTTATTTAACTTGATTCTTTCCCTTGTACTATTGAAATATGATATGACAAATCCATTGCTTTTGCACCTTGGAAATATCTGCCCGAGCTTTTATTCTTCTCTCTTTAAATTAAAGAAAGAAAATGTGGTGGCTGCTTTTGAGGGCTTTTTCACCCACAAATGTCATGATGCCTTTCTTGGTAAATTTCTCTTATGCCTATGCATATTCATTTTTATATACTTGATGATATTTTGCAGTTTTATATGATGTGGTAAAAGATGGTAAAAATAGAGTAGATTCATCCTGGCTTTCCAGGACAATAGAGATGATATAAGAAATGGAATTGGCATGAACATCATGCAGTTAACATCATGTCTCTTACCATCAAAAGTTTCTTCTGACTTTGACTTTCAATCTCCTCTACCTTGCAAACATTAAACATTTTTTTTTCTCTTCTCAAATGAGAGGACTATTGTTACTTTCAGAAAATGTATAAAGTGAAAATTTAAATCCAGGCCTGATACATTGCTTTATGTGTTTGAGCCTGTTTTTCACCTGTCCATCACACTTTAAATGAAGCGGTTACACTGAGTAAAATCTATAGAAATATTGAGTAGGTGGTTGCTAAGGCAACACAAAAAACTTCCTCTCCACTTCTATTTTATCCTGTCGTTTCTCATGGTCACTAAAATCTATGTTTTTAAAGTTTAACTAACTATAATATAATGCAAATCGAACACATTAAACCATTATTTTTTACAATATATCATGTCTTACCATTGATTCAAATAAAATATTTTTTAAAAAAAGAAGATATCAACCAAACTGATGATTGGGTAACAGTGATGCCAATGAAGTTGCAATTTTGTGTTTCTCTTCATTTTGGGAAAAAGTATCTTTATCTGACTGTTACAAAGAGAAAAATTTACAACATTATTTATATTAAAAGTTTAAAAATAATATTCTTAGAGTCAAGGATAGGCTACTAATTAAAAACATTTGTTTAATATCTATTAATTACTTGATGTTGAGAACTTTCAAGGTCAGCCTCTTAATCAATTTTATAGGATCAGATGCACCTAATTTCTCAGTGCAGTTGTGAATTTGGTAATTTACAACTGACTATTCTAACGAAAAGACTAAATGTTTATGCTGCTTCAGGAGGACTATTTCACAGTACATTAACAGTGTTTATATTGGAATCAACTGGAACACTGCATCTCTCAGTCTATGGATACTTGCAAATTGATGTGCATAGTTTATGACATAAATTCATGACTTCTCCAGCCTGCTAGGCTCTGAAAGCAAATTGGACAATGAACCCTGATTGTGTTTCGTTTATTTTAGGCATCAGAAAAGTCTTACTTAATAGGCAATTTCACTTCCAGAGTATTCTTTCTGTAATTTGTAAAGGAATTATCATGAGATTGCACACTTCCTGCACTACCAGGCAAGGAGGACACAAAATCCTTTGGAAGAATGCTGTGGACCAGATGGGAATGGATTCTTTTCAGTCATGTCCATTGAGAGGACAAGCAGCAATGGTCACAAACTGGAACACTGAAAGTTTAACCGAAACATAAGAACTTCTTTACTTTGAGGGTAGCAGAGCACTGGAACAGGCTATCCAGAGAGGTTGTGGAGTCTTTCTCTGGAGGCATTCAAAATGTATTCAGCCCCTATCATTCTGTGATTCTGTAATTCTATGTTATGAATTTAAGGACACTCCACTTTTTTCTTTTTTTTTTTAAATACTCAGCTAGATAAGTTAACTAGCAAAGGAAAACCCTTCCCTTAGAGTTTATCTGTTATTGCAAATCTGAAACTTGAAAGGTGATTTTCTGTTTAAGGGATAATAATAAAAATAAAAATAAATAAAAATAAAAGTAAAAATAAAAATAAATAAATAAAAATTAAAATTAAAAAATAAAAATAAAAATAAAAAAACAAAGAAAAAAAGAATTAATTATTCTGATGATAGGAAATGGGCAGTTTTTGTTAATGATTCTCACAGCACAGTTTCATCCTGGGGTAAAGAAGATAATGATATTAAGCAGAGTCACAGTCAGAAAGCAATTTTATTGAAAACCATTTGTCTCAGGACAAAGAACTTCTGTGTCTCAGGAGTATGCTCTAGTCACAGGCTTGATTTAAGGTCTTTCTCAGTTTCTCAGTTATTATCAGTAATATTTAGATTTTCTTAAGGTCAGAGACAGAGAGAATAACAGTGACTGACATCCTGCTCCAACAAACGTTTTAATATCGTTCTGTGCAGAAGGACAGGGATTTAAATAGGAAAAATTGGTACAAACACTTTGCAGAATAGCCTGTGTCCTAGCATTTTCTTAAAAAAGTCATAGAATGCTGATTTAAAGACTTGTATTAAATCAGACAAAAGAGAGTAAACTTAATGAGAAGAATAAGCCATTCTTTATTCTACCAAATTGTTCACAATTTACTCTTCAAATTACTATATTTCTCAGCCACTCTACTCAAATTGAGACTGCAAAATAGAATAATGTATTTTTTTTTTTAATGAAATGTAATTATATCAATTGGAAGCAAGAGACTAACACAAACATCTATACATTTTAAATGTCAACCAAGAGCCAATAATGTCAAGTGATTCTGAAAACACAAATGAATTTTCAGATGCATAAAAGAATTGTCAGCAGGAAAAGATTATAGCAATACTGAAATTTGCTCTGAATTTCTTGGAACTACTAGGATTAAATGTTTTATAGAGTGAATAAACTCAAGAGATAACTTTTTAAGGAAAAGTTAACCCAAGAAGAATTTAAAGAATAGTTGGTCCCACACCTCTAAACAGAAAAATACACATCTCAAATATTGTTCCCAACTCCTCTTGTCCTGTTTTCTCCCATGTATTTTGGCCCAACAACCTTTAGGAAAATCAGTGTCAGTGGTTTTCTGAGTGCATTGCATCTGCATGATGAAGGAAACCAAAGAAAACTCATGGACAAAATAGAAAATACAAGCAGACGAGGAAGGAAAAATTAAATCATGTACATGAACATATAAATGATATATTTGATTGGCATTCACACTGAATTTTTTTTAAATTACACTACCATAACTGTCAGAGATCTTCAAGCTGATATGAACATGACTGTGAAGCTGTGGGCTCAGAAACATTCCTTGTAGTACCAGAAGCTGTATTGTGCCACCAAAGCAGATTACAGTATTTATTCAGCTAGCAATTCCAGAGTTAAAATACAATTCAAAGTTATAATTACACTTAATTTTTTCTGGATTACAGAGAAACTCAAACTCATATACCTAGACATGTAAGGCATATACATCTCTACATACTATATATGTAGACATTATTAATAAGGGATATTAAATATTAAGTGGATATTTTTTGTGTATGTATGCATACATGCAGGAGTACACTAAATGATCTTTGAGATCCTACTGAATCCCAGCCACTCTATGATTCTTTACTTAAATAGGCATACACATATACATTTACATTACATTGATAAATTTATTACTTCTCAACATTCCACTGAAAAATCTGTATGTATTTATGTAAGACTCACATGTAGTATATATTATTTGATATAATATGATGTCTTTGGCATCTGGGACTTTATGTCTTTTTTTTTAGAATCTAACCCATAATTTCTTAACTATCATCATGGTGAATTACGTTCAGAGTTCATAACAAACTTGAACAAAACCAATTCAAATTAACGTCACTTTGAAGAAACTGAAACATGAATTATGAAAAAATCGACTCAACTGAAAATGACATATGAATTAAGATTCATAATTGCATCAAACCTACATTATTCATGCCAGTGCTTTAAAAAAAAGTATCTTCTTCAGCCTTTAATTATCTCCACAATAAAATTAGATGCTTTAATTCTTTCCTTTTGTTCTGTCATTTTAGAAGTTATTATCTAAATGTAGCATGTCAAGTTATCTGATTATAACTCTTAACCTTGCATTTTGGCCTCTTCTCGCATTCAGTTCATCAAGAAGTAAAGAAAAATATTACAAAAGACACAAATAAGCTAATGAGAAATATTTCAGTGAGGGTTGTTTTTTTTCCCCAGGTCCAAGTGGGACTCAGGTGTTTAAACACAGGTATGAAGTGCTGTTTCAGGTAATGCAGTGATGAAGGAGCAATCTGCCACCCCTGTTTTCCATCTGCTACATCTTCAATGACACCAAATTCTTACGTTACACACTTGGATTGCTCCCTGGATGTCTGCTTATTAAAAACTGTCTAAACAACTCCAGGGTTTAAGTTTTAAAATACAGGTAACCATTTACAGTAAGGATGCCTGTTGCTTATCTATGGCATGGTCTTTTCTTAAAACTTTTCTTCCTTTTCATTGTGGGAACTCTGATTCTTAAACCCTGTCTTCATTTCCCCATGAAAAAAAATGCCTTAACAAATAAATATTTAAAAATGGCTAATTTTTTCACTGCCAACACAATTACTTTTTCCCCAGTGTTCTATCACATAATTTCTTCTTCAGCATCCTATAGCTACATTTAAGTTGACCCAATGCAAGTAACAGCTTGAATGTCCAGGGAGTTGTCCTCTTTACAACCTGTGTATGTGGACAAAACACATCATAACTACAGTGGACAGAGTTAGTGACCACAAGAGGGGATGTTCATGATATAAAACTGGTAAGATTTCTAAAACATCAATCTCTGTCCCTGATGACCAGGTTATCAAGACCTGGAAAGCTGCCCAATGGATCACTGTTGGAGCATAGCGTTCTTCATATAACTTCATTCACTGTACCACCAGCAGACCGTCACATATGGGTCTTTGAAATTCTTTTTGCTTTTTTTTTGCCTCTATCTACATGATTCACATTAATTTTCTCTGTTTGCATGTAAAGGTTGTCTTCAAATTGTGCTGCAAGTAGCTTAGTTCCAGAACTTTAATAATTCTCTATAAATGTGCTCTAAAATAGATGACTTAACATCATTGATTGCTTGTTGCAATGCAGCTTATGAAGCATATTCTCATTTGGGTTTTCACAATCTTGATACAATATATACAGATACTGCTAGTCAACTGTGCAAAGCCTTTGGGATAGAAAAAATGCAAGCAGGCATGGGGAGCAATGTGCTTTTCTAACTCCCTCAAGTCTCTTCAGAGGGATGTTTCATTATGTCAGTTCAGGCAATGTAAAGTCTGAGAGCTGAACCATGCAGTCACCACCTTCAATTATTCACAAATCCACTACAGAACGCACAGGAATGGCTGACAGCCTTGTAGGGACACCACTGTGACAGCTCTGTTCTCTGGGCTCATATTATCTGATCTGGTGCAGCCATTCAAGTTCCTTAAAACAGGTAAATTATTTAGAGTGCTGTTTCTGGACCTCCTATTTGTTGTAGTTGTGCTGCCTCCCTCCTCCTCTGTCTTTGAGAGCATTTAACAGTGTCTTCTTCAGTTTTGATAAATTTTCCATATTTCCTAATAAAGAAATAGCAAGAAATGAATGTCTTCACAAGGTTTTGGAACAAGGTTTTATAATCTAGTGAATTTTGTTAAAGAATTAGCCTATTATTAATAGGTCTGCAAAGAGTAACTTACTGAAAAGGAAATTTGATCTTCTTTTTATAGATCAAAAATTGATCTATATTTTTTAATCTATTTTGATAAAAAAAAATAAAAAATATATATATTACTTTATTGTAATGGGAACTTAAAAGGTGCTCTGACCAGAGAGCACCCTGACCTTCTGTAGCAATCTATGTGTCCTCTAACTGGCAAAATAGCTTTATCTGCCATAGGAAGTACCATTTATCAAGTTATTATTCAAGTATCTCCTTGAATTTCCCTTTCAAATGGCAACATAAGGAAGAATGAGAATTAGATTGTTTGGTTTAACATTTATTCTTGACACTCATAGATTAAAGTCTCAATTAAGGTTACAGAGTTTAGTTTTTTCTTTCTTATTTACTAGTCTTTCCATTCATGTACAAGAGTAAGTAACTGTCAGTAAATTAAGATCTTGCACACACTTGTGATTTACAGGCTACACAGTTCTGGAAAGAGGCTACACACTGCTCTTTATTCAGAACATTTTTGAAAAAGTCTGGGGTTTTTTGCCACTAACAATGGAAGTTACGAAAATAGTGATAAATCCAGAGCTGCTTCGTCATTTGAGATATCTAGCCAGGTGAACTGAAAAACCCACATATTTTTATTTTAGAAAAGGCAGTAAAATACATCAGAGCACTGGAAACTCTGGCCAAGGATTTTTCAGACTATATTTAGTTTCGCCTTTACCCTATCAAACAAATCTTTTCAGGTTTTGTTTGCATTTATTGTCTACAAGTTTAGCGGTCTTCACACAGTTATTACACAATGTCTTATTCTCCTTCATCTGCTGCAAGAGTTGACACATCATAGATGATATTTCAGGAACCTCTGATTTTAATGTTTTTGGCAAATTTATATAAAGCTATTATGTTTTTTCTTTCAAATGAACAGGGTTTCTGGCCCTGAAATTGTTCTGCAGAGTATCCCAGTAACTGCACCACCAGTACATACTATTTTATTTTAATTTTTCAGTTATATACTTTGTATCTTAGGGGGATATTTTACTTTCTTTGTTTATTTGTTTAAGTTTTTTTGATTTGGTTTGGTTTGGGTTTTTTGCATTGCAATGCATAGTCATGATCAGAAATTAGTTTTCTACCAACATTTTCTTTATACTCATGATCCTTCATGATCTATTATTCCCATAGTTATGCACTTGCCTTTCTCTCTCTCTTTTTTTTTTTTTTTTTTTTTTTTTTTTTTTTTTTTTGTGCACATATTTTTAGTACAAAGGGCTTACAAATATATTTACAAATCAATTTTTCCCATCTGAACAGCTTACCCACATCTCCAGCAGTAAGTGTAACAGTATATGGAAAAATCTAAGGCAGATGACATCTTAAAACAATATAGGATTATTAATACCAGGCAGTTTGGTATGTCAGGTTGAAAGAGATAGATCTGCAGGGGATCTTCAGGATCTGCAGGTCTTCATGGTTTAGAAACAGATAAATAGATGGTAAACATATAGTGAAGACAGCTTATGGGATCAAATCTTCTGTATATCTTTATCTTCTGCAAGTCACAGAATTATGAGGATTCTGCAAGGATACAGAGCATGAGATAATTGTATTTTGTAGAACATCTGCTTATAAATCAGCATTCAGGCTGGAGACCTAAAAGTTTAATTTTGGCTGAATTACAGTTTTGCTTAGCAGGTTTTATTACTGGAACAGGATGAAGACAGAGAAAAACACAAATAGATTTCACATTGTATTTCTCCCTGAGATATGCTTTTGTACAATATGGGCTGCCCTTTAAGAGGTTATAAAAAAACATATTCTGTTAATAGAAAATAAGCTAAGTGACTGCAAGTATCGTCAGGCTTTTGCAGGTGTTATTCTTCAGTGCAGAGTAGAAAAATAAAGCTTTTTTACTGTGTTCATTAAATACCACTGAATTCTTTCTGGAACACTTTCCCCTTCCCTCTTCTCCTCTTCACAGACCTCCACCTTGTTTTTTTTTTACTTATATTACCTATATGTTACATCCCAAACTCAGTCACAATGCAGGGTTGTAGACTGCTGTCTGTCTACTTTACAGATGCTGCTTATCAGAGTACATTAAATACTGTCTACACTAATGATAAACTCTCAGTAACCTCAGAATCTTTATTCAGAAATGACATCACACCTATCTCAAGATTTCTGGGTTTTTCTTTATTTTTTCTACTCTGTAAAACGCAGTGGCTGAAATATTCTTCAGTCATGGTTGTTAGTACATCTCTCCCTGTGTTCATCCCTAGATATCTCCTGATCTGATGACTTTTTGAAGTTTCAGTTCCCAAGGAGTTTTCTTATTTCTGATTGATTCATGATAATTTCTTTTTCCCTATCACTAGAGCTTTCCCATCCGCCTCCCTACACTCCTTCCCCACCTGCCCCAATTTCCTCTTTTCATATTTCCCTGTTGTTCCCAAATTTCCATTTATATCCCTGAGCAAAAAATCCCTTCCTTTCACCTGTATTCTTGTAAATACCGTTTTTAGTATACAGACCTACTATCCATGGTCAATAAAACCACTGCCTCCCAGCTATAAGATCTATAAAGTTTCTTTGAGAGACAGAAACATCCTCTGGGTCAGTCAGAACAGCATCTTTCTATTTAAGCTGCCTGGGCTTTCAGACTCATTTATTTTTTATAATTATTATTATTATTTTTTTATTTTTATTCTTGGCTTCTCTTTCTCTGTTTCCTCGGTTTGTTTGGCTTTTAAAGTGTCTCGAGGCTGCTAAGCCACAGTCTCAGCTGGGGTAAACTGCTATATTTTCATAGAGGAAATTGTGTTGATTTATGCAGTATGTGGTCTAATTTCTGTCTATAGCAGATTAGATTTTCTTGCAATATGAATCTGTGTTTTGCTCTAGATGTGGACTTTATAGATGCCTAAAATTAGCTTGAAAATTGCTTATGGCCAATGACTCATTCTAAGTAATTGTGCTATATACTACAATTTATCATGGATCTGATACAGTTAACACCTAAAACAGGAAAATCATTGTGGGCCATTGATGAGTGCATTTATCAGAGCTATATAAATAGTATTAGCTTTTGGTGTAGAGTGGTGGGGCAAATGAGAGATAATTAACATTAGTTACTGAATTATGTAGCTTTATTGGATCAAGACCCCTAAATATAAAACTAAGCATTTGACAACTGAGCTGTCTGAAAATGTGTCTTTACTGAAATAAGATTCCTTCAATTCTATCTGATTCTGAGGGCGAAAAAGGCAAAAATGTAGTAAATAAAAGTAGTTTATGACTGTGTGCCTTTTTTTGTTGGTTGTTTTTTTATTGTTGTTTTTTTTATTTTGGGGGTTTTGTTTCTTTTTTTAATTGTTTTATTTTGTTTGTAAGATTGCTGTTTATGGTTGTTTTTTTTTTTTTTCTATTGGTGGGTCTGAGAAACAAGAGGAGCAGCACTCTCAGGAGATCTAGCAGGTATTTCTCATTCAGTCTGAAGCTATGGTATTTGCTCCCAAATGCTGCTAAATTTGTAGTTCTATCAAGAAAATTCTGGTGAAAAAAGAACAGAGGACCAGTGAAGGTGAAGAAGAACCATGTTTGCAGGAAGATGATTGTTCCGTTGCATTGTACTGGAATGTACATTGTTTTGTCTGAGGTGAGATTTTCTGAATAGTATTTTATTGAAATCTGTCACTGTCACTTTCTCCATGCTTCTACTAAGGAGCAATTATTTTATATTTGGGTTTTAAAAAAAATCCTGGGCTCACATGTCAAAAGATATACTTATTATTCTTTTAAATCTATACAAAAAATTGCAGAAGGACAAAGAGCTGAATTTCCCTGACAGAGGCTGCACAATAAAGCATGAAAAAAGAAATAAAAATAGAAAGGTGTTATTGCTTTTTTTAATCTAGTAAACTTCTTCCTCCGTGGGATAAAACATTCTTTTTTTTACTTGGCATTTTTACCAGTAGAAAACGACATTTGTTAGAGACACTGAAATATCTGTAATTTCTGCTTTATGTATCCTTTTTGGATATAAAACCTGCCCAGGAAGAGAAAATGCTGTATTAGACAGGTAATTTTTCCTAGCAGTCTTCTCTTAGACCAGTAAGAGAGATTTCTGCTGTGTCTGGAAACACTGCTCTGTAAAATGAAGGCTGCTGCACTTACTCATTTTAGAGGAACAATATTTTTGCATTATTTCATAGACAGGAAGTGTCTAAAACTGTTCCCCAGTTGACAGTAGTGTGTTGGCATCCACTCCAGACCACATTGCAATGTCTATGTTGTTAGAGGCATCTGACTCCCCTTGTACCAGCAAGGAGACATCTGGTTCATAACTTTTATCATAGTGTGTCTCTTGATGTAGCATCACCATCCTCCATCAAGCATGACAAAAGCTCACACTTGGAGATTGAAAGCCCATTTGCAGTGTCATTAATTTCTAATTGAATTCTACCTACAAAATGAATTCTACCTAGAAGAGGATACATACAGCCAAAGCTACACCTGTCTAAAAAGAAATGTCCAATTTGGACATTAAAGTGTTATTCATTGGGGTGTTTTCTTACCCCAATTAACAAGATAATGTGCAGCATGGCCTGGATAATAAGTAACCATGTTGTACCTTAGCAATTAAAATGGTGTGAAATGGAAATTATATCAAGGTGTTGTGCTCCACCACAGTGTTTGATGCTGCTTCCTTTGTGAATAAGGGCCCTGAGACAACTCAGCGAGTGTTGGTGGTCTGACCAGTCTCTGTGCCTGTCAAAATACACTCAAAGCATTTCCACAGACAATTTGAGATAAAGTAACTCTCAAAGTATAAGGTTTATAATGTGTTACCCAGTGGGTTCAACTTTAATTTCCTAAATAGGTACCTTTCACATGGAGATATAAATCTACAGTGAGATACTGTTGGATTTTTTTTTTCTGATCACTTTGTGAGTGGTGCTTACCCCATAAGAGAGCCATACTGTTTAGCTGACCTGCTGAGTTAAAAAGAAAGGAATAAAAAAGCACACCTGGACACCTTTCAGTATGAGTCACCATGTATTTTTGCAAGAACCCTTTTTCACTGCTGATAATGGTGCACTAAAATTCAGCATGAGGAAAATGCAGCATGAACCACAAGATGGTACACCTCATGAGCATAAAATCAAAGTCTATCAAGTTAACTGCTCACTGTAAATTATTGATTTGGTTTTATTTATTGCATACAATTAAGCAGCACATACTGTACCCTATAAATGACTGTTACAGGTTTGCCTTGATAACTACTTAATTTACAGCTCACTTTGCAGTTACTGCTGTGCTTTAAGGGCATGGCTGCCAAAGCAAACAGTGAAAAGAGCAAACAAGAGTTTCAGAAACAGACAAAAAAAAAAAAAAGTGTTAATTATTTTTGTGGGCACAGACAACAGGAGGTGGGGAAGGAGAAAGGAAAGGAAAGGAAAGGAAAGGAAAGGAAAGGAAAGGAAAGGAAAGGGAAGGAAAGGAAAGGAAAGGAAGGGAAAGGAAGGAAAGGGAAGGGAAGGGAAGGGAAGGGAAAGGGAAGGGAAGGGAAGGGAAGGAAGGGGAAGGGAAGGGAAGGAAGGGGAAGGGAAGGGAAGGGAAGGGAAGGAAGGGAAGGGAAGGGAAGGGAAGGGAAGGGAGGGAAGGAGGGAAGGGAAGGGAAGGGAAGGGAAGGAGGGAAGGGAAGGGAAGGGAAAGCAAAAGGGAAAGGAAAGGAAAGGAAAGGAAAGGAAAGGAAAGGAAAGGAAAGGAAAGGAAAGGAAAGGAAAGGAAAGGAAAGGGAAATATTTTGTTCCATCTGGGGACAATCTGACCTGTTCAATTCTGTCAAGCCAATTAGTATCTTTCTGACATTATCTGAAATTATAGATTTGGGAAAATACAGTCTTTCCATTTCTGTGGTCTAGTCTTAACATTTGAAGACTTATTAATGAGGATTAATTGTTTGCAAAGCTTTGATGAAAGACCATTGAATAGTTCAGTAAGTACTCATTGCCAAGAAGGAAAAACAACAACCAACCAACCAACCCACCCATCAACCAGAAAAAAAAAAAAAAAGACACCAAAAAGCATCCAGCAAGCATTTTCTACATCCAAAGTGGTGAAATTTCAGAGCAAGAAGATGCTTTTCAAATTACATATGTTGATAAATATATTTTTTCTATGTATTTTCTGTGCATCTGTCTTACTAAAATCACTACAGATACATTTTGGAAGTACTAATGAGAATTTCTGCTGCAATCTGAATAGGCTGCTGCTCAGAAGAGGAGTGTGCACATTCTTTTTAGGATACATTCAGTATTTATGAGGGATGAGAAAGTAGTCATTTAAAAAAATTATAGTTCTGTGTCATTGCCTTAGTGCTTTTCCACAGTAGACAAATTAAATTGAACTTTCATTCAGCAGTCTTACTAGCAAAATGACTCCTCATATTTTACTATAGTTACCAGTGGAAGTATTGGCTAACCTATTCTTTATTAAAATGTTCATTTTCCTTGTACTGCAATGCCCCTGGCCTTGGCATATTTCTTGTGAGCTGCTGCTGGAAAATTTTCTGTGCTTGGCAGAAGTCAAAAATTTATGATGTGCCTCTGAGCAGCACAGAGGCAAACAGCAGAAGCTGTTATACTTACTGCACTTTTGCAAGCCTAACTGTTAAAATGTTCATCTGATCTGAAATTCCTGTTTGTATTTCAATATTGTTTTGATGCTGCTTTTCCAAAAGAAAAAAAAAAAAAAGAACAGAAATCAACATCAATGTTCTCTTGCCCACTATGGTATACAGGAGCTGAATAATCCCATAAAGCACAGATCAAATGTTTCTGCAAGGCATTTAAAAAAATAGTAAAACAAGGATGAATTACCCTTGGTCTTGTTTAGCTGTGCTGTGCTGTGTAGCTTAAAACTGGACTTTCATTATTATGATGACTTTGGGTAAGATCAAGACCTATGTCTTAGAAGCTATGACAGCCTTTGGTTCTGGGGAAAATGTATACAGCCAAAGTTGCTGTCAGAGCCACACAGTGAAGGTAAATTCCCACAGGATGTCTGATAAATAATTCCGTGCATGAGTCTGCAAGGGTGACTTTCTTGTGAACAGTTTTTCTGCAAATGCATCTTCAATGACAGCAATTTTGCATCTTGAAAATAATTCAGTGTTTCTTGTTTACTCACTTTATCATGCTGGGTGTTTGGAGGGGGTGGTGCGAGGGAGGACTTTAAAGGTTAACTATGCTGTAACTTTATAAAAAATGAAGTGGTCTGTGCCACATACAGAAAAAAAAAAAGAAAGATCCAACACTGTATCTTCATTTATTATGGCTAAAAATGGTTTACTTTTTCTGTCCGCAGGAAAATTCTCCACAACACCATCTGAAATCTTTTCGCCCAGAAAATTTTGAGATATTATCAAGCTACTACAGCTTTAACAAATCACTGCAATGTAGGTGAAACTTGTTTACTGTTTCTGTGCCAGGTCTTTGTGGCATAGATGACTGTAAGCAAACTGTAATCCTCAAGCTGTCATTAGTCTTATGTAGCAGGATCATCTGGTTGTCATTGTCCAAGTGCATTTTTAAGGCACTCTAGGCTTACCTGGTTTATGTGGACAACTTTTTGTTTAGAGGGATATTTTCAGTTCTTGGGGTTGTAATGGGGTAAAGGAAAAAAATACCACCAAAGCAGATGATTTGAAATCTGTACCCAAGTTCCCCAAACTGATCCTATTCAGTTTAATTTAATTTAGCAGGGTTTGGCTCAGACTATTATATTTAAGCTTTTTTTTTTTTTTTTTTTTTCCCACTGAGAATCAAATCCAAAGTTTTTATGGAGGTTTGAAATGCTAAATAGTTTGTTCCAGCACTTAATGCAGTTCACTGACTGCCTAAATTACTTTCAAATGCTTTGGTATATCTCTGAAAATGGGCTGGCTGATTTATCAGTAAACACACCTTTGTTGACAGCTGTTGTCCAGTCCTTTATGCAATACTATGTTTTATAATGGTTTTCCTCCTTCTGTATGATTACATGTCACAGTACCCTGGCTTTTGGTAGTGCACATCCTGATGCACAGTAAACTATGTTCTGGGGAAAATGTATAATTTTCCAGTGACTGATCCTGACCTGTAAAACTAGCTTCAGTGACTGTTCCTCTCTTGGTGACCAGGATATGAAAGTACCCTCAATAAATATGGGCAGTGTATATTTTTTCCAAATAAATAGAAACCTAAAGGCACAGTGACAAGTCCTTAGGAGCCCATACTAAGCAAAATACAGTCTGTCTTTTGAAGTTTCTCCTACAAAAATTCTTGGAGGAATCCGCTACATGAGCAGCATTAGGATTAATGAATCACCTGGCTTTGTATACTTGTTTTTGAAAGAAAAAAACCTTTATCACATCTTTTATGATGTCCCCCTTTATTTCTATCTCACTTTTGTAATCACTCTGTTAGACAGCGGTCAGAGTTTGATTTCTAATAAGATCCCCTCCCATGATTTATAGCTTGTTTTCTTCTTAAGCCACAACCTTTTGCATTGACTCACACTGAGTATTATTTGATTGCTCAGATAGCTGTATTGAATTCAGCTGGATTACTTGAGGAGCATGTTTCTTCTAAATGAAAAAATGAAGGTTTCAGAATCCACCCTTTTAACAATTTCCACATTTTTTTGGTGAAACTTTCTGAATTCTAAGTGCGTTAAAGGAAACTAAGACAAGATTTAGTTAGTTTATTTAGTTTCTTTATAAAGCCTTGATGTCTGAGTTAATTCCCATCCTTTCCAAAGATTAAATATTGTGTGAGCAGGTGCTCACATTAAAAATTGGTTCAGTTTTTTCCTGCCTATTGTGCAGCTTATGTCTTTTTGTCTCATCTATCAAGTATCTCCATCTTGTTCATGCTTGTGTTTCTTTCCCTGCTTCACAGCAGATTGACACCAGAGAAATAGTATCACCCTTATTGTTTTTTTAACTGGAGCAGGCATTAAGATGGATGTTTTAATTATGGTTTACTGTTTAATTTTTCTCTTTCAAACATTGCCATCAAATATTGGCATATTATATGGAATATCGGATTGATTTGGTTTGCTGTCTCTTTTAAACTTTTCAATTTGAAAAATACTGCAGAACTAGTATAGGAGGAGGAATAGAGAATAGATATGAGTAGGAAGAGGGTCACTGATATTACTCATTTTTTGTTACTGTGAAAATAAAATTTTACTATTTCTTAAAAAGCTCAATTACTCAGTGTCCAAGTCTAAAAACAAGTGGCTACGATTTTGAGGGTATTTTTTGCAAACAAAACGCATTCTTGAATGTTTTTCAATTTCAGAACTTAAAGAAAACCCAAATACATTGATCCAAAAGCCCCTTTAAAGTGAAATATATATTGAGCAAACATGTCATGCGTACCTGCTGCCAACAAACAAATAATAGATAATCAGACCTAGTGCCAATTATAGAATGTAAAAAAAAATATTTTAAAAAAGACCCACAGAGATTAAAAAGAATAGAAGTCACTGATATTTTGGATTTTTGAGTCTGAAATTACATGGAGGTGCTATGTAAATCGTTATGACTTCCTTTTTTACACTGAAGACCATATGAACAACTGTATTTGGTTAAATTAAAGAGAAATGTGTTGAACCATCAGCATCCTGGTCCCTCTCATTCTCTGTTTTTTATCTGGAGAATAAATAAGCATATTATTCCATTTTACATCCATATTCCATAAGTAATTTCTGTTATTTGCAACATTTAGCCACCTGTGTTACCCACAGATATTGTTTCAGAGGTGAATTGCTAATTAGATCCTAAAAGCTACTCAGTGGCTTTTCAAATCTTTCTTAAATTAGTACAGATAAGTAAGTACACTTATTAAGTTAGTAAACATCTGATAACTGTTGCTGCCTGCATCAAGGGTGGGTTAGGAGAAGGCTGAGCTTACACTTCAGAAATAAATGTTTTGGGATGCTGTCTGGAGCTGAGGCTGGGTGAGCAGATGAGATTTACCATGATATTTGACAAAGCTGAAAGCCCTTTGCTCCCCTACAACCAAGGCAGAGTGACATGATTTCATCCTATCTACCTTGCAGCTCACCCTTTGGGTCCTGCTCATCCCTGACAAGCAATGTGTCAGCACTTTGTGCCAACAAAATCCTTCATACTTGATGTGGAACTGTATTAATTTTCAGGCTTATTTATTTGTCTTAATAGACAAATAAAATTTGTCTGTTTAGAACTTCAATCACCTGATCAAACTTAGCTTAAATTGTTCATTTTAACAACATTTTTCCTCACCACCTCAAGTACAGTACATGATAGGATGCAGAGTAAAATTTATGTCCTGAAGCACTGCTTCAGTACTTTGAAAATCAGTATCAAAGCATACCCCAGTTACCTCTGTAAAAGTGCAAGTCATGGAGTGTAAATTACCTTAGTCTTCCTAACCCAGACCCATTCTACAGCTCCCTAGTGTGAAATATACTGGTAAAATTATACCTCAAAGTATTATTATCTTCCAATTAAATATCTGTTTGAAAAAGATATTACTTAGAAGTCTTGGTAGAAAATGTTTTACAATATTTAAAAAACTTTTAGAGTTCAGCTTGTGATTTGCCCTTTCATATTCACTGTTTCACTAATTCAATTGTTCTTTCCTAAGACTGGGAAGCTTTATAAGCTGTGAGATAAAAACAGAATAGAAAGCAACATTTTGGTATCATAATCTTTTAATAAAGATGCCTTGAATTATACTGAAGAAAGAGCAGCATGTGTAAAGCTCCACAATTTAAGAGAAGCTGCTGTTTACTGATAACCAATATCCCCAAATGACAGCATTAACTATCCATTATGTGTTATAGGAAATGTTTATAAGATTCATTACCCTGTGTGTGGTTTTGGTAAATAACTATTCTTTTCACATCTAGAATAATGTAACAAATAGTGCAAAACTTTTGTGATTTTAATTAAATTTTTACTTGTATTTCTTTATCTGCTGGCTTTTTTCTACCCCCAACCCCCTCAGCCCCCTAGGCTGATTTGACAAAGCTCTTGAATTTATTTATTTATTTTCATAATATGATTTTGTTATGAAAAGGTATTGCACTTTACATTGGAAAAAAGTATTTGTAGATAAAAAAACCTCACTCTCTACATTTGGGATCTGTAATTGTTTCCTTTAGTGAGTATCACAGTATCAAATACTGAAACAGATACTCATATTATCAGTGCTTCATGTTTTTTTGAGACAAGAGAACTTGTCACAGTAAGATCTTTTGTAGTCTAAGCACATTATAGACACAGGTTTTTGAATTTCCTCTAGAGAAACAAAATATTCTACCACAGGGAGAAAAAGAAAGAATTGTTGTATCTATGATAAAATGAATCTGTATGTTCAATCCAGATAACTTTGGATATATGCAAGTTAAATATTGAAGATTTAACACAGAAATACTGTAGTGGAAGGCTGAAGCTGCCACTTATTTCTAAGTAAGGTTTAGCATATAGGCAATTCTTTCTCAAGAAATCAATTACACAAATATCTTTAAGGAGGTAGCCTGCTGGGTAATGATGCTATGTTAGAATTGATGCAGATTTCAGTCTGAAAAACAATTTGGGGTAGCACCAGCTGTTTTAATGGTCCAATCATTTTAACTCTTCAAAAATAATGCAGCAATGGGTCTTTACAAAATCAATAGCCTCTCCAATTACAGCTAACATGGTTCTCAAGACAGGCTACAAATGCCAAGCAATTACACTGTGAGGCACAATTTCTTTCTTTTGTGCCAGCTTCTCTTGAGGCTGAGTAGCTGGAAGCAGCAACTGATTTCTTACTTTCTCAACAAATATTTATTTTTTCTGATAGACTAATTATTAACAGTAGAAAGGCAGTATTATTTTTTGCCTTTGACATGAATGGCTGGGGATGAAGCAGAGGCCCCTATTTTTTTGACACTTTCATTTAATGAGAATAAATTGTTAGTTTAATCTGCTTGATCTTCTTGAAAGACTATGCATGAAATCCATGCTGGGTTCTGTAGCCATGCTCTGTGCTGATGGGAGTGACGAACCCCAAGGAGTATATGTCAAATGCTCCTGAATTTCTGTCCCATCTGCAGTCACCAAGCATTAACCTCCCTTCCTGGTTCTCATTTATGTTACAAGCCAGTTCCTTCAGGACTCGTTCATTCTTGGGATGGGCAGAAACACTTAGGTCTTACATTGATGACCTTTGAGCCATTGAGCATTTAATCAAAGAAAGAGTCAGAGTGTGATTTACAGTGAGAGAAAATAAAAACTTTCTTGGCAGAACTCATTCATTCATACACCCCTTCCAAGCTCCAATAGAGCCAAGTTGTCATCTCATCCACTGATTCTAAGGATCACAGAACCAGGGAAGATGCTATACCATCTCCCTGTGAGTGTATCTTCAAGTTAAGCCTCTCAGAAATATTTTAGCCTGAATGTCCCTCTGCCATCTAGTAAAACTGGACAGACTGAAGCCCATCATGATTAAAATCAAACCAAACTAAAACAACACAAAACAAACAAACAAGAGAAGTGACACTTTCCACTCATTTTGAAGGAAATCCCTTCCCTTCCCTTCCCTTCCCTTCCCTTCCCTTCCCTTCCCTTCCCTTCCCTTCCCTTCCCTTCCCTTCCCTTCCCTTCCCTTCCCTTCCCTTCCCTTCCCTTCCCTTCCCTTCCCTTCCCTTCCCTTCCCTTCCCTTCCCTTCCCTTCCCTTCCCTTCCCTTCCCTTCCCTTCCCTTCCCTTCCCTTCCCTTCCCTTCCCTTCCCTTCCCTTCCCTTCCCTTCCCTTCCCTTCCCTTCCCTTCCCTTCCCTTCCCTTCCCTTCCCTTCCCTTCCCTTCCCTTCCCTTTCCTGTCTAGAAGTGAGAATTCCTGATGGAGGAATTTTTGCACAACAAATTCATGGTCTCCATCTTATCTTTCAGAAACTGAAGAAGCAACAACAGAGAAGTGACCAGATACCCAGGAAAGCTAATCCTAGATTTAGTTGGAGTGACACAAGGTATGTCCATCCTATAGATGTGTAAAGGGTGTACCATCTGAAAAAATATGATGAATTGCAATACATAGACTAGTTGTGCACCTTCATGTGTAAAATGTAATTTATTTAGAGGATTTCACATAGCATGTTCATTAGTGTGAAGAGTGATCAAACACAACACATTCTATAAAATTAATTTTATTTCATCTTCATTTTTTATTATTTTATGGAATAATTTTGCCATACTTCATTTCTTCTATTAAACTGTGAGCCCTGGCCAAAATGCCATGGTTAAGCAAATTTTATAAAAATATTAATTTCAAATACAATATGAATTTTATTTTGTCCATCAACATGATTGATGTTGGAATTATTGATATAGAGAGAACAAAACCAAAAAAAACCCCAACCTTACAAATACCTACTTGATGCAGTACAAAATGACAGCATCATTCTTTCACTGTGAGTGTATAAAAATTGCTGCCTCTCAGATGTTTAGTTTCTGCAACTTTTGGAAAGTTTTGAATCATATCTCTAGTATGAAACTCTCTTTCCTGATGAATTGTTTCCAGTCAGAAAGTCTAGAGATTCAGTTTTAAATTGTTCCATGTGATTATTGCTTGACTCCAAAGATTAAATGAAAATTCAACTGAGATTAAGTTCACCTCTCTGTATTCGAAGCTTTTTTCCAATGAAGTGCTGAAAATAGCTATTACTGTTCCACTATTGTGAAATGTTGGATGGGTGCTTAGCAAGTTCTGTTAGAAAGTTTGCAATTCCATTTTCCTTATCTCTCTCCAAAATGCTACACAGTTCGTTTTGTTTCAGTTTATTGGCAGGCATGGTAGATTTGACTGACTAAATCAATACCTATTGCTGGATCTAGGTATATTCATTGGGTAATTTTGAGACTTTCTGGAGTTTTATGTTAAGAATTTGCACAAGACGTGCAGTACCTTGATAGCTAGTAACCAATGCCATGTCTTAGGCTTATCCCAACTCTATACAGGAGGAACTGGGCATATGCACAAATAACATCTATTGAGCCATTTTGGATCAGAGAAGTGCACATACATTGTTACCATGCCTCTGAATTTTCTTCCTCTGTCTGTCTCTAGGCTTGAGATAGAATTTTTGTTTCTTCCTCAGGGAAAAATGCAACTTGAATTGCTGTTTCTACTGTGTGTCAGAGGTCTTATGATGATGCTTATTCAAAAGATTTTTTTTACTTTCAGAACTTATGAACAGCCACAGTGATTTTTAAAATCTTTACACAAAAGTAAGCCAAGGGTCAATGCATTAAATATTTTTATAATTCAGATGGAATTATTTCCTTTTTTTATTCCACTCTGGGATAGAATAAATTTCATGAGATAATTACCATTGACATTTGTATTTCGTTTCCATAATTTTCATAAAATTCACATAAGCATGTAAGGGAAATTAACCTTGACACTGTTATGATTTTCTAAAAATCCTTAAAACTTTTTAAACAGAATACCCCTCTGTGACAGAAGATTTTTTTTTTTTCAGACGGAAAAAATGAGGAGAAAAAACTGGAGTAAGCACAGTGAACTCAGCTCATCTACTCATATCAGGAAACCGTAAACTAAAGATCTGCTAGGAGAATTCCAGAGCATGTACCAGTGCATGAATATACAGGTGATTCCATATGGCTGATTCCCAGGTGCCCTGGGATATTCCAGCTGCCCACACCTCTAAAGGTGAGATGAGAACATGGACAGCTGAAGGAGATGTATGGTCTTTCCCAAGGGTCATCATGGGAAATTTGTTTGGGATCCAGCCTTAGTGAAAAATGGATAGGTCAGGAGAAAATCACAAATCCTCGATTTTAGTAAGGAATATGCTACTATTCTAAACTGTACTATGCAGCAGATTATTATTTTTTTCCATTTGTCATTCATCACACAATTAGCAAAATTATGGACATCTTTGTCTCACCCCTTGTAAACTTTTTTCTCTCTGGGTCTGACTGAATAGGAGGATGTTTTAGCTAAAATAATATCAGCAGCTCTGGATTTTTAATTATCCCACTGTTTCTCTGTTTCCTAATGAAGAAAAAAAAGTACTGAGCCTGCATAGCAACTCTGCTGTAGTAATATATGTTCATATTCATATACTAGTTATTTTATGCCAGCAGAAGACAGTGGGCTCCTCATTCCTACTCAAATGCACCTGCAAACTTTTCAGACTTGTGCTCTGCTAACCCCCAATTTCAAATTTTCTTCTGAGTTTTTTTATTTGTTTGTTCCTCACCAAAACCTCAATTAATCTGTACTAGTTCCAAGTTTATAGTAAAACATTTTATTGCTGAATTACTATGATGTATTTTTAAAATTTAAAATTGAAATAAAAGACCCTTTCTTTTCTAGACATTGCATGGATTTGTTACTAAGTGGTCAGTTATTGGTTCTAACTGAGTTAAAAGGTTAGGAAAAAGCTTCCTACTGATTTTATTGTAAATATAATCACATATTCTGACAGCCTAAATTAAATATACTGCAGCTTTTCTACTGAAAAGATAAAGTGTTTCCAAAGTAATAAGCTGCTGCAGTGAAAAGCAATGACA
Organism: Calypte anna; assembly: GCF_003957555.1. NCBI lineage: Eukaryota > Metazoa > Chordata > Aves > Apodiformes > Trochilidae > Calypte > Calypte anna. Next base: position 69,153,468 of record NC_044274.1, on the reverse strand, counting down.
CATTAGTAAAGAAATAATATGACTTGCTGAAATGTGATGGCTTCAAGAGATCTGGAAAAAAGAAATGCCATGTTCTGTGTATATCTGGGACAGCAGAGGCCATGTATGACAATATGAATAATCATCAGAAGGTCACTTTACATTTCCAGGGTGTTGTTTTAAACTGGAGGTTTTTGGACAGGATGTTAACAGGAAACACCTTTGCATTGGAACAATTTATTTTTTTCTTTTCAGCCTGAGTGCTTGCCTTTAATAACTGCTAAAACTGTCTTCTTTTGTGTGTAAGTTTTCAGCATTAAAATAATAGACCAGAACTTGTGGCTTTTTTGTTTCTTTTACTGATGTGTTCATAAGTTTAGAGTTTAGTAGCTGGGAGTCAAATTTTTCTGCAGATTTATATGTCTGACATTTAGTTTTAAAATATCTACTTCACATAGATGAATGGTGAAATAATAGTACTTCTTTAGTGAGATTTTTATCATTTATAAACTTCCTGAAGATCCCAATTTTGACTTTTCCTTTGGATGGAGTGCCTGAAGTCATGAGATACAGGAATTTTAAGCCTTATTTTATGGGCAAATCATTCTGATATTGAATGCAAAGGAGCAGACAATTGTGAGTAAATGGTGTTGTTCAATGGGGAGTATCTTCTGAAAATCACATAAATCCATTTTTCATGGGGGTTTACTGGCAAAAATACAGTTGAAATAAGAACACTTGGCATAAGTCAATTTCCTTTAAAAGATAAAAATATGTGATGTAATTTTTGACACCTGTATAATAGCCAAAGATTGTTCATTTTTTCTTTTTTTCTTTTTCCTCTTGAAAGGATTTTTGTATGTAATATGAAGCAATTAAAAGAAATCTCATGTTTTTCTGCTGTGTTCAGAGGGACTTGAAATCTTCACTGTCGAGACATATCAAGATGCCAGAGTGATATGCAGAAGATGTAAAACCAGACAAGTAAAAATCTTTAATCCTCTGTTCTCCCTAAACTCAAATTGAATGAGGCCTCTTCTATACTTAAATAGAATGTTTTGATATTCCCTGACTCAGAATTTGCAGAGATTGTGAAGCTTTGCCAGCAAGCTGCCCTCTGAATCTTCACCTTCTTCCTCTTTATTTAATCTTGGGTAAATAATTAAATTACTGCTGGCCACATATCAAAATAATATTCTACTTTCTGAAAAGGCAATATAGTAATATGAAAAATAATAAATACTCTAGAAAATAAAGACTTTATTTAAAAAAAATATTCTCTTAAAATGCTTGGGTTTGTTATAACTTATTTTCTTCTTCTATCTTCTATTTAATGGTCTGGAACAAACCAAATCAAAATACTAAAATTATACTGAAGAGAAAAATACTCAGTCCATCAGAAGTGAAAAGTGAAAATTTAAAGCATGTTGTGGTAAAAAATATTTTAAATAAATTTTATTTTTATATGGATCAAACTGCCCTCAGAAACTTAACCAGTTTTAATCTGTGTGGTGCTTTCTTTTCCAAACCTGATAAATCACTTTGCAGAAGGATTCAAATTCTATGAAGTCTCTTCTGGACAGTCAAGATATATTCTTCCCATGACTAGAGAAATTTTAATGGAACATATTCCACTTACTGCTTGTTTGAGAGAAGAAAAGGATGGCAACATCCTGATAATGAGTTCAAGGCTGTAAAGAGATGACCATGGGTTTGCTACAGAAAAAAAGACACCAGATATGGGCCAAAATTCTGTTAGGCCAAGGGTGCTGTTTATCTATGCAATTATAAGCTTTCCTATCCTTCTTTCAGTCTCTTGGGAAGTGGTTATATAAATGCTGAATGTTCATGAATGCAAACTATTTTACACCTCCTTCTTAAACTAATAAGCAGTTGCTTCATCTGCCATGTCTTTTGTGAACTTCGACAAGATTAGCTCCCAAATATTACACTTAAGTAAAGAACAGATACAGGTCTTTTACTCTGAGTTCATGTTATTTTAATTTTTTTTTCCTTAATTACTTTGGAAACTCAACAAACCTGTATGACTACTTCAAAATGAAAAAAAAAGGCTTTTATGTTTCTCTATTACTAAAACTTAGCCAATTTGAGTGATCAAATGAGTCATAATCTGGAATTCAGTAAAGGCTTTTTATTTTCTTTCTTCTTTTACCATAGCAAGTAATGGAATTTTGTGTCTGTCTAGCTAATGAAAATCATATTTTAAAACAGTAAATATTAATTGAAGTGGTATGATTAGATGCATATAATAATTAAATATAAAACAAGTCATGCTGATTGACTTCTAAAATTACAAAACACTGCTTCCCAGTTCATTAAACCACTTTAAAGTTAACTTTTGTCTATGGTTGCAGTATAAAACTCCATTATTTTTTATTAATGTAACTTTTGTAGACATGCTTCTTACACACAGCCCTGTATTCTGTGTTCCACATCCAGTGCTGCTCAATTACTATATTTCCTTATTTGTGTTGTTTTCATAAAAAAAATAATAATAATAAAAAAAAAAAAATCCCTTTGATTTTTGGTTTGAGAGCATACCCAGATGCTGTACCACAGGGATATTTCAAAGGCTAGGTTTTTTTTGTTTGCTTTCCATTTAACTACTGAGGCCAAGTAATTTCCCCTTAGCTCAGTTCAGCTGAAGGCGTCTGTTCCCCTTGGTATGAGCACGCGGCAGCGCAGAGAGCGGCAGCCAGCCTTCAGAGGGCAGGCGCGAGGCAGGCGCGAGGACAGGCAGGGAGCAGCTACTAGCTACATACATCATGGTCACAACGAGGCCAAGAAACATAGGGAAAAAGAATGTGGGTACTCAGATGGAGCTCCCAAGCAGGCATGCAGCAGTGCAGGTCTCTGGCTGCAGTGAATGCCTGTGCCTGGCACTGGTATCAAAGGGAACCAGTGACACCGCATGTGTGCGGTGTGAGCAAGTAGATGATCTTCTCAGGCAGGTGGTTAAACTGACAGAGGAGGTGGAGAGACTGAGAACCATTAGAGAATGTGAGAGGGAAATAGACTGGTGGAATCACACCCTGAGGCAGGGGCAGATGGGAGAGGTTGAGGAAGTGATGGATCCCCCCCCCTCCTGTCACCAGACAAAAGGAGAGGACTTAAGAGGTATGAATGAATGGAAGGAGGTCCGTCCTCGGAAGGGCACGAAAAAATCCTCCCAACCCTCTCCACCCTCCCAATTGCCCTTGAAGAATAGGTATGAGGCCTTAGAAATTCAGGGACAGGAAAATGTAGTCACAGGGGTACACTTACCTAGTGAACCACCTAGGACTCGTCAGTCACCCAGTGTTCTTAGGACTTCTTCAATCAAGAAGGAAAGGAGAGTAGTTGTGGTGGGTGACTCCCTTCTGAGGGGGACAGAAGGGCCCATCTGTCGACCGGACCCATCCCACAGGGAGGTCTGTTGCCTCCCTGGGGCTCGGATTAGAGATGTTAAGAGGAAACTCCCTAATCTTGTAGGTTCCTCTGATTACTATCCACTGCTGATTTTTCAGGTTGGCAGTGATGAAATTATCACAAGAAAGGTAAGGGCAATGAAGAGTGACTTCAGGGCCCTGGGACGGCTAGTTAGGGGGTCTGGAGCGCAAGTAGTGTTTGCCTCCATCCCTCCTGTAAGAATGGGTGGGGAGGTATATAGGAAGAGTTTACAAGTCAACGAGTGGCTAAGAGACTGGTGCCAAAGACAGGATTTTGGTTTTTTCGATCATGGGATGCTATATGAGACACCTGGCCTGGTGATGGCAGGTGGGATGCAACCTGTCCCAGAGGGGGAAGAGGCTTTTGGGGCAGGACTTAGCAGGGCTCATTGAGAGAGCTTTAAACTAGATGTGAAGGGGGAAGGGGAGAAAACTGGGTCTGTTAGGGACAAACACAAGAGGAACGAACCGGGGCCCAAAGGCAGGTGGTCTAGGGAGGATTTAGTCCCACCAGTGTGCTCTGTTTGTTTCCTGAAATGTCTGTATGCTAATGCACGCAGCATGGGGAATAAGCAAGAAGAGTTAGAGGTCAGTGTACGGGCTAAGGGTTATGATCTGGTAGCGATAACAGAGACATGGTGGGATAGGTCACATGACTGGAATGTGGCCATGGATGGCTATGTGCTTTTTCGGAAAGATAGGGCGGGGAAGCGAGGTGGTGGAGTTGCTCTTTATGTGAGAGAGCAACTAGAATGTGTTGAGTTTTGTGCAGGGGCTGATGAGGGGCAAGTTGAAAGTTTGTGGGTAAGAATTAAGGGGCAGGCTGGTGTGGGTGATACAGTTGTGGGGGTCTACTACAGACCTCCTGATCAAGGCGAGGAGGTTGATGAGGCCTTCTACAGGCAGCTGAAAGCAGCCTCACAACTTCAGTCCCTAGTCCTCATGGGAGATTTTAACTTCCCCGATATCTGCTGGTTGACTCACACAGCCAGCCTTTCACAGTCTAGGAGGTTCCTCCAGTGCATTGATGATAACTTCTTAATGCAAATGGTGGACAAACCAACTAGAAGAGGAGCGCTGTTGGATCTTGTACTAACCAATAAGGAGGGCCTTGTTGAAGCAGTGGTGATCAATGGCAGCCTTGGCTGCAGTGATCATGAGATGGTAGAGTTCAGGATCTTGTGTGGAAGGAACAGAGTACCCAGTAGGATCAGAACCCTGGACTTCCACAGGGCAAACTTTGGCCTCCTCAATCAACTGTTAAGAGAAATCCCATGGGACAGGGTGTTAGAAGATAAAGGGGCTCAAGATAGCTGGTCAATATTCAAGGACCACTATTTGCAAGCACAGGATCAGAGCATCCCTATGGTTAGGAAATCCAGTAAGGGAGCTAGGAGACCAGCATGGTTAAAAAAGGAACTGCTGGGAAAACTTAAGTGGAAAAGGAAAATCTACAGATCATGGAAGGGGGGGCTGGTCACTTGGGAGGAATATAGGACTGTTGTCAGAGGATGTAGGGAGGCAATTAGGAAAGCTAAGGCCTCCTTGGAACTTAACCTTGCAAGTCAGGTTAAGGATAATAGAAAGGGCTTTTTCAAATACATAGCTAGTAAAACTAACGCTAGAGGCAATATTGGCCCACTAAGGAATGAGCTGGGAGCCCTGGTGACAGAGGATATAAAGAAGGCAGAGGTGCTGAATGCCTTCTTTGCCTCTGTCTTTACTCCTGCGGGGTTTCCGCATGAGCCCCAGATTCATTCAGCCCCAGAAGTAGTTGAGATAGATGAGGAGTTAGACATAGTAGATGAGGATTGGGTTAGGGATCAGTTGAGTAATCTGGACATCCATAAGTCGATGGGTCCAGATGGAATGCATCCAAGGGTGCTGAGGGAGCTGGCGGAGGTCATTGCTAGGCCACTCTCCATCATCTTCAGTAAGTCATGGGTAACAGGAGAGGTGCCTGAGGACTGGAGGATAGCAAATGTCACTCCAGTCTACAAGAAGGGCAAGAAGGAGGACCCGAGTAACTGTAGACCTGTCAGCCTCACCTCCATCCCTGGAAAGGTGATGGAACAACTTGTTCTTGTCACTATCTCCAGGCATATCAAGGACATGGGGGTCATCAAGAGCAGTCAGCATGGTTTTATCAAGGGTAAATCATGTTTGACTAACCTCATAGCCTTCTATGAGGAAATTACTAGGTGGATAGATGATGGAAGAGCAGTAGATGTGGTTTATCTTGATTTCAGTAAAGCATTTGACACTGTCTCTCACAGCATCCTTGTAGATAAGTTGATCAAGTCTGGGTTTGGTGATCAGGTAGTGAGGTGGATCAGGAACTGGTTGAAAGGAAGGAGTCAGAGAGTTGTAGTCAATGGGGCAGAATCTGGTTGGAGGTGTGTGACTAGTGGAGTCCCTCAGGGGTTGGTGCTGGGACCGGTGTTGTTTAATATCTTCATCAATGACTTGGATGAGGGTATAGAATGTACCCTCAGCAAGTTTGCTGATGACACTAAGCTGGGAGGAGTGGCTGACACACCAGAGGGCTGTGCTGCCATTCAGAGAGACTTAGACAGGCTGGAGAGTTGGGCAGGGAGAAACATGATGAAATTCAACAAGGGGAAGTGTAGAGTCTTGCATTTGGGGAAGAACAACAAGATGTCCCAGTATAGGTTGGGGGCTGACCTGCTGGGGAGCAGTGTAGGTGGGGGTCCTGGTTGACAAGAAGATGACCATGAGCCAGCAATGTGCCCTTGTGGCCAAGAAGGCCAATGGCATCCTGGGGTTCATTAGAAAGGGTGTGGTTAGTAGGTCAAGAGAGGTTCTCCTCCCCCTCTATTCTGCATTGGTGAGGCCGCACCTGGAGTATTGTGTCCAGTTCTGGGCCCCTCAGTTCAAGAAGGACAAGGAAGTGCTTGAAAGAGTCCAGCACAGAGCTACTAAGATGATTAAGGGAGTGGAACATCTCCCTTATGAGGAAAGGCTGAGGGAGCTGGGTCTCTTTAGTTTGGAGAAAAGGAGACTGAGGGGTGACCTCATCAATGTTTTCAAATATGTAAGGGGTGAGTGTCAGGGAGATGGAGTTGGGCTCTTCTCAGTGGTGACCAGTGATAGGACAAGGGGTAATGGGTGTAAATTGGAGCACAGGAGGTTCAAGTTGAATATTCGAAAAATTTTTTTTCCTGTAAGGGTGACAGAGCCCTGGAACAGGCTGCCCAGGGGGGTTGTGGAGTCTCCTTCACTGGAGACATTCAAAACCCGTCTGGACACGTTCCTATGTGATGTACTCTAGGTGGCCCTGCTCTGGCAGGGGGGGTTGGACTAGATGATCTTTCGAGGTTCCTTCCAACCCCTAGGATTCTGTGATTCTGTGATTCTGTGTGTGAGATTTACTTAAGTGCAGATGTGTGCAGTACACTTCTTCATCTCTTCTAAGTGGGTTTTTCTAGGTTTTTCATCTTTTCTAGGTGGGTTTGGCAGTTGTTGTTGGCAGAGAGATGTGGGCCATTCTCAGAATAGCCATAATTTCCTTAAAGCCCTTGAGGGGATTAATCCCATAGTACCATCCTGAAGGCTCTGACTCCAAGCATATTGTGCTGAAGTGTACTTCTGTTATATTTGTTTGAACTGAGAGGAGGGAAATGTCAGTGGAAAGGTCTCATCTTTCCCATGGAGGGATCTGAGTTGTTTGCTCATGTAAGAACGCCAAAGTGTAATAATTATTTTCATATTTTAGTATTAGGAAGTCAGGCCAGATATAGTATTTTCATTCCTCAGAGTCACAAAACTAATAAATGTAATTGTCTTGGTCTACCTGCTTATCCACCTGTTTATGTTCTCTGCTGGATATTACCCACAAAATAATCCTAACTCAGTAGTTCATATTCTTCGAAGAATTTATTTAAAAATTTGTTACAGTCAGAAGAAGCACATAGCATGTTTTTCTCACCTCTCATTGTGATTAGAGGATGCTCTCAGAGATTTTGAAAAAGGAAGACTATCTTTGAATGTATACTACATATTGGTCACTTCAAAGGACAGTGGTTAGTTGATTATATACAGAAATAAAGCTGAGATTATGTCTCTGATAAACTAGCAGATTGAAAAGTTACTGGAATAATTTAATTTTAATATGCACCAGTCCATATCATAGGTATCTAGTTTTAATAAATGTCATTATTTAAGTCTTTAAAAACTGTAGCAGCCACATAAAAGAAAACAGAAAGGAAAAAATAAGAAAAATGTGGGAAACTCCTCTAGAATAACAATTCAATCATAAATTGACAAAAAAGAATATGTTGAAATAGAAATGATCTTGTGAAATGGATAAAGCTTTCTTCACGTCTTACTGTCTTCTTATCTGGCAAATCCTGGGGCCATTAAACATACCATAACATGAGATGAGATGCAAAAATATTACCTAACAGATTGCTATTCAACTATGAATATTCTCTTTTTAGGCTACACATAAACGACTTGATCTTTTCATTACAGTTCAAATGAAAAGAAAGGATCTTCAGAGCAGCTGTCCAGTTGCTTGAAAAATCCCTTTAGGTATGACAGGGTCTCACATTAGCCATTTAAATTCAGCTTAAAGCTAATTTTTAGTGCTAAAAGCAAGGACATTCAACCTTAAAGTCTGATTGCACTGACTATGCAACAGAAAATTCTCCATGCTTACCAAAAAAAAATAAGGCAGATTTTTAAACATATATATGTATAGATATATATATGTAATTTATTTTGAAACAAATTAAAAGCAAAGCAAAACAAAACAAAACACAACACAAACAAACCCACAACTTTTCTATGATTCTCTGTGTACTGTGATCACAGTGACTTTCTGTCAATGCTTCCATAAGCCATGGCAAATATTCATCAACATATACTAACCTCACAAGCACACATATAAGCCTTAATTTTCAAGCAAAATTTCACGAGGAATATTACTTTGGTTATGATATCTTTTGTTTCTAAACACAGCAAGATTAATTCAAAATTCCTGAGGCTGACAAGAGTATCTTTTTGTTGTTTTTTTCTCGCACTTTACTAACACTCATGAAACACAACTAGTTATGTAGTAACTTTTGATGGCCACAGAAATATTTAGGTAAAGATTTTGAAAATAATCATAACCATAGATGATTTTTTTTTCTCATATGTAATACTCAACTATGATCTTTTTTCTGTAAGATCACCATTTTGCTTATGAAATAGTAATCAGTATTACCTTTGGAAAGTATATAATTTTAAGTGTATGTCCTACCTCTGAATAAGTATCCTAGGGATACTTCTTCAGAAACAAATTTCACACAGGTATTTAAGAAAACAAAAAATTAACCCTTCATAATTTCAGAAAATTCATCATCATTCCCTTTTCCTTAATTTTCTTGATGTACTGATGAAGCATGATAACACTTTGCTTTTAAGGTGAAGAGCTTAGATCAGAACAAAATTTAAATTTCTATGTACTAAATACATATATTAATGATATTTATATTTTCTTCTATTTGCTGAATATTTTTAACTTCTCATTTTTCTATACAGAATGAAAAAATGAAGGGTTCTTTTAATATATGTGAGTCACTCATGATATTTTCTTCTCTTAAATTTGGAGAAAATATTATCTGAAAATTGTGATTTGTTTAGTACAGAGGTCATAGAATGCTTCTATCACATGAATATGTTATTTAACAAGACAAGACTTGTATCAGGAGAAAATATCCCTTGTTACACCCATTGGGAAATTTAAGGAAGGGGCCCAAGGACATGACTTCAATTGCTCAAAAAATTCTTCGGATTTGATTCATAAACATCAAAATTCAAATAAGGATATGCTTGGAACAGTATGCTTTGTGAGACAAAAAAGAAGAAATTACATTGAAAAATTTCTCTTCCTCTTTCCAGCTTTATCAGTTGATAAAACAAAAGGTATTACCTTGTCTTTTTCTGCTGCAGACCACTTTGGCTACCCTGATGCAGCTAGTTATACACAGCACTCTGAAATGGGAATTATAATCAACATTTCAAGAACCTTTTTCACTTTCCCACAGCTTGGTGAAACAATCAAATGTAATTGCCTCTATTGTGAGCAGTGCTGTCAATTAAGTAGAGACTTCCCATGAAGGCAAAATACTCTAAAAATATCTGTTTATTACCTAAAAGACTAGATGTGTTTCAAACAAACTCATCTTTGAGCAAGCAAAAACCTGCTATAACATAATAACTTCCAGATAAAAACAGTCCTACTAACACTTGTAACAGAGCTTGTAACCTGAATTAACACTGAAACAACACAAATATTGAAGGCTATAATTTGAAACATATGAAGCCCAAGTATTTTTCAATGCTTAATTTCCTTTCAGTGCCCACAAAATAGTCCGCAAATTTCTGTAAAATTTTGTTTGGTCACCACAATTTTTTGTAGTGTAGTGGGAAAAGCTGGTTACAGCTTAAAGCAAAATTCTTAAACTGCTAAAAAACTTAAAATTTTTGCTACTAATGTCCAGGGTTCCTTATGTGTTTGCTTATGCCATATTCACCCACTTAAAAAAAAATTACTAAAAAAAGCATAATATGAGAAATAGGGTTTTGCAAAGATAATAGCATTGTAGATCACCATCCTTTTTGAATATTATTCTAAGCTTTGGTAGTTGATTGGATTTGTACTTGTAAGTACTTTTCCAGAACACACATTGTTTTAAGCACAGGTCTACAACTGTATTACTGAATACAGTGTTACTGGTTTATTTATTGAATAACACATTGCAGCTGAGGAGGATGTTTTGCTGTATTATTTGTAAGGAGTCTGTTGCATAAATTTTATAGTATAAGAAAACTAAACTGGAAAATAATTGGACCTGTTCATTAACGGTTTGGTAATAGGAAAACAGAATTTGAATGCATTCCACACAATTAGTTCCTTACTTGGGTGATAACAGGTAAAAAGCCTAAATTTGTACCTTACACATCTATTGCTTAGTAGGTACCAGAAATAGTTACAACCATAGGTAATACTATTAAGAAATTGCCTGTTCCTTTAAAAAGTGTTGATATTTGAAAAATGTGATGACAAATAACTTAATTGTTACCACCAAACAACAAGCAATTAATTCACTTATGAATATCTTCCTATATTGCTGTGCCACCCTCCTTTCTTTTCCATCTGCTGCTTATTAAGAAAGATTCATCTGACAACCGACTATCCTGATCACAAAGCTTTCCTTAAGACCTTGGAATACCAAGTACTCTCTTGTTTGTTTTCATTTGCAGAAGATAGGCCAGCATGATTATGACCTTGAGCCACAAAAAGGCAGACAACATATACACAAGCAGCAAAAAAAAGCATCATAAATAACTTCATATGTATGGACATTGATGCATGTGTTACCTGGCACTAGGGAATTTAACAGAATAATAAGACGCCTGCTTTTACATTTTAAAGACAGTGACATACAGAGGATGATTGATTACAATGGAGAGAATTGCATAACACAATGTCCTCTTGACTAGATAAATGTATTAAAAATGTGTGAAAGACCAGTGGATGATATATAGCAAAATAAATATAAGTTCACAGTGCAGAAATACTGGGAAGAGAGCAAAACCTGCTATTTTTAAGACATGGATACATGAAGAGCTTCATGTAAGAAATGGGGGACAATAGAGTTGCTCTGCACAGAACTGGTCATAAATTCACCTAAATATCATCATAATTGTTTCTTATTTGCACTACAATACAAATTTTTAATACCAAAATAGAAGGCTATGTCCCAAAATTGTACATAAGGAACTGTAGAAAACTGTAAGAGTAATAAGAGAAGAGCTTAGAAGCAACCAGAAAGCACTGGATGTTTTGATGATAAATAGTAGTTTCAATATTAGGATTTCACAACATTTCAGTGGGAATCATGACAAAGACCATTTTTCTTTTCCCCCTCCAGTGTTTCTTGTGAGACATTCCAAGTTCCATTTAGGAAAAAAATTAAGGATATTTGATTGCCAATAGCAGGAACTTCTCAGTGTACTTGCAGTGACAGAGATCTGATAGTTTATGAGATGGGTGGTTAGCAAATACCAGTAGGTAACCAGTATCAGTAAAATATTGATCCTTTTATACTGCACTTTGTAACAAAAAATGAATTCTACAGCAGTATTTGGAACAGGCACGCACTGGTCAACATAGACACATACTCCATAGTGAATGCAAAAAAAGAACAAGGAAATACTCGGAATTCTGTAGGAAAGAGGTAGTTTTTCATTCAAATCAGAAGATCATCACTTTGTTTCAGTCAGAGGGAAACAGACAGAGAGATATTTTTTATCAGAATGAAAAAAGGTAGCTGAACTTGGTGGTAAATTAGGTTACCTAGTGATAATTGGCATAGGTAAAAGGGATAATAAATCAAGCAGAGTGAAAGCAACACCCTCTAGATCAGATTGCAGATTGGGGAGGATAAGAACAAACTGAATTTTGATGAGGGACATTGTGGTAGAGCACAAGAAACCATACTGGAAATCTTCTAGAATGCCACTGAATTCTAAATGCATTAGTAATTGAGTAATAGAACAGATAACCATTTGTAGGTTACACCTTTAGTAAGACATGAAAAGGAGATAAGACAGTAGTCTATATTGGGAGATTTATATTGTGTGTCTATCCTTTTCAATTACTTGTACACAATCTCAGAATGAAGGAGAAACCTTCATTGCCTCCATAGTTATCTCCTCTTACAGCTATATATCTTGCCATTTATACAAACTGAACAATCCTGCACTCTTGGAGCAAATCCCTTCATCTTGAAACTTTTTGTGGAGTTCAGTTCGAATTGGTGTCACTGACAGACTTGAGATGAGGAGTATAATACTAAGTGAACTTCAATAATTTTCAGTGCTCAGTCTCCAGACTCAAATCTTCCAAGTATCTGAGAATCCAGGCGGAGAGGACTGTTGATCAGCATTTTGTAAAGTTTATAATGAAGGTTCACTTTTAGAGATGGAATACTGCAAGATTTTCTCTCCTCACCCATAAAATCACTGAGATTTGAATGTAATTACTGATTTGTATTTTAGATCTGACTGTTTTCTCTCCCTGTTGTCATGAACATCTTTGTCAGAATTTTGAGCAGCCGTCTAATATATATCCCTCAGTTAAGAAACAGATTGTGTGAGAGAAGAAAAGCAAAAAGATTTATTTATTTAGGTACTTATGTATGTCTGTATTTATCTATTTAGGAAAGCATTTAAGGTTTTAATTATTTTAGAATATGTTTGGCAGGAAAAAAATTGTTTGCAAAATGGTTTCCAAATAAATCAAATATTGGAGGAGTAGGTAGATTGGTTACAGGTTCTTTTTTTTAATACATAAACTCAGTTTAAAGGGTTTGTAAAAATTTACTATAATTTGGCATGCAGATTACTCAGAAGTAATTCTGTATAAATAATTATGTGAATGTTTGCTAAAGCTTTCATATTTTCAGCAGGTCTTTCATTTTTTTTCCAAAATTTAACTTATCCGCTCAGTTTTATATTTTTTTTCATTACACAACTGCATCAAATTGAGAGTAATGACTTATGATTTGACAGAAAATTATTACGTAAAAAAGCCCTTTCACAAAGACATTCATCAACTGCTCTGCAGTAACTGACTGCATTTCATATCTACAAGTTGTAACTCAGCTGCCTGTCACTTCTGAAACATCAGAGCCATACCTGCTGGGACCACCTGGTGTTTTACGTGTCTGACCTTACTGAAAACTCATGGACTTCCATTTTCCTTAACTGCTGCAAAGAAGAAAGACTGCACATCTATCTGTTGCTAAATTTTTTTCTTGCTGAAACTCACCATGGAAAGTTTTCAGGCTTCAGGAAACAGTCCAGCAGCTTACTTCCAGAAAAAGAAACTATTAATCTCATTGTACAACTTTCCACCACCACTTCCAACAACATCCTGAGTTCTTAACCCTTGTTTTTCTAACACTGTATTGAAAAATAAGGAGAAGATAAAGACTTAAAAGTTCACTTTTAGTTTCCTATGTGGGTATTGCACTCTTTGCTGGTCATGAAATGACTAGAAGTACCTTTGCACATTATGTTTCTGGTAGCACTTATGACAGAGGAAATTACAGTAGAATATATGCAAGATCCTCAAAGTCAGTGGCATCAAGCCATGAAATGGAAGAAGAAAACTATTTCTGTCTCTGTTTTGATCATCTTGTGATCACAGAATCACAGAATTATTGAAACTGAAAAAGACTTCTGAGACCATCAGGTTCAGGTTGCGATCTAGCCCCATCACATCAGCTAGACAATGGCACTGAGTGCCACATTCAGTCTTTCCTTAAACACCTCCAGTGATGGTGACTCCTCCACTTCCCTGGGCAGTCCATTCCATTCCAATGCCTGATCACCCTCTCCATCAGGAAGTGCTTCCTGATATCCAACCTAAACCTTCCCTGGTACAGCTTCAGGCCATGTCCTCTCACCCTTCACTAATTTTCTGGGAGAAGGCTTATAAATTCTGCAACTCTTTTCTTGAAGAAAATAATCACAGGAATGGTGTATACTATTGATCTAGCTATTATGGCTAAACTGATTCAGATTATTTTTTTCCCTTCTTTCCTCTTTGCTTTCTGCCTGACTAAAGGTTCTCATCCTTCTTTTGTGCTTTGGCAAGAAAATATGACAATCAGGCTAGAGTTAAAAATCTAAATATGGATTCTTGACAAAAGTAAAAATATAAGGAAATAACAGAAAGTTTTGGGAAAGGTAATTCATTAAGGGAGGAAAACCAACTGCTTATATGAGAGAATTTGATTATTTAACATGGGAGAAAACTAAGAAGAAAACATATGCTGTATATTTGTAAGATTCATTAGCAGTGGTAGCTAATCTTCTAAATATCCAGGTTCTTCATTCTGTCATTTTCTGTAGAGTTCCATATAGGCATTCCACTGTTCTCCATTAAAAATGAGTAAAAAAATGAAAATTTATAGTAAAGAAACTTCTGTTTTTCCAGAGTTGTAATACTTTACTCCATCTAATGTATGTGCTTTCTGCCTTCCATTTTAAATAACAACGACAGACAAAGTAAGTTTCAATATTTTCAAGAACTTCTGAACTCTGAGATACTATTTTCTTATCTCTCTGCTAGTTTCCCATTACAAAACAAAATGAAACAGATTTATCTTCCTGAATTTTCTGTATTGAACTACTTCTTTTAATATTTCCCCCGACCTGATGCCTGCAAAGAAAAGGAATCAGAGCTCGTAGAGTCTGGTTTAACTTATTTACCGAGGATAAAACCTTAGGATGACATTGATCTTTTTTCTAGGTATTTGTTCTTGTCTTGTCAATAAACAAAATATCTCTAGCCCTATAAAAATGAGATTTAATATTGAGAGGTTTAGTGAACACCCTTCTGTTCACATTTAAAAAGTGATCTCAGAAAACAAGATCATGAAACTGGTAAAAAAATGAACTTGAAAATTAAGACCTAATACCATTTACATATTGTTAAATATATTTGTCATACTTCCAACTCTGAAACTCAGTTTTTCTGATTTGATGCCTTTGGAATACCTCAGAAGGAACTAGGTTGTCTCATATCTCTCATGTAACTCTCACTATCTAGAGTTATGAAAAATGGATGTTGCCACTTAGTTTTCCCAAATGCTTTCATTATGGTCTTTGTTTCACCTTGTCAAACCAGTAAAAACTATGTATTCCAATTCCCAACATGAGCAAATATTGACAGCTCTTTAATTTTATTAGGCAGAGTTGTCTACCAGAAGAGTCATGAGTTGAAAGCAAGAAGAAGAACAGAAAATAAATACCAACTGTAAACAAGATTATTTTTTTCAAAATACTGTGCCATCTAGTTTATGGGATTACAGACATTTTCTCTGAAGGCTTTTTGCATTTTAATAATGCATATAATGAACTAGAAGAAGGAGCAGTTTATTTATTTATTTTAAAATAAGTTTGGGTAAGTATGCTGAAAATAAGGACATAAAGTCATAGTAATGTAACAGTTTAGTAATTGAATTAGCCTTCTAGTTCACTTTTCTTCTGATTAATCAGTAGGTTAAATTAAAACTCATTAAAAGATTTACATATTAACATCAAAATAATTAGGAAGATGGCACCCAACAGATGTGAAAGACTTTTCTTACCCAAAATATTCAGAAAGCAGGACAAAAAAAAAATCCCATTTCCTTGAGGCTGACAGTTGTTTTTCAGTGTTTTTCCAGTCAAGAGCATCAGGCTTGTCTGTGAAAAGGTTTTTCCAATCCTTCACTTGCAGAGTGGAAATTTGCAAGGTACACTTTGTGTCTCTGCCAGTCCTGCAGATAACTTTTCTCTGTATCCATTCTTATTCTGCTGTGCCTCAAAGCCTTGCAGATGCTCTGCAGTGCTCGAAGGGCTCTGCCACCAACACAAAGAGGTGTTCCATTAACATCTTTTTAATTGGGATATTCAATTATGCTGAATTGCTTTTACATTCTGGAACCACAATGAAATAGTTGTGAAGGTTTTTTCCATGCAGGTGTGAAATGGGTAGCAGCAGTTCCTAGATGAAGCAGCTTGGTAGGTGTTTATTTGACAACCAGATGGGTAGTGCTTTTCTTTCACCCTGGGGAGTATGAGAAAATGAGTGAAGGAAGAAAAAGGAATCTGAGGAAAAAAAAATTAGATATAAAAAGTCTGAAGAACTTTTTAATTCTCTGATTTTCCCCTTTATCTGCCCCAGCCTCTTCTTTTTGCATCTTGATCCATGCCCAGCTCCAGTTTTATTCTGTCATAAATCTCAATCTCTTCCCTGCCTGGAGTCAAATTATTTTAAGGTTCTTAAAATGTATCCTGAGACCTTCTTATATGACCTGTGTGGTTATATCTACTTTCTTTGAAGGAAAGCATTTTTAGAACACTCAGAATATTCAATATTTACATGGAGATTAAAAATGTGTGGTAATAGTATTTGTGAGGTATTAAAGCACACTCATTTAAGAAAGATTCAAAAAAAATTATCTGCTAAATGCTACTGAGTGTGTACTGAGCTCAAATAAGGTATTTAATTTCTTTTTTTTCAAGTTGTTAGTAACTGACAAAATACATTTGAATAGTGACAGAAGCGACAAAAAAGCAAATCTTTGAAACACTGGATTTTTTCTAATCAGACATAAAACTCAGAACACAAGGGATTTAAACTCTAGCACAAAGCAAGTGTGTGTTCCCCACACACTGTTCTGTAGCTGAAGAAACAGTACACATGACATTCCCATGACAGAGACAAAGCTATATAAATTTCCAGATCACCTCATTAAACTTCTGCATTTTGTAATCCACTGAAAATAAATGTAAAAGAGATTTACCTAAACAATAATAATAATAACAATAGTAATTAGTAATAATAATTTAAACAATCTTTGTACATAATAATAATATGGCAAAAAATATATTAGAAAAAAACTCAATATTCTGAAGTTTGGGAAACAGACTACTTTAAAATCCTGGATCCTAGAACAATTCCTTGCATTGTATAAATGTCTTATAAGTTTTTGGAATGCAGTCCAGCTAAGGATTGTTATTTCCAGTTATGTATACCTACACTGAAAAATATGACAAGGAATATAACATTGAAATTTTCACTTGGAAGTTGTGTTTTCACCACAAATGAAATGTTCTTCAGGAACTTCTTTGAGAAATCTTCATTAATAAAAATAAGTCAAAATAACAAGCACTAGAATTTCCAAAAGATTTTTTTGCAGCTTCTAAGAACCTGATTTTGTGTGTGTGTGTGTGTGTGTGAAAATGATAGTTTAGGATGTACCTTATATAATAAATTTTTATATATTTTAGCAGAGCATTCTTTTCCAGATCCATCAAACACATCCAGGTCCAGACTCAGATTCTGACATACAGTTTCCTCATTGCACGTTTTTTATTTTGTACCAAAAAATAAACCAACATTGAAATTTCAGAGTTCTCTGCAGAACTACACTTCTTGCCCAAGCCAGCTGTTACAGGTCTAAGGAGCTAGCTTTTCAAAAATAAAGGTGGTTTATATGTCAAGTGTATATTCTCCTAACCAACCTTGCCCTTCAAAATCTATAACACTATGGATGTTCTGCTGAAAATGTGTAAATATACTGCATTTAATGTTATGAGTCCTAACTAAGCATTCCATACAAGGGAAGAACCTGAGTTCAGCTCCTCAGGTCCAGTTGAAGTATTTGTGAACTGAAATACTGTCCATTTTTGGACAGACATCTTTAAATATTCCTCCTCTGAACATTAACTGCACAGACACATGAATATTTTTTCACACAGGCTGCTTCATTCCATATATAAACGTAAACGGACTTTAGATGCCTCAATTAGATGGTCTGGATCCTCTTACACTTTTAATATTTCCATAGGACTTGTGACTAAAAATCTACTCTTTTTTCTACAGAAAGTGGTTTTATGTAAAAAAGAGATGATATAAAGTATAAATATAACAAGCTGCAGTTTCTCTACCTTCCTTTACATAGTCAGACTCATGGTTTGGAGAAATGGGTACTTGGTTTACAGCAAAGTATGTATCAGTAATGAAAACCATACTTTACTGTGCATTCCCTCCCTTCCTACTCTCAGTACTAAGGCAGGGCTTTGTCTCCTAGTGTTTTTCTTTAGACAGGCAAGCTATTAAAAAGATATAACTCATCTTTGTCTGAATTAATTTTGTAATAGGTCTCTGAAATGGAAACAAAAACTGTTTTCCTAATGGATTTGCATAATTAATGGCACTGCAGGTGGGTTAACATACATGCAGAATATAACTACCACTAAAACTCTGTAAACTAGTGTGGAGGCTGTCTGCTCCTTCTTGTACTCATTCACAAGATGGATTGTTGAATTAAAATCTCATTACCTGAGCTACATTATGTAGCCTTGTTATGTGTAATTATCAAAGTCAATTTACTGCTACAATTTGATGACCACATCTGAGATAAACGTCTTCAAAATAGAAGTAAGTGTTAACAGCATCGTGTCATTTTAGATCACTAATCATGTGCAATTTGCTGGTGTTATCATGCTATTTTTTATAAATATTTGAATTCTGTTCTGCTTGTATGCATCCAGAAGTCAAAACTTCTCTTACAGAATTAAAAGCAAATCAGACTACGAATCTCATTATTTTTGTGTTAACTCAAAATCTTGTTTAAAGCACATGGAGAAAAGGAAAAAAAATTGAAGGCAGAAAGTATATTTCAAAATTGATTTTCATTAACACTTGCTCAGGGGCCCCTTACAACTTCTAGGATGAAGTTTACTGGGAAACCACGGAAAATCTACATTCATATAAAAATAATGTTAGGTCTGAATTAAAAACTTCACTAGAGACAAGACAGCCTTTTTCTATCATCGCTGGCTCCTGAGCATTTTAGGAATGAAATGTATTACAATGATCAGAATTGCATTAGTTGAGAAGAATGAACTCTACTTCCTTCAGAATAATAACCTTTACAGTTCCTTTTCCTTTAATCTTTAAAATGTCATATTGCCAATACTGTCTTAACCTGAAAGGAGGGTGTAGCCAGGTGGGGGTTGGGCTCTTTTGCCAGACGACTTTCAACAAGACAAGAGGGCAGGGTCTTAAGTTGTGCCAGGGGAAGTTTAGGTTAGATATTAGAAAGAATTTCTGTACGGAAAGAGTGATCCGCCATTGGAATGGGCTGCCCACTGAAGTGGTGGATTCTCCGTCCCTGGAGATATTTCAAAAGAGACTGGATGTGGCACTCAGTGCCATGGTCTAGCAACCGCAACGGTGGTTCAAGGGTTGGACTCAATGATCTCTGAGGTCCCTTCCAACCCAGCCAATTCTATGATTCTATGATGCTATGAACAATGTTAGAAGCCTTACAAAGCCCATCTCCACCCATTTGCAATAAGTGTGGGTTTGTCTTGTTTTTTGTTTGGTTTTTTCCCCTTTACATCAGCAAGAAATATTTAAATCTTGGGGAATCTCTGTATTCAGTTATAAATCTATCACCTATAAATGTTCAAAAATTAAAATACAAAATGGATGAACACTCAACTAATTTTCAAGATGTAGCATGGTTAGCTTGCAAGGTCACAGCTTTCACCTCTTTGGCAGCCAGAGAGAGAATGGTGGACAAATGGAGCAGGCTACGGCTCCATGAGGACATTGAATATGTTGTCTGCTTCCACTACAATACAGGCTCTCACCCCAGCACTAAGTGAAAAAAACTGATTTGTATATAATGAGTACCTCACATGCTTTTAGACAAATAATATTGTCAGTATTGCATTAGTTTCTTTTTAAAGGGTTCTGTGAAACTTTGTCCGTGAAAAGTGTTTCTTTTTTTCTCTCTCTCTCTTTTTTTTTTTTTTTTCCTCTCATAGACCTTCATTAGGAATTACTGAAGCACAGAGAAGGAGAGTAGGACTGACACTGATAGCTGTCTCTGCCAGAACTTAGTGGAGATAATTATCTTGTCTTTGTCACTCTAGTCTATAGTTCAATTTGCAGTGCAAAAGCTGAAGACAAATCTATGGCCTAGACTAGTTACTTAAGTATTAAATTCTTCTACTTTTATTCTGAGTGAAAAGTGCCTTAGCTTTCAGATAGTCACACAGATTTCAACAGGGCTACTGGGTTTGCTCACTGCTCCAGGTGAATATGAATGGCAAACCATAAACACTGACCTAGTAAAATCTGCGGTGATAGGTGAAAATTTTGATGAGTTTTCCAAGAAAGAGACCTCTTATGAAATAGGAATTTATGGCATTGAGGTCTGCGATCATGATTTTTGATCCCCCACTTCCCACCCAATGATGTTACAATTGCCAGTATCACCGACCACATTCCTAGAAGTCCCCAGAGAAGACAAAAGAGGGAAAGCAAAATTAATGTTTCTCATGAGGTACAGGGGAAAAAGACTTGACATCCCATTGGTAAAAGGCAACTACCCAGACTGTGTCCACAGTCATGGTGGACACCACACCCACAGCTGCAAACAGTCTGAAACAGTAACTGCCCCTTGCTGTGTGGGAATTTCATAACGTTTTTAGACAAACACATGAGATTATTGTGACACGAACAGAAAACAGGTGATGGGGCACATCTATAGGCAAACAGACCTCTAATTTCAGTCCTTATTCAGCACACTGCTTTGGTATGGGCGGAGCTGGCTATGCTATCTCTCTTCATGAAACTCAATCCAATCCAAACCAAACAGGGAAACATAAATCTCAGCACCATAGTCTTCATTTTGTACCTCCTTCTGACACCTCTCTTCTGCCATTCATCTGAACACCAGTCCATCTGTGCATTTGTTTCCAAAATATGTATAGTTTTTATTTTTAATTATTTTTAAATGCCTTTATTTAATTTCTTTTAGAAAATTATTCTCACTTTCAATTTAGAATAGGAGGAAGATAGGACACCAGCTGCATCTAGACATGCTAGGAAGAAAACTTTCCATACACAAACAGAACTAAGTCTAGATAAAAGCACTAATTCTGTGCATAGAACCCACTGAAATTCCACACATAATACAGGAAGGGGATTATTACAACTCTAATTATTAGCTTTAAGTTGTTAATTCTTAAATATTTTATGATATTTGTGACTGCAGCACAAAATTATAATTTCAAATTATAACTGTAATTTTTAGGTTTTTCTTTAATGGATAAGTCGTATAACATGTTATTATTACTTACAGTTTTGAGTTAAATTAGTATTACTTCATTTTCATCATTTAGCACATACATGCTGTCCTTCTACAGAGGAGGAGAATGTGAACTGTTTGGCGGAGAGCTTATTAACAATGATTGCAAGAATAGCTCCATTAATATTGAATTACAACATATATATTGCACCCGTAACCATTTTTCTCTACTTTACAATTGAGGTAGAAGAATAATGAGATGCAGCTTTGGCAAAAGCCTTTTTATTGTAACCAGACTACCTACTACTGCATTGTTTATGCAGTGATGAACCCTGCACTGAATGGAAATTTGCATACAATAAAATATCCTAGAAACTGTTTCTTCCATAGTGAAAATAAAATGCTAGAGGTATAAAAGTAAAAGCTTCCACTGATATTTCTCCTGGACATTGTTGTTGCAGGAATGTATCCTTATTTCTTGCTATGAATGGTTTACCTCAAACTGAATGAGATGAAAAGTAGAACTTTTATTTTCCTATAATGTAAGTTTTGTCTTAAATTATATATAATATAGTACTTTGATCAGTAGAAATGGTGAAAATAAAACTGGACAATCTTGTTTTGTAGCCTGTATGATTTATAATATAAGTGCATGTGGACTCTTTTTCAAGACAAATTCACCTTGCAGAATACCTGGCTTCGCTAGTGCACTATTTGCATTTTAAGTCTGTTGAACAGTTGGCACCAGGAATGTCTCAGAGGTCTTGGCAGTCATTTACTGTGAGTTATCTAAAGAGACATCTCACATTCCTCCAGGGCATTGAAGATGTGGGTGTATCATCTGGTAGTGAAGTGCCTGGCCAGAGATCAAACAAAAATTCTGCCTTTTGTGTTTGTTGATTGATACATGCAATATTAGTTTACACAGGCATATGTTTAAGTTCAGAGCTGTCCTTGACAAACATGATCTCCACCACATAGGTAGCGTGATTGCACACACTTTGACATCTAAATGCTGTCAGAAAGTGGAGTATCTCTCTGCAATAACCCAGTGATTTAACTTGTTGAGCACATCTGGTGGTCAATGACTTTTTAAGAGATGGTCTCTGTTACGATCTGATTCCTCTGTGAAGGTCTAATTTGTCTTTATTTCAGTTTTTATCTTGAATACTTGTCACCTTGCACTTAATTTTCAGATTCCAGAGCCTAAGAGATACTCATATGATGAATAGTAAATACCTGTATAATCTTGAGAATAAATTACGTTGCATCAGAGATATACTTTTGCAAGACATAATTTCAGTATTCATGCCACAAGGCTGATATTAATTGAGTATGACTTATAAATTGACATGGGCTCCTCAAAATAGTTTTGTAAAAACATTATACTTATAGTATTTCAGGAGTCCCTCTATAATGAAAGGTGCAACAGATTTGATTTTTTAATATAAACAATGATCAGAGATGTCAGTTTCGTTACTCTCCACATCTCTATTTGACATAAAGATACACACTAAATTCTTACTGGAGAGCTGATATTAATCCACCAGATAAAATTTGAATTTTAACTGGCAACATTCTATTTCAAGTATTCCACCACAGAACTATTTCTCAAAGGTGTTATCTGAATTTTCATCCAACTTTCCCATTCCTTGCTTTGACTGATCCATTGTCTTAAAAAAAAAGCCTTTGTATAGTGCCATCATTTAGTTTCCTTGTGCTCACGTATTTTCTCACACTATGAATGTGTATGTATGCATAAAAATGCTGCAGAAGCGCCCCAAAACAATTGACATTTTAAAAATTATGAATTCAGAGCTTTCCTAGAGTTCAGAAGCTAAATCTCTATTATGAATACCAAATGACAACAAAAAAAGGTGCTGTTCTGACTGCAGATTTGGTTGACTGCAAGCCTAACAATATTTCATAATAATTACGATTAGACTTAATGCCATATAGTTTTAGATTTGTTTTGTTCTTGCCTAGAACACAGCATTGTTCTGATGACACTGATATTATTTCTTTCTTACATGCACAGCACAATGACTCAAAGTGGATATGAAGAGAGTGAATTTGTATCTGATTTACATAACTGTTAACTGAACTTTTGTTTTCTGATTATAAAAGTTTCAAGCAATCTGGCTTTGTTCTTTCATTTTATATTAGAAAACATCAAAATATAATCTTTAAAATCTTCAAACTGAATGTAGCACTGCTACATGTCTCATTTTCTTTTGTTGTTCATTTGTAAGGATAGTGATGAGTTAATTTGATGTCAACAGTGGAAAAGCCCTAGTGAGATTTGTATCAGTGGAAATCCTGACAGGGTTTCTGCTGTGTGTCCTTGCCAAAATAATAACTACAGCTGTTTCCCAAATGTGCTCATCCAGATTGAACTTGCAGATTTTCAGCAGTGCATGAAAAATTGAATTTTCTTGTCCCATAGGTAACACCCTGGTCTGGCTGGAGCCAAGTTACTGCTGTATGGGCAAGGAAAGGAAAATTTGAAAATTACTGTGGAAGTGGAAGGAGAAGTCAGGGCCCTGGGCAAGCTGAAGAAAAAAAAAAAAAAAAAAAGAAAGAAAAAAAAAATCATTAATGAGCTAATCATCACTGTATTGCCCAACACCAGACATGTGGATAAGTAGGAGTAGACATGTGCTGCCTCCCAGAAAAGGATAGAGCATATTTCCTGTGTCTATCACAAGATGCAGGGTAATTTTTCAGCCCTGATTTTTTAGGCATTTATGAATTGATTTGATCTAACTTCTAGTCCCAGAAGAAAAACAGGCAATAAAATAATACCATAAGATAGTGAATATAATGACTATATATGCCATAAAGGAAGCAAAAAAAAGCAATCACAAAAACTGGAAACAAAAACAAAAAAACAAGAAAACAACAACAACAAAAAAACCCACAAAAAAACCAAAGAAAGAAACAAAAAAACCAACCAAAAACCACAACACAAACCCACTTCAAACCCTGCCTAAAACTTGATCCACATACTGCAGAGTAATTGCAAAGAAATGTATGCATTAGGCCCTCATTCATTTCTCTCTGTGTGTATGTATGGCAGGCAGCTTTATTATCAGGATTTTTATCAGTGATAGTAATCAAATTAATTTTTTTTTTAAGTGGTGTTTCCCTGTAGTGG
Organism: Calypte anna; assembly: GCF_003957555.1. Taxonomy (NCBI): domain Eukaryota; kingdom Metazoa; phylum Chordata; class Aves; order Apodiformes; family Trochilidae; genus Calypte; species Calypte anna. Next base: position 69,129,205 of record NC_044274.1, on the reverse strand, counting down.
GAAACTAAATAATTCTATGCTAGATATTATGTGTGTACTTCACTAGCCATCTGAAACATAAAAAAAACTTGTTCTGCAAAAAAATTTAATTGTGGAAAATGGCATGAGGAAAAACCTTGTACTAACAGAACTACATGATAATCTGTTATTATAGAGAATGATGTTGCTTGTTTTTATGGAGGAAGAAAAAGCATGCTAACTCACACAAAAAAATATATTTTGTTACTTACCTACTCAGTAATATTTTTCATTTTTATTTACTAGCTAGCTTTTTTGTTTGTTTTTTTGTTTTTATGCTGTATTTTTGCTGAGTACAATCTATTTAAAATTATATACAGTTACTTCAATCAAAGAGAACATTTTGGCCCAAACCCCAAAAGGTATAAAAATAAAAGAAAATTAAGAAATTAAACCATGCATTTGTTTGAGGGTTTTTTCAGTTAAATAGATGAAAATCATCATGCTCTTATTTCAAATAATTTTCATTACCTGAGGAAAGAAGACACTGCCAGCTCATACAAATGTTTTGATTGCTTGATTATTGTCATACAGGTATCTGGGGGAAAGGGATAAGCAGGCAAAGAGAATGAGTTTTCCTAATGGCAATGTCCATATTTTGATGTAGATTTTTTGCCTGCTTGGAATTAGAATAGACATCAGGAAAAGATTTTGTTCAACGATCTGTACTAACTGCACTCTTTTTTTTTTTTATGAAATGACCCTCCTGACATTTTACTTTATTTCAATAATCATCTTGGGAGAATGGAAATCCAGGGGGAAATTTTAACAGTAGAACACATATTGAAGAATGATCACAAAGTAGTCATTAGCTGTGTTGACATTATTGCAGGATGTTTACTTGCTATCATCAAAATGATCAACATCAACAAAACCACTTTTATTTTAAAAGCCTGAACTTTTCCTGACAGCACACTGAGCAGAGTGACTGTTTCAGAACTGTAAGTTGGAGAACTATCCAAAAAAGAAACATGTACCTGTGTATCATTTCAGTTATTCCATATACCAGTGAAATGATTCAGACCTATTCTTAGATTTTGCCTTTTTTTGATGTATAGAGAAAATAATTTGACTTCCCAGAAACACAGTCAGAATTATAGACTTTGTTATATAAAAAAAATTGTAAATAATCTGCATGGATCTCTGTGAGAGCCCTTCAACAAAGCAAAAGGACTACCTGGCAACTATGGAAATGACCTGGATCTAGCCTAGGACCTGCACAAGGAGAGAGACGAGAACTGAGGAGTGAAATGGGCTAAGATCTGCTCCAGATGTTCAATTCAAAATGTCTCAACCACTCTTACTCAGCAAAACAGGCTATAAAAAAAGAGGAGCTGTGGTACTGGGTTTTGGGAGTTTCATTGACACAAACTCTCCTTCATTGACTAGCAAAATGCTTGATGCAGGACTGTTGATTTTCTGTTCACTACTACTCAATTATTTTTTCCTCTATCCTCTCACTTTCTCTTTCCTACAATCCTTAAGCAGAAGAATGCTTACCATAATTTTTTTGCCAGGCTGCACAGCTTCAAGATCAGAATAATCAGACTTTGTGACGATGCAAGCCTGAACATATACAGTAATTGAAATATCAATTTTATCAGTTATTCCTTCTATGGTTCTAGTTACTACAGAATCTTAGCTTATTAAGCTATTCTTACCATAGAATCTGCTGACTTGGAAGGGACCCATCAGCATCATCTAGCTCAGCTCCTGCCTGTTTCACAGTTTTACACTGGGTGGCAATTAAGCAAATGAGAGATGCTCTCTAGTGTTCTTCCTCCCCTTCCTGATAAAGAAAGGAGAGAGAATAAGGGAGAGAGACTGATGGGTTGGAAACTGAACTATGCAGCTTTAATGAAATAAAAATTATATTAAAAAAATAAATATATGCAAATATACAGAAAAAAATTACACCATATTCCTCCCCCCCTCCCCCCCAGTAACTCTCACATCACCACTGATGCTGCAGGGCAGCCCTGGGACAGTCGAGGCTGGAATCCTGGGGTCAGCAGCAGTCAGGAGCTGGAGCCAGGAATACACAGATTCAGGCTGGTATGGATCAGGACAGCAGGCAGAGGAATGGATGGAATCCTCCCAGGATGCTGAAGCAAACAGGGACAGGTGAAGAAGGGAGAAGGGGAAGGGTAAAAAAAAAGGACTTAAATCTTGTGATCCCTCAGATTTATATGGAGTATGACACATAGGAGATGGAATACTTCGTTTGGTCACTTTTGTTCATTTATTTTATCACTCCTCCATAAGGGAGGGTCACAGGTGTGACCTCTTTACTCCTTTTCTCTTTCCAGAGCACAAGATGTTCCTCAGAACTGAGCAGTGGCTTTGGCTCTGCAGACGTTCTCCATACGTAATGATAAACAGAGTGCTATCAGTCCTAGAATCAGGCACTGACTGAGAAATTTTTTGTTTATTTCAATAGAGGATTTTCAGAAAGAAAATTAGCTCTATGCTGATCCTGTGTAGGGCACCCCCAGGATCACACTATGTGCCCGAGAGCATCATTTAAACGTTTCTTAAACTTAGGCAGGCTTGGTGCTGTGACCACTTCCCTGAGGAGTCTGTTCCAGTGCTCAGCTGCCCTCTGGGTGAAAAACCTTTTCCTGATATCTAACCTAAACCTCCTCTGATTCTGTTCCTACCATTTCCCCAGGTGTAGTCTGTGGCCACAGGAGTTAAGAAATCAGTACCAGTCCCTTCTTTTCCCCTCTTGAGGAAGCCATTGACTGCAATGCTCTTTGACTCCTCTTCTCCAATCTGAACAATCCATGTGATCTCCTCATATGTCATCCCTTCCAGACCCTTCACCATCCTTGTTGCTCTTCTCTTGACAAGCTGGTGATGCTATGCTTGGTGTACCTCAGGACACAGTTGGCCCTCCTGTGTGCCAGGGCCTGAAACTGAAACATATTCAGTTTGCCATCAACCAGGGCCTCGAGGTGCCTCTCTCTCATGCTGCTCTCCAGCCACTCATTCCCCTGCCTGTATTTGCCACCAAGGTTGCCCCATTCTTGGTGCAGAATTCAGCACTTGTCCTGTGTTTGTCCACTGCATGTGGTTGCTGACTGCCTACTTCTCTGACCTCTCAAGGTCTCTCTGCAAGGATTGCCTTCCCTCAAGGAGTCAGCTGCTCATCCTAGTTTTGTGTCATCCACAAACTTCCTTCAAATCCCTTCCAGTCCTGCATCCAAGTCAATGATGAAGATATTGAAGAGGACTGGGCCAAGGATGGAGTCCTGCAAGCCTCCACTAATGACTGGATTATGTTCAGATGCAGACCATGGATGTTGTTTCCCCTTAATTTGATCAAGGGGTGTACAACAGTTGAGCATTTCCTCAGACCATAATATTTAAGTCACTCTCCCTAGGAGGACCATGTCTGACACCAAGGTTGAATCCTGATGCACTGAGGCTCCTCTCTGAGAAGAAATTTAGATAGCAAGGGAGTCCAATCCATGTCTTCTTGGGTGCCCTATCCAGGTTGTGACAACCTCAGCTGAAGATAAGTCTGCTTTCAAGTAATGTTTTTTACAAGTTAGAATTAAATTCCAATTTAATGGTATTTTAAGATAACACAAAAAAACCCCAACACTATACAGCAGAAAATTTGAAGTTAATTAGAATGCAAGTGCCAGCTAAACAACAACGTAGTAAATGAACCACACGAGAAAATGTAAATCTGAAATACTACCGTTATTATTAAAGAGTGTGAATTTTTTTATATTTTATGTTATTATTCATTATTTTATTCTTTTTTGATACTTTTTATTCTTTATTTTTTATTCTTTTTTTATTCTTTTATCATGTATGTAAGACATTTAGAAGATCTTTAGACCTCTAGGTGTTTAGAGCATACTATGAGGCCCACTATGTAGGCTTTGGTATTTTTATTGCTTGGCCTTTGTTCCATTACTGGATATTCAAAAGAGACTAATATAACCTTAAAAGAATCACCTTCAAGGTTGACAGGTAGAAACATTAACTTTTCTGGAAAACAACTACTGAACTACTGTTATCTATTTTTTTTATTTTTTTTTTTTTAATATCCTCCAAGTATTACATGCTGATGCGGAAAAAAAAAAAGAAACATTTATCATTCTCAGAAGAACATTCTGTTTGATGGAGGATGAATATCTTGGCAGAGCACCTGGAACTCAGCTCTGGAGCAAGAAGGAAAGTTTCTTGTTTTTATTGTTAGGCAAGTGAGGCCTCTTAACCACAACAAATGATGCGTAAAATAAAATTACTTCAGCACAAAGAGAAATGGCAATGATGTTCCTAAAGCAAATCAAATCTCTCTGTAATGTCCTCATGTAGTCCAGTGACTGCTCTTGGAAGGTTGTTCCTGCAGGATAGGAAGGTGAACTCTGGGGAAGGATTCATATCATCTCAGTTGCTCCATACCACAGATCCCTAAACCCACTGAGACAGACTCTGGTTCTTTCCCACAGCCGCAGTGCAAAATGTTTGCCTTACGTATGTTATTTGGGGCAGAGCTTCAATGTGGAAATCCACTACTATATCTCCTCTTGTCCATTTTATGATGGATATTTACAGATGCAATAGTTTGTAATTTTGTACCATGTTCTCAGACACAGCTGATGTTCTACTCTAATTTCTACCACTCCCTAAACCTTCTAAAAGGTTTAGGGTCCCTAAACATTTTAAACACAGGTCCATCACTCAGCCTCCTTTTGTTCACCAGAAAAGTTGGTATGTGGTGGTGCCTGAAGGTTGAGGCCAGGTAAACAAAAATTCATGTTGGTCCATTGCAAGTATTTGGCAAACAGGAGAGATGATTGAGGAACTTCTGCACCTCAGAAATTACTAAATATGGACAAGATATGTTACATTTAATATATTAACTGGGATGCTCATAATGCTAAGTGTAGCACAAAAAGGAGCTATGAACTAAGCAGTTTGGTTGCATATGTCTTTTTATGCACAGCTGGCACAGGATCCACACCATAACTGCGTGCTAAAATGCAAGACCCCACTCCAATTTTCTGGTGACTGTGCAAGACTAATTGAATTACTCTGTGTTACTGTCTGATATGTTTGGCTGTGCCTGTTTCAGACTTGAGACTCTCTGGCATCCTGAAAAAATACCACTGTGGTAATCATCTCCTTTGACAGCCCTCCATGAGCTATGAATATGAGGTAACTTTCAGCATTTTAGAGCTAGATCTCTTCTCATATACATACCATGCACACATGGACAAAGAACAGAAAGTCCAACATTTTACTCTTATCTCAGTGAATGCTAGATTGTCCTCATTCCTTTCATATAACTCAAATGCAGTTGACTACAGTTACAAAGGAACCATGAGAATTGCTATGGAGTGAGGAAAACTTGTTCTTAAAGACAAAAATAAAATATTTAGGGGTTGATAGACTTTCCTAAATCTGTTTACAGACAGTAAATATGATTTTCTAAAGAAAAAATATGGGGATGGAGGAAATTGCTCTGTGAATGTAGGATGGAGAAAGGAAGTGGAGGCTAGAGCTTCTACACCAGTGTGACTGAAACTTTTAAGCCATCCTGCTATCTTTCTTGGTACAAACCTTTCCAGGCAGCCTCTAAATGTCAGTCTACTGATACACCAGGCTCAACTCTGCAAACATTTCTCACCTACAAAAGGACATGGATAAGTCAACAGTCTGGTAAATACATGATTTTTATGTGCACTTTGTTTCAGAAATATGAGCAGCAAGGATTCAATGAGGACAAAAGGAAAGATTTCAGATGCCTTGAGTTTATAAGAGAGGGGAATAGATTAGGGAAAGCTGGTTGTAGAAGTGTGTCTGAGAAAACAGCAAGTTCTCAAATTTGATTTCTATTAAGACAGAAGGAGTTGGGACCATCTCTTATTCCTTTAAATATTTCAGCAAGGCAACTACCCAAAGCAGAAACCCATTTGTAGATTAAGGACAGGAGTCTGCTGTCCTGTACAACTGTTTAAAATCCAGTTTACTTTGTCTTTAATTTCATTACAGATATTTGGACTGGGTTTCAAGCTATTTCTCAACATTAGGAAGATGAACAATGAGTTTAAATAACTCCTTTATTTCTTTTGGAAATCCTAAAGGTTTGATCCAAACACATAGTTAACATTACTCTGGTCCTGCCAGGGTGAGGTGGGGAGAGAGAATCATATTTAAAACATAATTTTATGGCAGTATTTTATATTTTATCAAGAAGGAAATTAAGAAGAGCCAGTCAGTAGCAAGAAAGAAAAATAATTTATTTGCATATGTGTATTTGTAATTGTGCATTTCTGGTCAGAAATGCTTTTCCTGATCTGCTTTCCTCCAACAGCAGTTGCCAAAAGGAAAAACTGTAAGTTCTTTTACAATTTCATAAGCTCCTGGAATCATAGAAAGTCAGGGGTTGGAAAGGACCTCAGAAGGTCATCGGGTCCAACCCCCCTGCCAGAGTTGGGTGCCCCTACAGGAGGTCACACAGGAGCACATCAAGGTGGGATTTGAATGTCTCGAGGGAAGGAGACTCCACAACCTCCCTGGGCAGCCTGTGCCAGTTCCCTGTCGTCCCCGCAGGGAAAAAGTTCTTCCTGGTATTTATACAGAACTGTCTGTGTTCCAGTTTAAAACTGTTTCCTCTTGTTGTCTTGTCAGTCACCCCTGAGAAAAGCTTGACTCCATCCTCCTGGCACTCAGCCCTTACATATTTATAAACAATTATGAGGTCATCTCTCATTCCCCTATTATCCAAGCTGAAGAGACCCAGCTCCCTAAGTTGTTTCTCATAAAAGAGGTGTGCCATTCCCTTAGTTATCTTGGTTGCTCTACACTGGACTCTCAAGCAGTTCCCTGTCCTTCTGGAACTGAGGGGCACAATATTCTAGATGTGGCCTCACAAGGGTAAAGCAGAGTGAGGGGAGAACTTACCTCAACCTACAAGCCACCCCCCTTCTATAGCACCCCAGGATGCCATTGGCTTTCTTGGCCACAAGAGCACATTGTTGGCCCATGGTCATTCTTCCATCCACCAGCACCCCCAGGGCCCTTTCCCCTTCACTGCTCTTCAACAGCTCAGTCCCTAACCTGTACCAGTATCTGGGGCTGTTCTCTACATTTGCCCTTGCTGTAATTGATTGAATTTCTCCCTGCCCAGTTTTCCAGCCTGTCCAGGTCCCTCTGAATGGCAGCACAGCCTTATGGGTTGTCAGCAGCTCCTCCCAGATTTGTGTCATCAACAAACTTGCTCACAGTGCACTCTATTCCATCACCCAGGTCATCAATAAATATTTTGAATACTACTGGTCCCAGTACTGACCCTTGAAGGACTTCATTAGAAATAGACTTCTAACTAGACTCCACCCCATTGAGTACAGCTTCTGTCCTTCAACCAGCTCCTGATCTACCTCACTACCCAATCATCCAAGCCACACTTCTTCAGTTTAGCTCCAAGGATGCTGTGGGAGATAGTGTCAAGTGGCTTCCTGAAATCAAGATAGACTATGTGTACTGCTCTGCCATCATCCATCCACCTGGTTATATCCTCACAGAAGGCTATCAGGTTGGTCAGACATGACTTCCCCTTAGTAAAACCATGTTGACTGCTCCTAATAAGCCTCTTGTCCTTGATGTCCCTGGAGATACCACCAAGAATGAGTTGCTCCATCACCTTTCCAGTGATGGAGGTGAGGCTGACTTGTCTGTAGTTACCCAGTCTTGAAGACTGGAGTGAGATTTGCTTTCCTCCAGTCCTCAGGCACCTCCTGTTCCCAACCACTTCCCAAAGATGATGGAGAGAAGCCTAGGAATGACATCCACCTCTCTCCTGTGAGTGCATCCCATATTTAATTTACTTGAAAGATGCTTTGGTTGTACATGCAATAAGAAGAAAATGAAGTCTTACAAATCTACATACAGATCACATTCTTTGTCGTTAATTTTGCTTTTAGTCTACTATTAAAAACCAGTGCTTGACTTGATGCAAGCTGAATTCTTACTGTTTAGCAATATGAGGAACAGTGAGTTAGCACATCAATTAAAAAAAAGTTGCAGTCTTGGTTTTGCAACAATAACCAAAAACTAGTACCAAACCCCTAAATGTTCGGAATGACATTTTCAGTATTTGAAACACCCTCTCAAGCTCCTTGCTCTTGCAAGCGGACCTGATGCCATAGTTGAGAAATAACCAGCACTATTATCTGAATTTTCCATAACATCTTTACCTTAAGGCATTTTCTACCTCAAGGGGCTATTTGTGTAAGGGAAAGCATTCAGAAGAAGCAGAGAATATTCTGTTTTGTGTGACTCTCACAATTACTACCTCTTGGGTAGTCTTGGTCTGATACCAAAGCTATTTGTCACCCTGCCACTACACTGAGAATGTACTCTTTTTAGTGAAATTTTGATCTTCATGTCATCACTCAGGCAGTACTGTACCGATGAAATGCAGAAGTGTGAGAATAAATACAACTATACACAGTATATATAGACCCATACCCTATTATTTCAAGTGTAGAGGCAGATATTCTCTTACGTTATACAAGTCAATTAATATAAGCAGAATTTATTTCAGTGCACATTTAATAGCTGCTTTTACACATACTGGCTAATATAATACTTGCATGCACAGGTTATGCAGTACTACATTATTCACACAGAATATTTCTAGGGATTACATGACTTTATATTCCCATATAGAATGCAGAACTAGGTAAATGAGGTATTAAGACTTTAATCAAAAATAGGCACCTTGCTTGATGGTATTCAATTCAAAACATAAACTGCAAAGCTTCATAAACGAGGTATTTTATCAAGAATGATCACTTCTAGAGTAATTATGCTAAATACTGCAATTATCTTTATAGCTTTCTAAATCTTTTAATTTATTTCTAATTCTACTTTAAGTAAGTAATTTTTTTTTTTTTCTTTTTTTGCTGAGCTTAGTAATAGTTTATATATTGTGGACAATGAAACTACATAGACTTCCAAACAAGCTTAGCATGGAAGAAGTCTCAGCAGCCACAATTAGCTGCTTCCACAGTACTTAACAATATTACAGTTTTCATCATCAACTATGGCAGAGAATGCTGCTGTTAGACAAGTGAACAGGAGTTAGTAAATTCTTGCAATGTACAAGAGAGTGTTCCGATGACAAAGATAAGGATGGTCGGGGGTGAAAAACAAGCCATGTTCTTAAATCCATGAATTAATTTGGGGTCAAAATAGACACTTACATGTGATTAATCATGTTACTCCATTTGCTAACTTAAAAGAAGCTAAGTGGCCTATGACTTCAGTAGTTCCACTGGCTTTTAGTCTAATGGCTATCTTACCTTATCTGGGTAATGTAAGAAGTGGGTATATGACTGGAAGAAGACAAAGCATGTCTAGTATAATCAAGGCTATCAGAATCTTCCACTGGGGATACTACAAATGGGAAAATGTATTGGGTTGGGTTTTCACAGCAAGGTTTTGTAGAGGGAGGGCTATGATGTGGCTTCTGTGAGAAGATACCAGAAACATAGCTGTTGATTTTGTTTTGTTCTCAAATGAGGGCAGTTTTGTGGTTGTGGTAAGATTATGTTAGGAAGACACCAGCAAACTGTGATTTGCCAAGGAATTTCCTGTGGTAACATCTTCCAAGCTAGATGTCAACTTTGTAACAAAAGCTATTGCTCCATTTAGAGGAAAGAATATTCAAAGAATCAGACTTTCTTCTTCTGTTTCTCTATTAAAGAGGTATGCTTGGTCTTCACATCTAAGGACTAGTAGAATCAAGGAGATGCAGAAATACCAACTGAAAAATAGAGAGACAAATGACAAGGTATATGCACTTAGAAAGCAGAAGAATCTGTGATAGTCAACAAGGACTTGTCAAGAATAAAATTTGTCAAGAATACAACTTGCCAAGCTGTTCTTATGCTCATCTCTATATCCATGACAGGTATACAGACCTTGCAAATTGGAATGAAACAGCAACTGCCATTTCATTTGGCTTCAGTAATGTTTTTGACTGCCTCAGGCAATATTTTACAAGATATCCAGGGAAATATAATCTATTGAAATAGCCACATTTGAGGTATAAACCTTATCATAGAACTATATTTTCTAAGTAATCATCCATTGTTTGCTGTCATACTAGAAAGATATTTCATATGAGACCTATTTAGGTCAAGATACAGACTGGTATTTTATTGATTATTGGGTTAAGTATTCTAACCAAATGAAGCATTCATGTTGCACTTACAAATGTTACCAAATCAGCAGCACTTTGGAAGATAAGGTTAGGATTCAAAGTGATCTTCATAAGCTGGAAAGTCACCTAGTAACAGAATGGAACTCAAAAGTGTGGAGGTGTATTCAGCAGAAATAAGAAGCTATCCATAGACTGGGTGAGAATTAACTGGTGGAATGTTTTCAAAACCTTTTCCTTCTGGAAGAAAACAAAACAAACCAACCAACCAAACAAGCCTGAAAACATGTAAGAAAAGGTTAAGAAAAGAGAAAGAGAAGAAGGAAAACATGTAAGGAAAGGTTAAAAAGAGAATGAGAAGAAGGAAAAACAAAAAGGGCTGCTTAATCTTGGCAAGTGAAGATAAAGCAACAATATAATGAAGACCCAAAAATACTGATTAAAAAAAGCAAAGCAAAAGTATACAGGATTATTAACGTGCAAGATTTACATTGAATCCCAGAAAAATTAAAAATAATCATAAAATGTGCTGGATGAACACTGTTCTAAGAGGACAGTGAATTTCCAAAATAGGATGCTTTTATTACAGGCCAGAAAACTTTTCTTGGAAGTGATTTGAGTACAGTCACTGTTATATAATATAAAACAATGGATCTCCAAACCTGCTCAGACACTTCCTGTTTCAGTAACTTCATGATTTCATGGAATAATAAAATCTAAACCAAGAAGCTAAATTCTTGCCTTCTTAATCCTTAATGCCATTGGATATGTTGCCAGTCCTGTCATTCATAGCTTAAAAAGAGAATGTATTTACTTAATTATTCAACCTCAAAATCTGTAAAGGTAATTCTACACATTTGCACATGGGAGACAAAAAGGCTGTTCAGATAGTAACCCCTTTTTAAAACCATTTAGTCTTTGAATTACTGGCAATTTTTTTCACTCTTATTATAAACGTTCGCTGTTCTTTGCATAAACTCAGGGGATAAAAACAGCAAATCTGCCAGGTAATTGGAAAGGAAATAAGGGAACTAGCTGAATGTTTTGAAATAGTGTAATGGTTCAAAGTTACAGGATCAGAGGTGCATAAAATTCTTCATTTGATGCCAGGTGCCATTTCTAAACACCATGTGGTTTTTTGTTCAATTTTGGTTTTGGTTTTATTTGGCGTGGTGTCAATGCAAGACTGAAATCTTAAGAGTAAGACCTCTTACTTAATGTATACATATAACTACATATATATGAGGTACAAAAATATATTCAGATTGAGATTTTTATACAGGGCATTAAAAAAATAAAAAATAAAAATTTTGAACAGAGTTGATTCTGTGAGGAGCTGAAAATCCACTGGAAGTATTTGAAACATAACTTTTCAAACTACATTTAGATCCTTGCAAGTGTAATTCTGTGAGAAAGACTATTTATTTTTTTATGATCCTGAGAAGTGTTGAGATATTTAATGCCCTAGTTATTTCTGTTGCATCCTCTTTTCTTTTAAATAGCCTTAGAAATGCATTATCACTGTCTATATAGTCCAGCTGCTGACACAGACATGAAATCTCTTTGAACACTCCATTCTTAATCTCAGAAGTCTTACATCCAAGGAGTAATTCCTTCTCTTCATTTATCAAGAACTTGACTCTTACTTGTAACTACTTGTAAATACTTTTATGTATTTGTAACTTTATAGGTTTCTATTAGATGAGCTGTTGAAAAGTATCTGGATGTTAACTTTGAAAGACAATAACAATAAAGATGTTAAAAATGAAGCATAAATGGTGAGTAAAAAGGAATATATGAGAAAAAAAAAAAAAGGAAAAATGCTGCAAAGATGAAGGAAGACAGAGCTCAGATGGGTTTGTGTAGGCAGCATGTACTATATGTGCTGCTGGGAGAAAAATTTTAAAAATCTCCAAGACAGGAATTACCACACATCCATTTAATTATAGGTAAACTCTTTTGTGCCTATAAAATCCTCATGAGCTTCATAACATTGTTAAACATTGAGATGAATTATAATAATGAAAAGAAAATATAGGCTAATGACAGTATGAAATAAGTCTAGTTATTTAAAACAGAGGTTACATGCAATTGTGCAGATTTATATAAAATTTATTTGTTTTTTTCACAGTACAAGTGGGACATGCAACCTGAGGACTCAGAGTGGTACCATTCTCTTGTCAGAGATAGCAGGGATTTTTCTTTTGACTTCAGTGAGGTCGGTCACTTTGAAGGAAATGATCAGATCAGCAGTTTTGACCTGGCAGAAGGATATGAGACAGAAAGAAAATAGATGAGAAAACAACTTTTAATTAACAAACATGAGTTGTTCAGAGCAATACGCTGACTGCGTGAATTTATTTTCTTTCTTGCTTTGTGGAATGGACAACTCAAACTGAAGTTGCCCTTATGTTGACCTTAGAGTACATCCACCTTTTAATTATGCTCAGTACTAAGAGAATGGGATGTTTTGAAGCAGCAATCTGAGCCTGCCAGCTTTAGTGTTCCTTCTTGTTTATTTTTTTGAGCATTCCATTCTGTGGTTTAGACCTCTATTTTTTTCCTTTTTTTTTTCCTTCATGATCTGATCATTCTTAAAAAATTCATTGGCTCCCAGTCTTGCCCTAAAGCTAAGTAACAGTTCTAAGAACAACTCCTATATGTTAGGTTTAAAACTAAAAAATACAGCTGGAAAAAAAGGAAAATTTTTAGCAGTAGTATTAAAATAAAAACTGCTTGGGGCAGTGAGGTAAGGACTAAAAAAGCAAAATGAAGACAAAGTCTTTTCCTAGAGAGAAAAAAGAAATTAGAGAATAATCCACGAGGATATTTGAGGAAAAGGTAAGCATAAATAAAACATAGAAAAGAGAAATCAGTAGACAAGTACTGTATTAACACAAACAATGATGCTACAGTGTTTTGAAACATCACCTAAAGAAAACGTCTTTGTCAGAGGTGGTATTTTCATTTTCCTATTATCCTGAATTCCCCAGAAAGATATACAGTCCCAATGACATGGCAGCTTCAAGCATGATACAGTACATTAAGGGAGCTGATTTTTTTTGTTGTGTACTACATGTAGTAAACTTGAACTTCGCTCAAGATGCTCTCAGTAACATCAACACCACCTGCAAGACTGTAAAATTGTGCCAGAGAACTTACAGTGAATATAAATCAAAATTAAAATACTTTATTTCCTTTCTGTACAATATATTTTCTCTATCACTGACAACTTTCATGAGATTATTTTCTTGAGTTTCTATGGTTTCAGTTGCTGCCTTAGAACTGCAATCTGAAAAATATTTGGCATTACTACAGCAAGTAAGACATTGTTGCATTGTTGTCTTACTGTTAGATAATTCTTACTTTTGGAAAATGTGATTCTAATACAAAGTAAGAACACACTGTAATTCATAGACCTTTTTGTTTGTTATCAAACACAGTTTGTAAACAAACAGTGCATTCTGTGAGAAGAACATGATACTTTTCCATCAGATAAGATGTCTTTAACATCATGAATTTTCTTGTTTATTGCACATTATTTTTAAGGTTAATGACTGTGCATTTGCTGCCAAAAAAAAAAAAAAAAAAAAAAAAAGGTATAACATCCTGAATAATGCTGTCAATTAGATGCCAGCAGTTAGCATAAGGTGACAGAGAGATAGGTAGGTGAGAAAAATTCTTCACGTCATTGCAATTATTTTTGCAGATTGTCTGTGCTAAAGTCAATTACCAAAAAGGGAGCTTTTAATTAGAGAACCCTGTGTTTTCAAATTTAGCTCCCTCTGTGTGCTGTTAACATTGCTTCAAAATACTGGGAATGAAATCTTGGCTCAGTTGAAATCAATTGCAAAACTCCCACAGATTTTAATGATGACAGAATTTTAGCCAATGTGATTACAAACATTAATCCTCAAAGGTATTTCTTTTTATTATTGATAGATTACCTAAATGGCTTGTACAGGTTAAATAAAAGTAGGAGGAAAGATACAGCAGCTACTGTGGTAGTAGGTGGCTGGTAAGGATGGAGAATAGAAGCCAATAGAAACAAATTAGAAGGTAACAAAAAGCAAGAAAAGAGTGTGGAATGGCTAAAGGAGAGAAACAATTATGTCACAAGAGATGTTTCTGTAACTTTGAACTGGCACCATATGTACAAATAAGTAGCTCTTGGAAGGCTGATAAAAAAAAGTACAGGAATACTGAGAATTCATTAATATCTCTGCATTGTTTTCCATTTTTCTTTGGGAAACTGATATTCTAGCTGGACTGTGTTGTGCTTTTGCCCCTGAGCTCTAACAACCTATTTGTTACAAATGAGTCCTGGGGGATGTTTCAATAACAGTCACCATCTTGTTTACTGCTGGTGGTGATCAGAGAAGTATTTTGGAATTGAAAGGAAAAATATCTCTACATTCAGCTAACAAACTAGATTTCAAGGCTGAAAAATAATCTTCCTAATAAGCCACATAAAAACAGTGACAATAATGGAAATTGACAAATGGGCCACATAATTCTCTCACTATATACCTTGTTTGCTGTATGTAAGTTTTTAATGAAAAGACAGTTAAATTGGCTGCATATTTTTGTTTGTTTTTATATGAAAATGGAGAAATTCCATCAGGCCCGAAACTTAGTCAAAATATAAAGTAAAACCTTTTGCATTTGTCAAAACCAAGATTTTTAGACACCTGAATAAATAGGAAGTTTCTATTAGCATAGCTATATGTGATAAATAAATATATCCCTATAAAAATTACTTGAAGAAAACCTTAATGTTTGAAACTTGCAATACAATTTAAAACTTAAAAATACTGCAAAGTAGGAAAATCAATGCAGAATTTTCTGGTTTTTTTAAATGAAAAATTATGACTTTTTTTCTTTTTTTTTTTTTTTTCTTTCAAACCATACAGACTGTTTTCAAACCACTTCAAAGAGAACTGCATGCACATATGTAGAGAACATAGCCTCCTAAATAAACATAAAAAGAACCAGGGCTTCATTCTGTATTTACAGTAATTCTGAAATATCTGAGATGAAACTGTGAGATCAGTAGATTTTAAAAAGCTCACACATCAGAAATAAACACACTGCCTTCAAAAATGGTTAGTCCATATAAGTTTCACTGCAATATTTCCTTTTCATTAATATTATCATGACATCAGAAGTCATACAGATCAATGATGCTACCTTCAATTTGATAAGTTTTATTTTCCACAGGCTGGGAGGAGCAGCTGAGGTCACTTTGCTTGCTCAGGTAGAAGAGAAGGGAGCGGGGTGACCCCATGCCTTCTTCGAGGTGGGCAACAGAGGGGTGAAGTGCTGATTTTCTCAAGTGATGGGACACGAAGGAATGAAATTGCAACAGGGGAAATTGCATCAGGTTGAACATCAGGAAAAGGTTCTTCATTGAAAGGTGTTTGGTCACTGGAACAGGCTCTCAGATGAAATGTTGTACTGCAGAATCTCTGTTCAGTGAGCCACAATGAAACATCAATATCAGACAACATATTTCTTGCTTTAACTACCAGAACAATGAGCCTAACATTGTTCTTGTTTCAATATCAAGTTCACTATGCTGGGTTTTTTATTTGTTTCCTAAGAGGTTACAGTCCACCTTCTTCACTCCAGGCTCTTACAGCTGGCCATCGATGTCCTGCTCTGAGAGTAACTGATAAACTCCCAGTCACACACTGCAGAAATATGAGAATTGTCTGCTCTTTTTGTTGTAATGAAATTGCATTTATTCAAAATCAATAGCTGCTATAAGACTTTTTTTTTCTTTGGTTTTTTTGGTTCTGATTACAACTGAAGTAGTAAAGAGAATTTTCCCTGAAGTTCAATTCTATCTTGTTTCAATTTTGACTCTTATTACCAAAGAAGTAAGAGATCTGGTTTAGAATTTACAATAAAAAGTTGATTGAGGCTATAAAATTGTTCTGTATAACCTTTATTTCATAAAATACCTCTAAAAGAGAATTTCTTGTTGCCTTGCAATTTGTTATTTAAAGATGGACATCACAATTTGGTCAGCAGGGAAATCTACCAATATGTTTTTGACCATGATAGCATCAGTTCAATAGGCATGATCTGGGATTGGTTTTATTTTCTTTCAACTTATTATTAATGATTTAATCTCCAAAGACTTGCAATGACAATGTTTTGTCTTGGCATTATAACATAACTGGATATATTTGCATTAAATAATCAAGGACTTTTTGTGAGTCTCAAGCAACAATTGTGCATGCTCTGAAGTAGTACCTCAGCTCAAAATTTTTATTTAAACTACAAAGTTTATTGCAACCAAAAATTAAAACCTTGGGAGTTTTAATTGGTAGCTTCTGGGATCACAAGCTTCAGAAGTAGAATTAAAATTTCTAAAATCTATGTTTTACACCCTCTCTGTAATCTTTAAAAAGGTTATTAACTGTTATCAGGTGTAATCCCCACATGTCTCTGAATAGTAGTAATTAAAGTATTCATGCACTGAATCTAATTCTTCAAACTGATAACTGAAATAGTAGCCATATGCCTGTCTGAATCCAAATCTACTTCAACAGATTGCTTGTTTCTGCAGTTTCTCTCAGGATCAGAAAAGGCTCATGTTTTTTATCTTCTGGTTAGAGTTTTCCCTGACCACTCCAATAGGGTTTCACAGAGTTTTTATAGAAGCAGTATTTATCAAGACAAGAGATTATGCTGAATTTCCAGAAAAAGAAGTTGTCTTGTGGACTATTAATTCTATGCCTGTACTGAGACTTGAACTTGCTGTATTGAAATAACAATTGTTCAGAGATGTGTGTACTGGCATCTGAGAAATATAGCTTTTAATCCTTACCATAATATATTCTACAATTTTACATTTGCAATGCTCTGATAAAACTGGGACCTGTTGCTCTATATCAACAGTAACACAAACTTTCCAACTTGGGTTGGTGCAATGTAAGGAAGTGGAAAATACAATGAGAAATATACTCACAGAAACCTATGATCTCTTGCTGAAGATCTTCCTGGATATTCAAATTACCGGTGTTAAAGTAGAATAAGGTTTTGGAATTGAATCTTCGTAATACCTGATTGTTATTTACAAGTGAATAATCAGACCAGAGTCTGAAATTTGCTCCATCATAGCTTTCAGTTTTAGACAGGGCAGTAGTAACTGAATAAGGAAATCTCTTTTGAACTTCTGGGGGAAATTTTGCGCTTCACTTCAGGGATGTCATAAGTTGACATAATGTCATATTTTTTTTTCTTTTTTCCACTGTCAAGACTAACTGTATAATTTTACACCCCTTAACAAGAATGGAGACCTCAGACCTTTTGTTTTGTTTTGTTTTCCCCTCAGCCCTTTTGCTAGAAAATAGTGGATGCAATATAGGAAGTTAAGACTCTGCTTTCTCCATGTTGAATAGGTAGTTATACCAAGGACATTCAACCCAGTTGCAACCTGCAATTTATCATTTTCCTGTAAGAAATGGACCTGTGGTTCATGTCTTCTTGTTGACTTGTCACGTCATAATAAAAAGTGTTGCCTTGAAATTCCTTTGTAAAGAGACAGAGAACATGAAAACAGTTCAAAGTCTGAGAAAAAAGAGCATTCTAAACAGGCTGAAAAGTTCCGATAGTACACAAAAAAAAATCTGTCATTTTTAGAAAAATATTGTCATTTATCTACCTCAACACAGACTTCAAATGTCTTCAAAAAAAGGTTTTAAGAAACATCAATCCAGGTCACCTAACTTCACTCCCAGATGCTGTAATTCAAACTTTTTACTAAAACCTTTTCAAGTAAAAGGGGCAAATCTGTGATGAAAGACAGACTTGGGATAAGAAGAAAACAGGGTATATCTGTTATGGTGTGACCTCCCTGTCCAAATATTGGTTTGTAGGTAAGACAAAAACGAAAATTAAAATAAAAGGATCTCATTGCATCTGAATTTAATAACTTGCACTCAAAGATTACATTTAGATTCACCATTGCTTGGGCAAATTCAGGAAGAGGAAAACAGCTTTACAGTAAAGTATTCTATCCTAAGCATTCTGTTATAATTTTCTTTCAATAACCTCCAGAGGCTTTTTCTTTCCAGAACCTCCAGACATGTTATCCTTTTCCACATTTGTGCTGCAAGATTCTAAGCTTTTCTTCATTTAAGTTCTCTGGGCCAAGTGCTACCTTATTGACCGCTATTTGCATAATATATATCACAATGCAGAATCTACCTTATGGTAGAGCTTCTAACTATGGGTAATAGGAACAATAAATACCATTACAGTTCTACACAGAGAGACATTTTTTTCTTTTCCTCTTGAATTTTCTCGGTTGATTGTTTTGTTTTGGATTTTTTTTTTTTTTTTTTTTTACTAGTCCCTACGGTTGATCTAAACAGAGAATCTACAAAGGGCCTGAACACACTTTGTCTTAATAATGATCCTACGATCCCAGAAGCTAAATAGCTATATGCTGAAAGCATTGTTTTCACATGTGAACACTTTCATAATCAGGTAAACAACAGTTATGGCTGGTTATTGCATTTTATCAATTTGAATAATAAATTTGAATTTGCAAGTAAATTTATGCAGGCAGTTTTTATTTTGAGAAGATTTTACTGGGCATGTTATTTCAGGTGGGAATCATACACTGGCAATATTCTGTGTTTAGTGCTGTCTGTCTGTCTGAATTGTGCTTAGAGGGAATTCTTAGGCTTTGGTCATTAATCAGAGATGCCTTAAAATCTCTAACTTCAGAGACTGATCTTACCTGAAGCCATAGGTGTGAGCCCAAACCTTCTGGGCAAAATCTTTGGATTCTGAATACTTTCACAATAAAAAAAAAAAAAAATTATGATTTATATTATGTCTCTTTCTCCAGCAAATTCCTGCAAATGACTAGTGTATGAAATAACCTGAAAATAAATGGATTTGGATGTAGAAACCAAACCTGCTGGGAAAATTATTTTTTAATTATTGATTTAATAATAATAATCTGTTCTTAACCTCATGCAAGATACCAACATGTACCTCCTATATTTTTTCCCAAACTCAGATCATTAATTTTCCTAACTGTTAATGAAATTAGAAAATGGATTAAGCACAAGTTTTGAGTGTTTTTTTCTTTATTTTAATAAAATCCTTGATGTTATAGAACTTTAAAGTTAACGTATCCAAGCCATGCTATACAAATATTGTTAAGCATTCAAAAGTGACACATGAAAATCAGGAAAATCCTGAATGAAAGTTATGTATTTCAATGCAATTTAGCTGTCTTTATAGTGAGATGCATAACTTTGTAGTTATGGTTTTTTAGGGGATAGCAGTACCATTACTACAGCATGTGTCTGAAGCTGGGATGGATTTGCTGATGGACACAGGTGACTGAGAGATGAATGAAAAAAATAATGGGCACTGTTCCCCATCTCTTTCCCTGCCACAGATTTCCTGTGTGTCACTGAGGTAGATCATAATTTTCTGACCTCAATTTACATGAAATCTTGCAAACTCATTGTTAGGAAACCTCATCATTTAAAGCTGCAGCTCACACTGAGAACAGAAACACCTGGTTTAGCAGATCTAGCAGAAAATAGCCATAATACTCTCTTAAAACACATTTAAGTCTCAAGAACTATATAACCACATCTAAAACTTTGACCCTCAGAAATATTTGTGTGAAATTCTGGAAACAGCTCATTAATCTGGTATCAGAACCAATCTGATATTTTCTAGCTCAGGTGCTCTTTATGAACATGTCCTTCAGATCTCTTTTCCCCAGTAGCTGATCTTTATGCCTCTCCCCACTTTCTTGTTATTGCTCATCAAAGTCACACTGGTTTTACTTATTTTTATGACTAACAAAATGACTAACTAAAAGTATGTATTAAATCTCAGTTACATTTTCTGGGCTTAAAAAAAACTGTTCTACTGAACTTAATTTCTTACCTATATATGTAGTCTTAGTGCTATTGTTTGATCTGGTTTTCTTATTTCTTAATACAAAAATGCTGAGGGCTATTTATTTTCCAGGCATCTATCCATTCATACACAATGAAATTTGAAGCATTTGATCTACTATACATCAAGATCATGAGAAACTTTGTTATGTTTTCCTTTCTTTTAGCCAGTGTTCTACAGAACAAAACTTGGAAATTTTGCTGACAGATTCCTATTTGCATAACTTTTCCCACATGGATAGTAACACTTAAACAGTTTTCAAATAAAATTATCGTATCTGACTATTTCAAAAATCTTTTTAATTGCTCTTTCCAGCAAAGCTGTGTCATGTGTATGGGAAATCATATGAATCTGCCTTCATAAATTTTCTTCATTAGCAGAAAAATGCATATATTCATCATTGCTGTGCATTTCTCATTAGAAATATCCAGGAAAAGAGAACTGAACATTTCCAGTTTGCCCTTCAGTTTGAGAGATACTTTTTTTAAGCAGCCAGATTGCCTATTTCTTCAAAGTAATCAGCTCTTACAGATAAGGGATATTTCTATTGCTGTACAGTTAATTTTATTTTAGCAATCATTGCAGCTTCCCATTACCATTATCCGAGTCATTTAAGAAGGAAAGGTTTTCTAATAGATACATGGAAGACTAATTTGCAGAGCTGAAAAGGGATATATATCAGTCATGCTGTTAAAAACATGATATTATTTTATAATCCCATAGCATACGTGCCGTATATCTTCACATGTAATCCATTATTTGTGTCTACAACATCTGCTCCCCTAAAGATAAATGCATCTAAAAGGCTCATTTATATTAATAATTTTCTGATCATCTTTTTATTTCCTCTTTGGAGTTAAAGATGCAGAATACACTCAATTTTATAAAATCATATTATTATTATTGTTATCATTATTATTATTATTATTATTAATCATAATTTCCAAGAAAAACTCTTTAATTTATACATCCATATAAGTTAAATATATTGGTAATTTTATTTTATTTTTCTGGTTTTTTTTTTTTTTTTTTGGTAATGAAAAATACTTGTACTTTTTAAGCAATAACTCTCACCTACACCATTTCTGACAATGATCTTCCATACTACCAGGGTTGTTTATCTGAAATATATGATTTTTATGTAAAGACTACATTCTAACTGCTATGTATTTTCTTCAATCTTGCCTGTCATTTCTGTTTACTGGGAGATACCAAGCAATAATGGTAGTGGAATAAAATTGGAGATACAACCTACCAAGGTTGTTTGGGTCAGTAACTCTCCTCAGCTTGTTTTCCCTTCTGATGAGAAGCATTGTCTGAGTTATAGAATCATACTAGAAGAGACGTTGAAGATAATCCAGTTCCAACCCCCCAGATGGGCAGGGACACATCACACTGGACCAGGTTGCTCCAAGCCCCATCTAACCTGAATTTCAGCACTTCAAGAGAATGGCAGCCACAACTTCCCTGAAAAACCTGTGCCAGTACCTCCTCAGTACCTGTATCCCCTTTAGATACTGGAAGGTGCTCTAATTTTTCCCTGGAGCCTACTCTTCTCCAGCCTGAGGTTATCCAGGTCTCTGGTCATCTTCATGATTTGCCAGGCCACACTCTATCCTAGCCTGAATAAAAAATTTGCCACTATCTGGGTAGATAATTGTTTAATCATGTGTTTACTTTTGTGGACTCTATTCTTCATTGCCAGCTGTACTGACAATAGTCAGCTGTGTCACAGGCTTTCTGAAGAACTAAATACCCAAATAATTGAATTTTACCAGAGGGCATAAGCCTGCAGGTTTTGCTGTAAATATGCAGCCATATCGCAAGGTTCCTGTAAATGCTGATATCTTGTAGGATAATTTGAAACTTTAAGAGTCCTGGAACAATATTATATTTTTAATATAATTTTCTAATATTTTTAATATTTTTTTACTTACATGTTTTTTTCTTGTTTTGCATACAGTTAAAAAATGGAAAAAAAAATAAAGCAACGAAATTACAACAACAGCAACAAAAGTATTCAAAACCAGGGTAAGAGTTAAAAGAAACTGTAAGGGGTTTAAATAGCAAAGGTCAACAGAGACTCTCTTTTTCACTCTGTGTTGCAAGTAGTGTCCTGAGGCCTTGTTACTCAGAGATACTTAGGTATTTTTGTCATCCTTGTTGAAAAAGATCATTGAGTTTACAGTAAAGAAAAAGATGAAGCTGTTAGAAATTACTTTCCTTATTCTGATTTTCTGATTTTCTTACTTTCTTGATTTCTCTTTTCCTGATTTCCCTTTTCTCTTTTTCCGGCTTTCCCTTCCCCTCCCCCATCCCTCTCCACCTCCCCCAGCTCTCCACCATCCAACCATTAAAAGAAGTTTAACTGTCATGAAATACTGGCAGAAATATGTTATGAGCTCTTCATTCTTAGCAGTATGAAAGAGATTTTAATTTTTATTTCTTTTCTGAACTATTTTCCTCCTTTCTATGAACCCATCACACTTTCATATCTACGGTACCAGTTTAATACTTTTGCCCAAAAGTATTCATAACATCCTTTACTAGCTTTTATGTGGAATAAACGAGAAATATGTATAATGCAGAAATAGCTTGCACTATCAATCTATATACTGTAAAACTCAAATAACTAAATCCTTCAAAGATTTATATTGTGCAGCCTTCTTTTTTTGTATGTTGGAACTGCATTTAATTAAAGACGAATGTTAGAATATTAATTTCTTTTTTCTTCTAAGTGAATGTTGTGTTGGTTGTTTTTTTGTAGTTTTTTTTTTTTAATTTGAAGACCTCTCCATACAATACGTATACTATTCCTTTCTTATCAAACTAGGCTGGAAACTAAGAAGTGTATGTGAAGAATGCCTTTATATAACTTACTGCACATTCACACAAGCATTTGCAGATAAAATTAAAAAAGAAAATTAAACATTTGTAATTTTCAGAAATCATTAAAAAAATGATTAGTGTAAAAATAATTCTATTAGATATAATTATCCGACACAACACAATTGTTCTATCTTTGTGCTCAAGACAGTTTGATATTTCTAATGTAAATTAATCAAGTACTATATTTTTCAAATATCCCTTTGGGAAACTTTAAAAGAGTTCTTTCATAAGGCATTTCCTCATCAGCTGGGAAAAAAAAAAAAAAAATTATGCTTCTAATCTACTCTTGTTAGCCCCCACCCAAAGTACAGGATCCAGTTCTGCAGGATCCCTGGAACAAGGGAGACCTGGAGGGGCTGGAGAGTGTCCAGAGAAGGACCAGGAGGATGCTCAGAGGGCTGGAACAGCTCTGCTATGGAGACAGCCTGAGAGAGTTGGGTTATTCAGTCTGGAGAGGAGAAGGCTCTGAGGAGACCTTATTGCAGCCTGCCAGTATCTGAAGGGGCTACAAGAAAGCTGGGGAGGGACTTTTTAGGATGTCAGGAAGTGATAGGACTGGGGGAATGGATTCAAACTACAGGACTGGAAGTTAGGAAGAAGTTCTTCCCCATGAGGGTGCTGAGACTCTGGCACAGGTTGCTCAGAGAGGTGGTGGAAGCCCCATCCATCCCTGGAAGTTTTTAAGGCCAGGCTGGATGGGGCTCTGAGGAAGCTGATCTGGTGGGAAGTTACCCTATGACAGGGGAGTTGGAATGAGATGATCTTAAAGGTCCCTTCTAACCCTGAAAATTCTACGATTCTATGATACATAATCAAATATAAGCCTCAGATTGAGATCTTGAACTATTGCAATGGAAAATCATGTGCATTACAAAAATGCAGTTGATGCTTTCATGGTACAGAATTTTTAAACTTGCTCTTAAAAGCAGTAGAAATATAATCAGGAAAGTTGAAATAATAAATATATAATACTGATTTTGTGAAAATATCAAACTTGATTAATGATGTAGATGTAACAAGAATATGTTTCAAATATATATATATATATATATATATATAAAAATACGAATGTTCAAGAATCTATGTAAGTAAACCAATAGAAAAAATTAGTGGAACTGAATGTTCTTAATGGATTTATGGAATTAGAGTTCATAAAACAGATATATAAATAATTTTCAGTGTCATTATAAAATAACAAAAGGAACAATGATCCTCAAATCTATGCCACTTTCTTATGTACTATGAAGTACTTTAGCATGCAGCTTGGTTTTTGAGGTTTTATTTGTCCAAAAAAATGCCAGTAAATAGAATTCTAAGCTGTGAGAAGAAATTTATGATTAGTATGTACTGAAGTTTAAGAACTGAGTGTGTTAACATAGGCTGGAGTTACAGGTCTTGGGGGTCATGACCTGAAGACACTTATGTACATCTTTATTCCTAGAAATAATCTTATGTGAATTCTGAAAGTAAAATGATATGAATGTTTAACATATAATACCACATTAAAAAACCCAAAACAACCAATCAAATTAACTGACTAACCAACCAACCAACCAACCAAAAAGAAAGAAAAAACTCAAAACACCCAAGCAAAAACTAATTCAAATTAATTTAAATTTTAAACTGTCAAATATGACTCCTAAGTCCATTCTGAACTACAGAATAAATTGATGTTTAGAGATATTTCATAGTGCTCCATAATTTTAACGTCTATGAACACCAGGACATGTAACTTTGTTAGTCTGGATTTTGATTATTTTCCAAGGCAAAATACGACACATATGTTTTCTTTAACTCATTCCCAAGCTGTCAATGCAGCATCTCGAGTTATGAAGAAAAGGCAGGGGTAGAAATTGGAAAAAAAAATTCTTCTAAATTAAAAATAGTTCAGTATTTTTGTTATTATTTAATTGTAAATACTTTCTCTAACCAGTTGGAGGGTGCACAAGTCTCATCTAAAATTAAAGATAAACTCTATCCCATTGTACTGAGATAAGTGATTCTCTTCACTGTTTAGAATTAAGATACATTAAGAATCCCTTTTTTTTTTTTTTTTTGTTTCCCAGATGTGATCTATCTTCCGGTTTCATTGTTATGCTTTTGCAGCAGAGACCAGATGAATATAAAACACTGATCAAAAGTGAGATTGTGTAATTCAAAAATCCATTTTGTTTCTGCATTTAAATAGTTATTAGAGAAAGAGCTTTGCAAGATTTACACTGTATGAAGTAGTGCCGCATTTGACATTTCTTAGATTTGTGAAAATTAAAGTACAACTGTTTCTTGGATTTTTCTTAAAACAATCCATTATTTATAACTTCTGCAGGAGGGGGGGAGGAAAAACGAACAAAACCCAAAACTAATAATAGCTTTTATTTCGAGTCCAGTATAAAGTCATAAAGTCAGTAGAAATACCAAATTAAAGATTAAAACCTGCATGATAATGAAATAATACTGTCTCCAGTGATGTGGAGCACATAACCAATGTTCTGTTTAAGATAATAATAATTTTAAGTCATCATACAGTTCTAGGAGGAATTTTATCTGATAGAAATGTGAGGGTCAGGGGCTACATTGCCAGTAAGTGAGAAGTCTCTTTGATCACCAAGCAGGGCAAGAGTGAAAAGGCAAGCTGTAAGAAAATAATGTCTCAGAACCAATAATTCTGTCAGCATATAAACACATTTACTCCTCTGAGAATTGATAAATAGTATCCAAATATGTCTTTTGCTGCACAAAACGCTAACAAAAACACAAGCACTTTAATAAATGTGTGGCTAATCAGCAGATCTTATTTGTAATGAATCATCCTCTGGATTCAGTGGCAATAAGCCTGTATTCACATTATTTTTATCCATGATTACAGTTTATCTCATATCGAACACTGTGTCTTGCTTGTCTGGTAAATAGCCTGGTTAAACATATGGTTTGATACATGTTTTCTGATGGAAACTTCCCTTCAATTTAGAATTCTGAAGCTGACATGAAATTATCTCAGGAGTGATTTCGAGCTGCAGGATTTCACAGTGGAATTTCATAGCAGTGAGATGGATTCCTACAGCTTGTCTATAAAGGAATGCTTGTACAAAGAAAACAAAATCTATTACACCAAAACAATACACCTATGTAAATGATCACATCATTTGATTATATTTGTTATTTGAACTGCAAATAATGTTTTCAATGACTTTCGGTATAGTTGATTGGATTGATTGGATTCAAAAGTTTGAAAACAGGCATCTCCACTGCAGATGTCTATCTAGATTCTCTTATTGACTCATAGAGTGAAAAAGCCACTTTTAAGGCATGTTTAGTGTTATCCTCATCTGGATCTCTAAAATAATCTGGATAAATCAAAACTATCAGCCACTCTCCATTCACTACACTGGGAGCTGGGGCTGACAAGCTGGGCTGTAGATCTCCACAATGCAGAAGCCCAAAAATGTCTTCACTAATGCAAACATTGGCTGTTTCAATATCGCTGGCATTTTGCATCCTCAGAGACTGAGTTAATGAGGCAAACAAAGCCACTTTACAGCTATGGTACAATTTTGATTCAGGGCATCATCACATCTCTTTTTAAAAGAGCGTCTGCTAATTTTTAAAATGAGGAAGGCTTCTTAGTCTTCTTCTAATTCATCCATTTTCTGAATACCTGTGGCCTGCTAGAAACAACAAATTTAGTTGTTTCTATTGAAATCTTTAATCTGTTAAACATGAAATTAAGATTCTTACATTTTATAATCATCTCTTTAAGAGCTATTATTAAAGCTAAGAAAGGTCAAGGCTTTCTGCTGTAATTCATAATGCAGACATTTGCTATGGTAAGGCTGTTTTACATACTATGTCTCAAATGTGTTTTATATACTAGAATAAATTGCTGGTGATACAGAATATCTTTCTAATGTTTTGGTCATTTTATAATTTTTTAAGTATTTATAAGGAACTTTACCTTTCCAACAGTAATAATCTTAATATATAGAGAAAATAAAGAGCTTAAAATCAGTAAGTATTTCAACTGTACTGTAAATGCAAAACTTTTAACAGCACTGATCTGCCTCTCACAGACTCTCTCTTTTAATATTATTCTATCAATAGCAATTTAGGCTTCAATAAATGATTGTTTTCAAGGAGAAACTATTTTTCTTTCAAAAATTTTCCCCATATGTAAATGTTTAAAAAAAATTGCTAAAAAATATATAGCATGTAAACAATTTCTAACAAGAACATTAAATTATAGAACACATAGAAAGATATCCAAATTATCATTCATGTTAGAAACAAGAACAAAATGTGGTCTTAAAAAGAGAAAAAGTATCAAACACTCTAGGGAGTTTATGAGCGTGGGAACAGGTACAATCTCAGAGTTTTTTTATTCTATGGGGCATAAATTAAATTCAGATGATCTTGTCTCAGTCAACTGATAATTCTTTACTACCATAATTCCTGAAATATGTCAGGATATTACTTGATTTCTACTAGTCCAAGGATTCAGCAAGGGTGTTTAATGGTACTATTCTGGTTCAGCTGGTATCCAAAGAAAAATGTTTGGTATTAATTTCTGTAGAAGCAATTAAACCTATCCTCCAAGATTTTAAAGCCTCAAAGTAAATACCATATTGATGGAAAAAGGACTGTAAAAATGTTTTGAGTAAGTATATTTTAATGTTGGGCCAACATCAACACAATGTCATTTTTTTGCACCCCTTCTCTTATAACATTCTATTTTTAACGGTTTTTTTACATCACTTTCATATATCCTAACTTGGAAATTATATCTTTGAGTACTTGTTTTTTTAAACTAGTAACAGCACAATAATGTTCTTTCCAGAATTAAATTTCATTTTCCTTGAGTCCTGTATTTATCTTCTTCAGAGAAACATGATCCTGTTTATTTTGTCACATGAAAAATAAATAGGACAAATATGAATCTGTGTTTCAAAAAAAAAAACAAAAACCCAAGCAAACAAAACCAAAACAAAATAGATTTCTATTTCTAAAAAAAATATTATTGCAAATAAATCCAAAAGGTTATTTTGGCAAACCACATGCTGATCTGTGACTATTTAATGAAAAGTAAAAGGTAGATTATACTGCAGCTTGCAGCATCCTTTAAAACAAGACTTTCTTTTAATTTATGTAGAAGAAAAGCTCTGTTTATAAATTGCAAGTATGGAGTTGCTATTGAGTGAATTAAAAGGGTGGCTGATCAAAGGTGAACATGAGTCCTCTAGTATAAATCAAAAGTATGTAGCATGCATGCATTTGCTAAATTTAAGTCTTCATTAATTATACAGTTTTTAGAAACTCGTAATTTATCTAAATCTGAACATATTTTCATGGCAATAAGGGAAGGTATAACTAGAACACTAATGTCATATCTTTCTGCACCTCATGAACTTCTGGAGGTTGTTACTGACATAAGCATATATCTGTACAGGAAAGACAGAATAATCTATTTCCCCTGTGTTTTAATATGAGAACCAGTTCTGAAGGTTTGGGTTTTTTTCTTGCTCTTAAGCATGTGAGACTTTCGAGAATTAATTCTTATCAGAAGAAAACAAAACAAAAAAAATCGAAGAGTGTTCTAATGAATAGGGGTATACAGCTATGTTCTGATAAGAAATATACAGATAAGCAACCAGATGCATTTTATCTACTTATTCCATTTTATTTAGCAGGCATCCTGCAAGAACAAAGACTCCATATAAAAGGACAATCAAATGGCATCATAGGCTATTATAATTACATTTTAATCATTGCCAATAAAATAAGTAGTAAAGACAGATGTCTCCAAAAATATCAATATAGAAAAAAAATTATTAGTCTCGGAAACCAATTTCTAACATCACTTTAAGAATAGGACAGTTTTTTAATTTCTTATCCTAAGAGTATATTAAGAATAACCTTATGCTGAATTTCCTATCCTCAGGTTGCCCCGTCTGACTGTATAAAAACTGTTATAGTGATGTGAGGACTAAATGGAAATAATTTTATTTAATAGAATTGAGCTACCATTAAAATATTAGCTTTAACTTTTTTTTTTTTTTTTTTTATCCTTCAGCAACCTCTTTGAAATTTTGACTCAGAAATGCTTCTGCTTTACTTATAAAAGAAAGCTATTATTTATAAAGGACCGGTAAGAATTAAGAAGTTAAAATTTGCAGAGGGTCTTTAATTTGTGACATTTTTCAAGTACTTGAAAGTATTTAAGTACAGTAATGGTAAGATATTATTTTCTTGCTAAGCTACATACTGTGAGTTTCCCTTTTAAGTTCTTATTTCTCCCACGTCATTTCATCTATTGTTAAAGTGTATAGTTAGTTTTAAAATTATTATCTTCCCAACCCTATTTTAAATACACATTTCTGAGAAAGAATCTCTGTGATTACTATCTTTTTTAAAAGGTCAGTTAGTGGATAGGAGGTTTGGGCAGAAGGAATGGCTGGGGATACTCTTATTTCATCATCTTCCAAATACATTTAATGAAAAGCCCTTCAGGTTGTTCCTTTATGCCTTTTCACTTCTAGTACAGCTGTTGGATCAACCTGAAAGAACCACTTTGCTCCATTTCTTCACTGCGCTGTCTCAACGAGAAGTCATCCTGAAAATGGGCAGAGAACTAGAGGAAATGTTTAAAAGTTAGTCCAGGCAAATTAAACAGTAGCAGTCCTGTGATCAGCACATGCTCCAAGCCACAGAAATCAACAGGAGTCAAACGTGAAAATCCTAAGGAATAGCTCCAGTTGGGCTGACATTTTTTATTATGTCATTTACTTAATGCGAAAATGCTAAGGTAAAAAGTGGTGTAGCTTTAAAAAATGTCTATAAAAACCACCTGAAAAGAAAATACTGACTTGGAATACTCATTCTTTGCTAACTGCAGTAAATGACAAAGCTACTTTCAGCTTTGTATACATCTGTAAACATTCATAAGTATCCATTAATGTCCTCAAAACTTTAATCCAGTTCATTATATGACATCATATTTGAATTCAAATAACATTTGAATTTTATTTATTTTTTTTTTTTTTAGCTGGACTTATATTTTAATCTTCTGTCCAAACAGTACAATGGAACCTATTCTTGTAAAACATTATTTAGTGGACTATTAAGTTAATATTCCACAGAAAAATGATAGCTTATTTGAGCATTTTGAAGTTGAAAGGAATGTTACTCTGAAGAACTTTCTGCACTTCAGGGAGCTGGTAAAAATGCTTTTTGGGAGGCATCCATTTGTTCCAATTATGATTTCAACATCTAATGGAAAATCTTGAGCAATTCATGTTTTGTTTTTTTTTTCTCAAGCCCTTCTCTCTTTTTTTTTTTTTTTTTAATTGAGTAACGCTAGCTTAATCTATATCCTAATCCATGAAATGTTGACTTTATTTTGGCGAGTTTTAATTCAAAGGGGCAAATCATAACAAGAAAATATTTCAAAACCACCTTTCATTATAGATATCTCATTTTCATTTCAAGGGACATGACATACAAGTTCTAGTTAGTATGACATTAACATTCTTATAAAGAGAAAATATTCCAACAAATTCCTTGCAGAACAGACAATTTCATAATACTATGAGTGTATTTCACTCCTCTTTATTTGATATGATCACTTACTGCAGTACCTTCTTTTGAAACATCACTTACAGTGGTTTGCTGTTGCAGAGAAGCTTGATTGCAGATGCTTGGTGTTTCTTTTCCTCTCAGTCACTGCTG
The DNA here is from genome assembly GCF_003957555.1 of Calypte anna. Lineage (NCBI taxonomy): Eukaryota > Metazoa > Chordata > Aves > Apodiformes > Trochilidae > Calypte > Calypte anna. The sequence goes on along the minus strand of NC_044274.1, from coordinate 69,098,445 downwards.
GTTGCTGTTCTTTAATAGCACTCACAGCCTCAGTTTTTTTGGTGATGAGATTCTCCAGTGGCATCACTTCCTTTAGAAGGCAAAATTATTCTACAGAAAGGGACCCACTTGGAAAAGTTGACCCATAAACTGATAATAGAAGTGAGTAATTCACAGACATGCATGAGATTCTACATCAAATATTAAAGCTGTGACAAAACAAATTGATGCTGGTATTGTTGGGTTTTTTTTTAATCTTAGGTTTCCCTGTGCTAGCTACAAAGGTAATAACAAAACCAATATGTAAACAATATGTAATCAAACATAACTTCTGAGGGCTAGAATACTAATTACTCTACCAATATAAAAAAAGTTGGATGTTTATGTCCTATTGCTTTCTCTAATAATACTTAGTAATCTTTAAGTTGTGAGAAAATTTCTTTTTCTGTCAGTCACAAAATATTTTCAAAACAACATGTACTTACACAGTTTGTCTTTTAGTCTTTCGTATTGTATCACCTTTTCCCGGTGAGAAAAAAAATGTGACTGTGAATACAAAAAAGGTAGGGGCATCTATTTTGTAGTTCAAAGAAGCAAGACTTGGATGATCTTGCTCATTTTGAAGACTAGCTGCCATCATCCGGGCCTGCAGCAAGTTACAGCTTCAATGTAGTCCCTGTCACATCAATAAACCAATTTGTAGCCTGATTGTGAAAGCTACAGTCAAGACATGCTACTGATTTGTGGCACCCAAGTAACAAAACAAACTGCTTGAATTCCCATCAGTTTGTCGTATGCAGAAAATCTTTTTTTTTTTTTTTTCTTATGGGCAAAACCAGAACATTGTGCATGCTGGACCAAGAATTCATGATTAGTCTAACTTGAGCCTTAGAAGCCTTAATACTTTATTAGTGTTGTCAAAATGACACTAATACTTCTACAGTTCAGATTAGAGGCAGTTGAAATAATACATATAGAATCATAGAATAACAGAATCAAGCAGGTTGGAAAGGAGCTCTGAGATCATAGAGTCCAACCCTTGATCCACTCCCCCTGTGATTCCCAGACCATGGCACTGAGTGCACATCAGTCTCTTCTAAACCTCCAGGGATGGAGAATCCAGCACATCCCTGGGCAGCCCATTCCAATGTCTTATCACCCTCCCTGTGAAGATTTTTTTCCTAATATCCAACCTAAACCTCCCCTGGCAGAGCTTAAGCCCATGGCCTCTTGTCTTACTGAGAGCTGCCTGGGAGCAGAGCCTGACTGCCTGCTAGCTCCAGCCTCCTTTCAGGGAATTGTAGAGAGTGATGAGGTCTCCCCTGAGCTTCCTCTTCTCCAGGTTGAACACTCCCAGCTTCCTCAACTCTTCCTCACAGGACTTGTGCTGGATCCCTTCACAGCCTCCTTGCTCTTCTCTGAACCTGCTCCAGGACCTCAATATCCTTCCTGAGCTGAGGGGCCCAGAACTGGACACAGGTCTCAAGCTGTGGCCTCACCAGGGCTGAGTACAGGGGCAGAATCACTTCCCTGGACCTGCTGGCCACACTGTTCCTGATCCAGGCCAGGATGCCATTGGCCTTCTTGGCCACCTGGGCACACTGCTGGCTCATGTTCAGCTTCCTGGCAATCCAGACTCCCAGGTCCCTTTCTGCCTGGCTGCTCTCCAACCACTCTGTGCCCAGCCTGTAGCTCCCCATGGGGTTGTTGTGGCCAAAGTGCAGGACCCGGCACTTAGCCGTGTTGAACTTCATCCCGTTGGAATCACCCCAACTCTCCAGTCTGTCCAGATCCCTCTGCAGAGTCCTCCTGCCTTCCATCTCATTGATACTCCCCCCCAACCTAGTGTCATCTGTGAGTTTGCTAATGGTGGACTCATCCTCTCATTTAAACCATTGATGGAGATATTAAACAGAACTGGGCCCAACACTGATCCCTGGTGGACACGAAAACCACCAACTGGATCAGCACTGTTCAGCACCGCTCTCTGATGGCTTCCAGCAGTTCCTAACCCAGCACAGAGTGCTTCTGTCTGAGCCATGGGCTGACAGCTTTTCAAGAGAATGCTATGGGAGATGGTGTCCAAGGCTTTGCTGAAGTCTAGGCAGACTCCATCCACAGCCTTCCTCTCATCCACCAGCTGAGTCACCCAGTCATAAAAGGGGAGATCAGGTTGGTCAGACAGGACCTGCCCGTCCTAAACCCATGTTGGCTGGGTCTAATCCCCTGTTCATCCTGTAGGTCCTGTGTGATTGCCCCCAGGATGGTCTGCTCCATAACCTTGCCAGCCACTGTGGTCAGGCTGGCAGGCCTGGAGTTTCCTGGGTTCTTCTTTCATCCTCTTCTGTGAATTGCTGTGACATTTGCCAACTTCCAACCATTTGGGACATCCCCAGTGAACCCGGACTGTTGGTAAATGGTGGAGACCAGCTTGGCAAGCTCTTCTGCCAGCTCTCTCATCACCCTGGGTGGATCCTGTCCAGTCCCATAGACTTATGAGGATCCAAGTGACTCAGCAGGTCACAAACTGTTCCCTCCAGGATTACAGGGGGACCACTCAGCTTCCTATTTCTTTCTACAAGCCCCAGAAAACAGCTGTCCTCAGGACATCGTCTTACTGTTGAAAACAGAGGTAAAGAAAGTGTTAAATACCTCAGCCTTTACCTCATCTTTGATAACCGTGTCCCCTCTATGTCCAATAAAGAAGGGAAGTTTTCCTCACCATATAGAAAAGTTCCAGTGCCTATCCCTTCTCATCTGGTGTTATAGGCACCTCTGGGACCTTTGGCAGATGGCCTCTGCATTCTGGGGAGGGAGAGAAGTCTTCATCATCCTTCCCAGAGGCATTTTGTTTTCTTTGCCAGAATTCTCAACACCTTTTGCTTTCATCACAGATTTGCAGTCTCACACTATATCCCAAGAGGTCAGAATAAACTGAGGAGCTTCATAAGCAGTATTAGTGAAAAGATCATTTCTGCTTCTACCTTTGTGTAGCGCTCTCTTCCCTTCTATTCCTAGACCTACTCATGTAACACTCGTGTTAAGCTAAATGAGAGAAATGAAAGGTAAAAGTAAAGGAGCTGGTTCAAAATGTTGCAAGGTTACATCAAGCTTCGTCATCTTGTTTTGAAGGGTGTGGAGAGAAGATAACAAAGACCTTCAGCAACCAGGGAAAAAAACATTTTTAAATCTCTAGAGCAACCCACAATTACATATAGCAAATAAAGAAGGTATGACTGTGGAGGCAGAGAAAGACAGTACAATCCATGGAACTAAGTGACTGAGTTCTAAATATCCTCTGCTAGTTTGGAGATAATATCCTGAAAAATGGTTCTCCACCTCAAAAGCCCCCCAGATAAGAATGTTTCTCTTGAGCCATTTTCCCTAAGCTTAGGGAGCATGGAGCAAGATAATTCTTTCCAACACCTGCCCAAAGGTAACAAGAAGACTGCAAGAAGTCAGATTTGGAAATGCAAATGAAAGTTAGCAGCTTACTGAGCTAGATCCTAACTGTGAAACTGCCAGGCTTGGCGTCATCTCAGTGTTTCTTTGCTTAGAAACCCTATTTATTTCTAGCCAAGCTTTCATTAAAATGATAATTCACTAATTATGTAGAAAAAACATGATGTATACATGAATGATTTCCATGAGTGAGAAGAGAATTAAACTGACCTTCCAATAATTTTTTATTATTATTTCTTTATTTTCCGTATTTGAAGCTACCTACCAAAGGCTCAAGATATTTCTAATGTTATTCCCCAGGCTTTCCTTGACTTCAGTAATTTAACACTACAATCAATATTTTTCTGAAGTTGCAGTAAATATTCAAGTGTTGATGTTGGCTTCTTATATGGTGACCCTCACACCTTGAGGGTGTGAGGTCACTTGTACAGTCAGTACAAGTTTAATGTGGGAACAAAAAATATTGACAGGTACTGTCATATACTGCTCACGGTCAAGACTGTTAACTATTAACAGTAAGCCTAATATTGCTTCAGGTGAAATGCTTCTCAAAAGAAAAGATTCAACCTCTAGAGGCTGTTATTGTTATGGCTTACATTGCATTTAACAAAAGCTACATTTAGAGCGTTTTGACAGAAATCACATCTGTTTTCCAATTCCCTGAACATATCTGAATATATTCTAGAAGTCCTCAAGTAGTGACGACTTTCTTGGAAAAAAGTAAAGAAAAAAGTGAATACTTGTGCCAATTATGATATTTAATAAATTTGTAGTATTCATTCCACTTTCTAGATGCCTGACTAATACTTACATAACAGTACAAGGAAACTTCCAATGTACAGGAGGTCACAGAATCATAGAATTATTGAGACTGGAAAGGACCTCTGAGATCATCAAGTCCAGCCTGTGACCTAACATTACCAGATTGGCTGGACCATGTCACTAATAGTCCATGATCCTAAGAGTCTACTTATATTTTCCTCCAAATGGGAAACAGACTTTTTTTTCATTGCAAAGTCCTTTGAAAATATAGAACAACAAATGTACATCACACTAATATAGATAAAAAAAGTATAAAGGGTTTGATTCTCTGATTCATATTTTTCCTGGTATGGGAGTAGCTAGTTGTTTTAATTGGAGTTTGCATGCAGTGATCTAACTAATTTATACTATACTAACTTCTTTCTTTAAAAAAATATAGCTTTAGTAATGGGGTGACTAACTGAAGACAAGCCCACTTTTAGTGATCTCTGGTAAATGGATTGATATCTAATAGGTAGGTGTGAAGTGTATTTATTTAGAAGTCTTCTTTGAACATTACCAGGTGTAACAAAATCTTGTACCTAATGGGAAAAGCTGTGATTTTTTCTACAAAATGGGTATCAGATTTATCTTTACTTACAAATGTCCAGGTTTGAGAGGACCAGGATGAGAAAAAACCTGCCTGGGACACCGCTGCACTTACCTAAGACAGAAAATGTTTAGGTTTAAGACATCTCTTATTCTACAACAGTCAGAACTAATATCCCAAAGTGATGGAAACAAGCCATTGCAAGAAGGTGTCTGCAGAGTCTGCTTCTTTTACCCCTTCAAAGAGATACTGCACAGTCAGTACTTCATGAGGCTACCACTCTAGTTGACTCAAGTGTGGGGAAGAATTTTATTTAAGGCTAATTTAGGTTTCTGCCTCTGTCTTTGATCTGCATCAGAAGAAATGCTGATTGGATATCCTCGTATAAACAACATTGTTTTTTTTAAGGACTGCAGTGGGACTATGTGGGTAGGATACCAACAGAGTGCAAAATAGAGCCCTGAAATGAGTGCTTTAAAGAAGAGACAAGGAATAAAAAATTTGAAAATGTTCATAAGCTGTGTATCACTCAGTGCTTTGCCCCTCCTGTTCAATCTATGGATGGACTTTGGTTGGCACAAAACTTCCAATGTTATTTCCTTAAAAAAGGTACTTTTTATTTTCATTATATTGTTTTATTTTCAATATAATGAAGACTTTTCTAAAAATGTCAAAGATTAGCTCTTTTTTAACATTCTGGAACTAATACTGGTTGCCATACATTAATAAACTAAAATAGTCTCAGAAAAATCTGTATTCAATTCAATACTTTCTGGTAAAGGAAAAATATAAATAGAAAACTATTAGATAGATGCTTAGATAATGTTATCAGTCTTGAGATGGAACCAGAATTCAGTTTATTTTTCCAAAAACAACTTAAGTGAGAAATGGTAAATTCAGTGGTATGTAAATTTACAGCACATATTCTGCACTTTTGTGTTAGTTGTTAGTTGCTAGTTGGTGTATCTGCATGATAACACTACTGAGGATCTCAGATCTGGTGGGCAGCAAATGGATCTGGGCTGGTAAATTCCAATGCAACTTGTTAGTGAGATTTTGGAGTATTATCCTGAAACTAGTTTTTAAAAAATTCTCTGCGGATGAGAGCTGGAGATCAGCATAACTTTGTTGATCTGAAAGCCAAAAGAAATGAGGGATAATCAAAATCCAGCTTGCTGGTATTACAAAACAGGCAAGGACAAAGACATACATATAGCCCAGTTCCTCTGAGAATTTAATCATGCCACAGTTTAGATGAGCTATACCGGGAAAATACTGTGCTGCTGCCCAAGTCTTCAGAAGAGGCTGAAATCTGATCTTTCTCCCTAACTACAGGGAGCCCATTTTCTTTATATTAATAAAAAAAAAAAAAAAAAAAAAAAAAAGGGAATAACATTCTCCTAGCTAACAAAATTCACACAGTTCACATACCTCACTCTTGTGTGATTACTCTGTCATAAATGCCTTTTAAAGCCCTAAGAGGCTGCTTTTAGGTCTTTTTTTTTTTTTTTTTTTTTTTTTTTTTTTTTTTTTTTAAAAAGAATTTAGAGGATCAGTAACCTTTTTTACTTTTATTTAGATACCTTATTCTGTCTCTTCCTTAGATATTGTCTCTTAGTAAACAGCTCTGAAACTTCTTAATCTTTGATGAACTTAATTATTTTGAATCTTTTTGAACCCTTTTATAGTAATTTATTAAATATAAAGACTATGTAAAACTGGTTTCACAAAGCATCACACACAGTTCAGTGTCAGGGACCTACAAACAATTCTCATGAAAAAAATAATTACATGGAAGTGAATATTAGCAGAACAAGAAATATAATCTACAGAGTTATTTTGAAGTGAGATACTTTGAAGATCAAAGAGCTATGCTTTTACAGCTTTTAATGTAGGAAGCAAAAAAAAAATTAATTCTAAACTCTTATTTCTTAGTTATAGTGCATAGCTAAGACTGTGAAGAAATTGATTTTCTTTTTCTTTAGAAAAGTGCTTAATAAAATGTAATTTAAAGGTCATTTCCTTTGGAAAAGATATTAGCATAGGAAAATGTCAGCTGATACCTGAGTGCACTTAACCTGTGAAATCATGTCTGTCTGTCATGTCAGATCTATCTTGTGCATTAGGTAATACTGCTAAAATATATTTAGCATTTGAAATGGACAGTACTGTATAATACAGTCACAAGCTGTGTTCCATGTTCATTTTACCAGGTACCAACATTAAAGCATTCCATGTCACTAAATAGGATGAATGTTTTGTTGTGATATCTATATGCACAGATGCCAATTACTGCTGATTTTTAAACCACTGCTTAACCAATCTTAACTGACTTAACTAAACTCTCCTTTTTCCAACACTTCAGCCCAGCCATTATGGAGGGATACAAGTTTCTCCAGACCATAAAACAAGATAATTATTTTACTATTTAAGTTAGAGTAGAGAGCTTGCCAGCTTTCCCAAGTTGGTTATCAGTATTTCTATCTCAGAATAAGCCAGGTGGGACAGGCAGAACTACAAGAGCTCACTCATCACTATACATTACAGGTGTTCTGCACAAGCAGCTTTCATCCCAGGAGTGGAGATGGTTTACTGTGTTATTCATTATGCAAAAAAAACCATGGGATTTCCATTTTTTTATGGGGGGGGAAATAGTGCATTAATTGATCATATTAATAACCTCTACTGCACAGAGAAAAGATTCCAGGATATAAGTCCATATGTGGATGGTTCCCTTCTCCAGGTGACACTGTGAGACACCAGAAATGGGGACCTGACAAAAAGTGAAGAAGATTATATAAAGAGGAAGCTCAAAAGAAATTGAAGTTCACATCCCATTCCACTGGATTAACATCAGAAAGGATTACACTGTCAAGTCACTTTTATTATTGCTGGTATTGCCACAAAGGTACAGATCTCTTGAGTGGTGAGTTCCCTTACTTTGTGATTATGGTTGCAATAATGACTTCTAAGTTGGGTGAAGTCATGCCCCCACAGGTAGATGAATCTACTCAGGATGTGGATTTGGCAGCCATCAGTGGCTGTCCAGAGGAGACAAATAGCTACTCTATGCTTTCAAGAGGAGTTATTTGCATTTGGTCAGAAGATGAGCTGGATAAATTCAGGATGCTCATTCTGTATCTTTGAAACACATCACTTCATTATCACATTGCATTACACCAATTAATGCTTTGTTCATCTGCCTCCTTTTTAATTATTAGAGGAAGAGACAAATACCACTGTCAAGTGGTAACTACCTAATTTCCCAATTGTGTTCATTATTTTAATGATTCTTGAAAATTTATGTATGCTGCGCACAAGGAATATGACTTAAAACGCAATCTTTATTTTTAAAAATAAATTTTATATATAATGAATTTTTTTCTTATAGCATTGACAAGTCATTAAAAATCCTTAATGGCAAGTAGAGGAAGCTCAAGATATCAATCAGATACACAGAGGATTCCATGAACAAAACAATTTACACTGGTCAAGAAGCTACCCTGTTTAGAGGAAGATGCAAAACCTGCTATGCACGGTTTTGAAAAATGTGTATGTAAATATTGGTTGTTACATAGCAATGTACATCAGTCACAAAAATCTGTTGAAAGAATGAAATATTGAGTATGAGTAGGATAATATTTAAAATTTAATTTTTTTTATGGTAAGATGAAAATCAATAGTAAATACGATGTTTCAAGTTCACTGATGGAGATGGAAAATAGAGAATCCAAACAGGAGAAGTAAAATATTCTGTTGTTTTGTCACTTCTTATCTGGGAAAACATAAATTTCTCTGAATTGTGGGAGCACACAGAAGTTGTCACATATCTGCACAGAACTCCATTTTTTTCATATTAACATTTGCAGTAATGCGCAGGAATAAGTAACAAAATTAATGTGTTATTAAATCATATGGCTGAATTAACATAATCTGACACTGTATTTCACTGGGGTCAACAGTAAGGATGACTATGGGATGGATACTATGAAAGCAATATTCTACCAGAAAAGGAGTGGCTTATTGACTCAGAAAATGGTTTAACCCAATCAAAAATTTTAAAAGTGGTGCCTCAATCATGGCACAGCTAGAAGTTATAACTGGAATTCAGAGAGGGTGATTACTGACATCCAGTCTTTAGTCATTTGCTTTATGAGATCCAATTTGATTTTGCTACTGTATCGTGGAGATCCTGTTTCATCTTCTATAATTTTTCTTTGGCTAAAGTTTCCCTTTTCATTTAGCTTTTATGTGCCTAGCTATTTACAGTACACAGGTAAAGAAGACCAAAAACTAGAGTGAAAACACCATACATGATGTGTGAGCAGTGGAACAGTTAGACTACCATATTATGATGTTAGTTGGTGCAGGAATATTCAAAGATAAGAAACTGCCTTGCTTTGAAAGATTTGCTACATGATGGACACATAAAATGCTTATAAAAGCATGGATTGAAAATTCAAATGCTTACCTCTACTTATGGTAATTACCCAGTAGGAGAGCCATGTTCCTATATGAATTTTAGCTTTCCCTTAGTGCTTGTCAAGAAATTATTTTTGCATTATTGGAGGCATTTAAGTTGAATAATACTTTTCACGAAGGAGAAATTTGTTTTTAGTTTTCCTTTGTCGAGCACTTACTACTTCTTACTGTGAACCTTTGATCTCCCTCCCAGCTTCTCCTAATTACTACGCCAGATAGAACAAACCAATTTGTTTTATTGCAAGCTCTGTGTGATTATCTTCCATGGGCATGCATGTGAACACAGCCAAGCTACACAAAGGCTGATAAATGAGGCATTTATTTGATACAGTAATAATCAGATTTATCAAAGGTCTGTGCATTGGCTGCATTACAGATATATTAATCAGAAAGCTTGAGCTGAACTTCCTCAAGGTGATAACTTGCTAGGCCTATTTTCTTCTGTGTGTAAAATACTTTGATAAGTGTCACCTCTTTTGAACAACAGTTAAGCCACCTTGAAAAGACTTTACATTTGCCTTAGGTTATTTTTTTAGGCAGCAGTCAGGTATTGTTTAATCTTTTCCAACTGAGTGGTTTTCTCAGTATGGATGAAACTTATTTGGTGCCCTCGTCAACACTTGGCCTCTTAGCCTTCTGCTTTAGAAACGAATGAGAAATTAACACAGAGTTTGATAGGAGGTATGTGCTTGCCTTAGCAGCTTGTTTTTGAGACTCACATGATCAAAAAGTCTTCTCTTGTGCTCAGAATGTTTAGACAATCAGTGTCAGTGTTTCCCTCGTTGGTACTCTGATATTTTTTTTTCTGTTTCTTTCCAAATGTTATAAAAGAGCCTGCGCATCTCACTCAAAACTGTGGATTCACCTGTGGCACCAGGTCTTGAAGGGGCTCTTAGAAGACAATTGCAGCTCCAAATGAGCACCTTAACTGTCTCTCCAGCCGTCATATTTCTCTTCTTTAATTTTGGGAATTTTGAACATTCTTCTGCTTCTGATGGCCTAAGCGGAAGAAAGATTTTGATAGACATTAACCCTTTGGGAGTAGAAAAACCTTGTATTTTTTTTTCTTTTGTGAAAGGATTGATAATTTATAAGCTAGTAGCTAAAGATATGCATCAATTCAAATGCTCACCTTAATTCTCCCTGCTGTTGTCCCACAGAGTTTATTTTCTCACATTCAGTAAAACTGGCCTGGAAACAGGTTACATAATGAATGCCTTGTGGTGTATCTGAGGGAAAAAATCAGATTCTATATGTTGGGATGTCTTTCCTCTTGTTGTGTAGGTGACATTGAAACTAGCATGTGATAGATATAGGGCCACTCTTACATTTTTCCAACAGAAAATAAAACAGCTTGCTTAGTACTCTACCTGTAATACTTGCATTTTTTGCCTCTAAAATGCAGTCATACTCTTCATACCAGTGATGGGTTCCAACTACCAACAATGAATATGAAAATATGACTTGTTGCAGTGAGAAAACAGTAATAATATCTTATTGGTTTTATGGGCTGTGTATCTTGCTAGCTCATTTTGCTGCATAGACTGAAGAGCTGAAAAAGCAGATTTCTTTCTGAAAAATCTCATGCTTCATTACTTATATACGGAGCTCTTTAGTGTGACACAACTCTAATTTAATGTCTCTAACATGATATATACGAAGAAATAATACATGAAGCTTAATTTATTAGGTGAAATGCTAAGTTAAATAGACAAATGGTTTTTCAGTAACTATCTTTGGCTTCTATTTAGCAAAAGCAACATTGTATTTGTAAATTCAAATGTATGCTTTTTTTATGTAGTCATCACACAGTAAACTTTTACCAAGCGTAAAGGTTAACTTCTAACCTTGAAACAAATGTGTAATTGCAAGTGAAGTACAGTTCATAATCATATGATATCATGTAATTCAGAAGATAGTTTAAGAAAATAAACATGTGGCTTTTAAAGACTTTATGGAACCAGAATATAAATATATAGTACCTAGGGATATTTCTTCAAGAGCATACTAGAGCCTAATGAACAAGTTTGGGATATGAGGTGTGTCAGCCTGAAACAGTGTCTAAAAATTCTTACATTTCCAGCTGCTGTCTAACATGGTGATGCTGATTAGAAAAATTCTTTCTAAAATCAATTTTCTTGTTCTACCTATATGCAGTTGTTCCCCTGCTTCAGTACTATCTATGCTCAGCTCCTACAAAACCAGAAGCATACTTATATAGGAACTTCCTTTACTTTTTAATATGTAGATTTTTATCAGATTAGTTATAACATTTTACACCTTAATCTTGACTCTGCAGGCTGACAAACTGAAGCACAGAAGATAAAAGTATTGCTCAGCTCACCTGGAGAAACAGTGGTAGAACATAATACACAACACTTCTATATTATGCCTTTACTTATTCATGTCTGCTGCATTATTCTACTAATAAGAGAATTTCTATCCTTTGCTCACAAATTAGGTACAATAATTTGACTGTTTCCACCATGGGCTACATGGAAGAATATATGTCTGAGCTTAGAGGTGATAAGAGTAGTTCTGAAGCTACGAATGGTAGTTAATGAACACTATATTGTCCTCTGCATGGAACTTGTTTAAATGCAGTGTTATTAATAGTCTGTATGAGTGTATTTGAAATTCAAAGTGTATATTTGAACCCACTCTCAAAATAGTTGGGTAGAAATTAGTAAGGCTGTATAGGATTATGTGTGAATATTAAATGTCTCTTCAGTATTCTGAAAGATTAACTGTGAAAGACACTGATAGATTGCCCTTGAAGTCTGAAAGCTGAAAATATAAGTGTGCTCTGTAATCATCACTGGAACTATTATTGAGCTTTTTAATGGATTTTCATAGATTAGCAGGAACAATGAAGCTTTTGGCCTGGATAATTTCTGACTTTGTTGTGCCTTTCCCTGCTAAACCACAGAGTAGTGGCACCATCATTCTATATAAAGACCATATGCTTTTGTCTGGCATACATAAATTTTATTTAATATTTGCAAACAGAAAGCACAGAAATATAAGTGGAGCTCTCTTAGATGAGCGCTTTTTTTATTTTTAATGAACTCTTTTTTTTTTTTTTTTTTTTTCTGGCCAGTTTTAGCTATTGGTCTTCATGCACTAACCAGAAAGAAGTTCAGGTGACCCTTTCTGTCAGCTGGTGAAAGTTAGCCATGTAATGAGCTATAGTACTAGAATGTCAGAGAGAAAAGGGAACCTTTGCCACAGTATTTTTGAAAAACTTATGTTTGTAGTTAACACAAGAATTATCATTGTTTTCAGACTTGCCTGGGTGACCTTCTGGGTTTCCTCCTAGCCGTGCTATCCTACGATCATAAAGTTCCTACAGTACTTCTTTCTCTGGTGAATGAAACCACCTCTGCTAATCCCCCCAAAGAGCTTCATGATGCTACCCCTTCCTTGCTGCTGGCTTGAGACACAACTTGCCATAAACTCAGAAGATACAGTGCTCCCTTGTCATCACAATTATTTGTGCCACCACCAGATGGCCAATATATCCTGCCTGCACCATGCCAACAAGCAGCACACGCTGTCCTGTGGCTTCAGTAGCCCTGAGGCTGGAGGTGCACCCAAAAAGATACAACAGAATGAGTGATTTTCTGGCTTCCTCAGAAATTTTTTAAATCCCACTGCTTTTTTTCCAAAGCTCTAAAATCTCAAGATAGAATAAACACAAAGGGGTGAAGCCATTAGATGACAGTTTTTCAAACTTAACATGTAATTAACTTTACAAGAAATCCAAGTATTGGCCAACAAATAGTATTGCTTATCTGATGAGTTATGAGGTTGAATACAAAATAACGTTATTTCTTAGCCCTCAGTTATATATGAAAAGTTTATTTTATTCAGCAGCGTCCTTCAAATAACCTCACATGTAATCATAGGGAATTGTCCTCAGTGATCACACCTTAATCTTTCAATTATTTTAACTGTGATAAGCTTCTGCATTGTAAAGTTCTTGAAGTACTTAGTATTTTCTATTCAAGTAACTACACTTAAATCATAAAATGGTCAACTTTAACCTCAATATTTAGAGTTGTTCAGAGTGAGAATTAAGAATGAAGGGCGATAAGAATAATCATTTGTGCAAGCCCCCCAAAATATGCTTGCATTTTCATTTTCTTTTTGAAATACTTTATTTCATTTTGGTTTTGTAAACCAGACACCAGCAAGCCTGAGCATTTGAAATATACTGCAAAATATGCATGTATGCATTTAAATAAATAATAGTGGCACTGAAATAAAACTGCATTCATGCAAAATAGGTTTTAAGGCACAGAGTGCTCCTAGTTTGCATAAAACAGTGTTTGTATTGTTTGAATAGCATATTTGCATATGTAGATCTAAGACCAGGCTAGGAACATGGCTTCAGAACCAGGTACTAGCACCACTCCTAAACCCATTTGTTCTTCTGAGATAGTGAGACAGCTCAAGACCTAAAGATGTTTCAAGATGTTCAGTATGGCTTGGACTTAATGAATCCAGGGAAAGCCCTGTAAAGTCATGACCCTCCACTCAAGTATATGGAAGTGAATGAGAAGTCATAATCATTGCTGTCATCTCAGTCTGTCTACAAGGAAGAACATGGGACCTGAAGCCTTGCTAGTTAAAAAGGTGGAAACAAATAAAGGTCAGTCTGCTGGGTTGATGCAGCTGTTGGAACAGCTGAAAATAAAGTAAAACTGGCAAAGATCCAGAGAAAAAGAAGCACTGGTATGATACGTTTAAAAAAACCTTAGGAAGGGAGAGCTGAGAAAGGAGGAGAGAGGGCCCATTGCAAGATGCAACAGAAGTAAATCTTTCCCTTCCTGGGTATTATCCTTGAAGGCAGAAATTTGATAAAAAACTTCATTGAGGATGGTGAGAATACTGCTAGTTTACATAGCAATAGCTACAGTTTGTCACTATATGTACTAAGAACAAGTAATGGTTTCATACTTACAATAATAATTTCAAGTCTCTGATCCTAATAGAAGATACCCCCTTTCTTTAATTTGGCCTTCTAGAAAAAGTTTTGAGAGCTTTTCTAAGATCTGACTGTATGGAAAGTAATGCTAAAATTTAATATGTCCTTAATTTGAAGAACAGAAATACAGAAATGACCTAATGAAATCAAGAGAAATGTGAGACCTTTTTTTAACTGCTTTGATGGGCTGAAATCAGCATCATTAGGACATTTCTCAATTAAACATACATTACACCACGGAAGTTGCAATTTTCAGAGTATATACATGGAAAATCTATATTAATCTTGTATAGCTGGTATCACAAGAGAACACAATTTATCCCTCCTCTCCTTTTGAAAAGAGAAAAGACTATAATCCACAAAAGGTCTTCAGGTGGGAAAAATACCAGAATTTGGGAGGAGCTTATGCAAAAAGATAAAATACATTAAGAATTTCCAGTGTGGAAAAGAAGATTGACATGGGAGGTGGTAGAGTTAAGTAAAATGATGAATGGCTCAGGAAAGGTCAATGACTTAAAGATATTCGCTATTCCTCATCTTGCAACAGCTGGGGGAATCAAATGAAATGAGCTGGCAGATGGGTTAAAACAAAAAAGAATTTTACAAAATGCATAATTAAGTTGCGGAGTTCATTTCCAGAGCATGTTGTGGATGTCAATAATATTAATGACTTCAGAAAACTATTAGAAAAATTAATTGGTGAAATATACATTAGAAGATGTAAAATGCAATAGTGTGCATCTCTGTCTGGCTTCAGAAGTACCTTGGTTGCAAATTCTTGAAAATGGAGAAGATACATGCGAAAATAATACAGCCTATCCTCCTCTATTTCAATATAACCATGCTCAGGTCTTTTATGTTCTACATATATTTTAAAAATATATTTTATGTAATCACAAAATCAGACATTTTGTACTATAATTTCACCCGGTAAAAAAAATAAATCATCACTTTCTTTACAAGTATGCAATAATTAAAAATATACAAAGTTTCTTCATATCAGGAAACTGTAATCAATTGACCAAAATGAAAAGAATATGGATCATTGCCGTGTTCCTGCAACTACACTGAGTAGATCGTAAGTGATCTCCAGAGGTCTCTTACAACCCCTACCATTTTGTGATACAAGGTTTAAGCTATGGAAATAAAAAATTTCATAGATGGAACAAAGGATATGTGTATTCCAGTACCTGAAGGGGGCCTTCAGAAAGTCTGGAGAGGGACTGATTCCAAGGGCCTGGTGTGATAGGACAAGGAGCAATGAGAGAAGTTTTAAATTAGAGAAGAGCAGGTTTAGATTCAATATTAGGAAAATGTTCTCTAACATGTAGGTAGTGGAAAAATGGAACAGGATGCTCAGGGAGGTTGCTAAGGCCTCATCCCTGGAGATATTCAAGGGATTCATCAAGTCTTGATGAGTCTCTGAGTAACCTCATCTAGTTGAAGGTGTCTCTGCTTACTACAGGGTTGAACTAGATGAAATTTAGAGGCTCCTTCCAACCCAAATTATTTTATAATTCTGCATTTTTTTTCTGTTCCAGTGTATCAGCTGTAACAGATTTTTTTCCCAAGAATTGGTATTACGGAGTAATATTTAAAGAAAAATATTTATTATTTCAGATATCTAAGTGGCCATCATAGGTTTCTAAACTTATAGTAAGTTTTAAACATTAAATTTTCTAAGGTGTGCTACTGTTACTGACCCTAGAGTAACATTATCATTCTGTTTAAATGGTGGTGGCATGATGAAGCAAGCACAAGATGGAGAGCCAAGTGGCTATGAAATACTTTCTCTCTCTACAGCTATTGACTGAAGACAGCAAGAAATTCCCCTAACCCTCTCTGTTATTCATATTTTATTCAAACTCTTCAGTTCCCACTCCTCCTGAGATAAGAAAATCTGATGTTTCTTTTCAGCAGGTGACACAGGAATCTTTCCTTGTCTGATGTTGCTGTTGACCTGGCCATTCAAATTATTCTATCTTATCTAGAGGGATGAAAATGGGAGAAAATGCTAAATTTGTGTTCATATCCTAAACTTCTGTATAGATATTTAAAAATGAAATAACTTGAATATTCACATCATGTTATAAACAATGCTATTATCAATATTATTTTAATGCTAAGGCCATTCAAGAGGTCCTGGTGTTATAATTGCCCTTATATCCTGACAGTATCAAATCTGCTAAATGGCTGGCATTGTTTGTTCAGCCATGTAAGACAATAAAGCACTTAATTCACTTTTTATGGGCTTCCCATTTGAATCTTGCTGAAATTCAAGATGTTGATTTATTTCAACAGTAAGGTTGCTTATATCGCTGGCTCTTGTTACTTGTTCTCTCTGTCTACACTTTGTTATTATAGTCATTAAAATCTCTACCATGAACTTGTACTAAATAGATTTAGAAACAGAATGTTGTGTGCAACCTCAGTATAACTTGCCAGTGAAGAGACAAAGAAACTGGCAATAATGGTCTGATTTTTCACCCTGGGACCTCTACTTATATATGTATAAATGATAAATCCACACTTTGGCCTGATAAGCTTATTGGGTGCATACTCTGATTCTGAGTGAAGAGGATGCAGATACTGAGACAATGCAGCTGTTATTTATGCAAAATTGCTCATAGTCAGTGAGATGATTTCTGAATACAGAAATTATCAGGATAAAGCAAAAAAAAAAAAAAAACAAAAAACCAAATTGAGCTGAAGTTACAATTTTGCAAATGCTGTGTTTTCACTGAAATAATATTCTGTCATTCCTTTTCCTTAATATATAAGTTAATGCAAGATATCCACCTGGAAAATTATAATGAAGTATTGACATTCATTTGTTTAAATTATTTATTGCCCAAAGACAAAAGACAACTGTTTTTTGTTTGTCTGTTTGTTTTTTCAATTTCCTCTTGAACCTTTCTGAGTTTAAGTTAATAGAATGGTGAATAGGTTTATGAGGAACCTCTCTGGGGAATATGTAACTTACCACCTTCTGTAATAAATAACAACATGTCTTCATTTCTTCACCAGTATAAGCTGAATACAAACCCAAGACAAATAAAATTACAAAAAAACAAACAACATACAGATATTAAGACTGATAAATTATATTTTCTTATTTATATTTTTATCTGAATTGACATATTTTTTCTATTCAGAATACTCCAATATTAATTTTTCTGTTCTCTTATAGGCACTTTCTTTTACAATCCCTTCCAGCTGGGTGTCTGGGGTTGTCTGAGCAGGTTCTTTTAGATAGTCAGCCCAAGGAAGGTTTATTATTTTACAGCCAATTTACTTGGAAATATTTAGCATGCAGCAATGCCTTGAAATCACAATCCAAGCACAGCATAGCAATTACAATCACAATACCAACATGATTTCCTTTAACAGCTGCCATATGCTAATCATCATGGCATTGGATGTCAGTAGGACAAAGAAGTCTGAAGTCAGAGCAAAGCCCTTACTTTCTTAATTTTATTGACTGACTGATTTTTATGCTCCACCTTGAGCCTAGCAATGTTTACACTGTCCCCATGATAGGTCTGGCTGACTTACGATGATAATGATGTGTCCTGATTAAGGACATTGACACAACCAGCTGATATACTGAACAGTTATAACCATTTATCTAAAACACAAGACACCCTTGGATCCCCTTCGTGTTAAATTCAGCTTCTTTTACAACAGCTCTTCTAAACTTCATGAGCACATCGCCCTTGTTTGTCTTCTCTGAGGTTCTGCAGCATGGGTTTGTTAACCAGTTACACCAGTTAGATGAAAGAAACAATTGTAGAAATGGTCTCCCACAAAGGACTCGAGTCAGAAAGCATCAGTCATCAAGCATGATTATTTGCTTTATAAGATTCAATATTTCAGAATGCCACCAGCTTTTTTCCCCACCTCATAACAAAATTAACAGCTTTATTACAAGGGATGATGAATATGCCTCTCTCTGATATTGTTTATTACTTGCTGATGGCAGTTTGAAGGAATACCTCCTCCTCACTCCCACAGATGAAATTGCTTGTCAAGAATAATAGGGTATGATAACAGAAGTCTTACTGGGGGAAAAAAAAAAAGGAAAAAACTAAATTCTAAATTATGCCACAAGTTTTTGCTATCAAGCTAGTTATTAGACAGTGTCATGATTTTACACAGTCATATGCACTGAGCTACAGACTTTAATTCTGTTTAATAGGACTTCACTATGATTACTGAGGATATTAGAACAAATAATATCCATTACTAACATTTTCAGCTTACACTTCCATTTCATCTTTCATCCCTATTACAGAACAGGGTACAGAAAGCTGGCAAAATAATTCATACAGTAACCTCATTTTGTTGGCCTTTGTTCTTCATTCATGTAAGCATTAATTACAATGGACTGATTTCTGTTTATATTATACCCTTCTTTTTAGTAGCCTGATGTATTAGGCATGGCCATTCATGTTTCTTCTGAATTTTTTTTTTTTTAATAGAACATGCAAAAGATTGCTAGAACTGTCATCATTTTGATCCAATTTGGATACTGATTTTTTTTAAATAAGTATTGAAATACATATCCTGTCTTACTTATAATAAAATTTAAGGTATATCTAGAAAATACTGACATAACTCAAGTATATATTGGGACATTTCATTGATTATACTTCTTCTCATCCTTTCTTCCATTACTGTTCATTTTCCTAATTTCTAAATTATCTTTCTTACAATTCTTGCATTTTACAGAGTTTTAATGTGATCACTCAAAGCATGAGAATCAATGTTTTTCAATTGCTGTGAAACTTCTAAAAATTCAAGATAAAGACTAGCACAAGTCTATGGTATTATTTATGCCCCTTATGAGAACTGATAGATAGACAATAGATTTCTTTTTCCAAAGTATTCTAGAATTATTCCAGACTTATTTACATATTATATTTACTACAAGCAATAGAATAAAAGGAAGATATATTGCCAATAAAAACCCAATATTTTAGACACATATCAAAATGGTTTTTAATATCACTGTGATTTGTGCAGTTTTGTTGTTGGTTTTTTTTTTTTTCTAGAAAGCACACTATAAATATTTCTTTTTTCAGAAAGGTAACATTTGCAGTTTTTTCTCATGGGTAGAAATTAACAATCACATATCATAGCGAAGATAATTAATTCTCTTTTTTAAACAAACAAAAAAAAAACAACCAAAACCCCAAACAAACATTAAAAAAACCCAAAAAAACCAACCAAACAAAAATAAACAAACCAAACCACTCATGTTTTATGTTCAGGCCTGATCTACCAATAACAATAAACACTTGGGGGAGGAAGGGACTGAAGGAGAGACCCAAAGCAAAAGCAAAAATTGAATGAAGATATGAATCTTGAAATACATTTGTCTCTGTCTGAGTACATATATGTTGGATGAAAAATATATATATGAGCAATAATTATAGGTAGAAGAGCTGAAAATTCACTTGTTTAAATTTAGCCAGTAACGGCATGTCTTTTATGCTTGATAAAGAGCTGGAGCCAGGACTAGTGCATATGGGAAAAATAAAATCTGCTTGGCTGCCTTCAGTTTTAAAAATTATTTAATCTCCCACAAGGTAGGAATACTATCTATAGATAGATTTAATACAGAAGAATCTAAGAAGTCAACTTTCACAAAATTGTTACCTTCATTTTTATTTTACTGAAAAACTTAAATTAGACAGAGTGGCTCTGAAATTTTTACTTCTCTAAGGAACAAAATGTTTCTTCTGGAGAAAGAATAGATTATTGTCATGGTTTTTTAAATGAATTGTAGTAAACTAAGCATCCAAGCTTAATTAAATTCAGGAAAATTTAGATTCCTAAAATCTTTGTGTTTCTTTGAAAATAATACTCTTAACACCAGTCTCCTCACACCATTTTCACACCATGATACTGAGTTACCATCAACAAAAATGTTTTAGAAACGAAACTGAAGTCCACGGGGTAACTCTGATCAATAAATGAAAATTTTTTTCATGATGAAAAATTAAATCATTTTAAAAGGATAGATTTTTCACATTTATATTACTGACAACTTCAGTTCAAATACTGCAAGAAGGGGAAGGAGTGACAGAGAGAAGCTTTTATGTACTGACTATAACTCTCATTGCCCATCTCCCTGTGCTGCTCCATAGAGGTGGAGAAAGGAGAGGGGCAGGGAATGAAGGAGTGATGTTGAGTCTGCCAGTTAGTGGTGCTGGAGAAGTGCCTTAGTTGTTTGTCTTTGTTGCTTAACATCCAACTGTATTTTTAATTAGAAATAACTTTAATTAACATGCCTGTGACAGCAGTTGGTAAATGATAACCCTGTATAGTATGAAGCTGTCATTCTCATCAATGTTTTTTGCCAGTGTTCAATGGAAATGATTCATTGAGTGAATTTGTTATTCATCAGCAAAAACTTTTTTTAAAAGAGCATTTTTAAATATTTGAAATTATTTCCTCTGAGCTTGATCACTTTGCTTAGTGTTGTTTGACAACTAATAATACTTGAAGTTATGCCAGCTGAAAGACTTCAATATTTTTTTTTTAAAGTTGAATTTAGTTTTTCATACATTTTTAATTCATGTACACGGAGATTAATACTGATTTCTTTTTATTATTATTTTTTAATTTTTGACAAATTGTGACTTGGGTAGGAAAGCAAAACAAAATATAAAAAATTCCAGATCCATTTGCTGTTCTAATTCTGAGGGTACCTCACCCTGCAACGCTTTCACATCAGAGGCACTAGGAATATAAAAGGGAGAGCTGCTGCAGTTAGAAACAATATATTTTAGAAAGAATTAAGTGATCTCTTCTATGTTGTTGAGGAGAAGCAGAAATTAATTCTTTTTAGCTCATAGAAAAAAATACCTGGGCCTATATTAAAAAATATCTGTTAGGTAATGTATGTTACAGGCTTAAGGGCAGTTAGTAGAAAATCATGAAACACAGGAAAAGTTCTAAGCACCGATCACCCTAGACAAATATATTTATGTTTATACAGAAATATTTTGTGCCAATTGTATCCAAGTCTGACCTCACTGATTTGCAATTGTGTCAAAAGAGCCATTTTAAAGTGAACAGCCCTGGCAAGGGTAGAGAATCTGGCTGGCCAGAGCTGAGCAGGGGGTGACACCTGGGGAAGAGATAATAACAAAGAAGTAACAGCTGGGTGGAGACTGCTCCCCTTTTCTGAGGACCTTCTGTGCTGGGATGTCCTTCCAGGCATGATTATCCTGGCCAGAGTGGAGGAAGCCACCTTGATTGTACTGATGCTGATGTACCTGGCTGAGGGGGCTGGAATGGAGCAGGGAGTGGTGCCTGGAAGGAGATCAGAACTGATGAGTGTGTGGGGGACTGCACCCTTCTGCAGAAGCTCCTCCCCTCCAGGCAGCCTGTCTGCAATGGCTCTGATACCAATGCCCCTGGCTTCTGTGGCAGCTGACTGACAGCTACCCCTTGGGAACAAAAGGAACTCAGGGGCACATATGGCTGTCCATGCTGGAGCTGGTTTGTCATCTCTTGACCCGCTGCTGTTCTGCATCGGACCCTGTCCAGGATCAGCCCCATCTTGAAGAAACTCGCTGGAGAGCTGGGCCCCTGCTGGAGACTTTTCTCTCTCATTCTTTCTTCCCACTTTCTTACCATTTTTTTCTCCACTTTTCTCTCTTACTTATATCTTCTTTTCCTCTCTTTCTCTTTTGCCCATCTCTATAATTGTGCCTGTCAATTTTCAAAAAATCTGCTTGCACCTGAGTCTTCCAAGGTTGGACTCCATTTCACGGATCCAAAACAAAAAAAAATTTAATGTTATCTCAGACCATAACACCAAGGATTGACTCGACTTAGATTTTTCCAGTTTGTGAAGGACATGGTGATTGCTGCAATTTTTTATTTATGAGTGACATAACGAGTTTGTTGTGCTGAATAAATTATTGATAACACAGAAAGCAGGGGATTTCATCAAAATGAAATACAAGGAGGAAGGCAGTAGAACTATTTATTACAAGAAGTAACTCTTAAAATTGCATTTTTTCTTCAACAAGGCTTCAGGATTAGCAGATAGTGTGAGGGTTCAAAAGATGGGTGAATATAGCTAACTTTGTCTTCAACAAAAGTTTCTGCATAGACAAGTTGATTTCAGAATAAAGCAAAAATTTTAAAATTTAGATAATTTAGACCCTTGGAGCACATTTTATTTACTCTGTGGTAATTGCCCATACAGTTTAGTGATCTTTGACAAGGCTAATTATATGAAGAAGTGCCTTGGAGTTGAACTTTAATAAATATAATATTAAATCAACTGAAGCACACTTTAAGATCATTCTCAGGGAAACTATCTAACATAGCATATACACTAAGGGGTAATACTGCTTATCATCCTGCTTTGATTATTGCTCTGTTAGAGCATCCTTGCATTTGTAATAGCACTTTTCTGGATTTTTACATCATCTTGAATTAATCACCCTAATTATTCTGAAAAGATTCACAGTCTTCTTTCTCTACCCCAGAAAACATGACACAGACACAGAGGATGTTCTTTAAGCTTTTGTTAAAACAGTACACAAGCCTCAGGGGCTGTTGTCTTCTCACATGCCCAATGCACAAGCTATTACAGTCACACTTGCAAGGAATTACTCCCATGTTCCCTATTCCTCTTCAAGAAACATTTCAAATTAATTTTAAAAGGTCCTTGGGCATAAATATTCCTTAGGTACTTGTCACCTAACCTCAGGTAGGGTGATTGCACAGAGTACAGTTTCAATAGCAAAGAAACACTCCCTGAAGCTGATGTACAATATTCCCAGTCCTCCTACACTTCTTCCATAGCTTCTTCAAGCATCAGAAGGTAGAGGACCAGTGCAGGAAGATGCCCTTTGGTTGATTTATTCTCAAGTATTTCACTGGAAATTTAATTCCTTATTATCACACAGTGAATGCTGTGTTGTGATCCTATGTGGTCCATGAATGGATAAAGGTTAATAATGCCCTCTGTGCCCCTAGAGGGAGGTGTCCAAGTTTTCATGTGGTATTAGTGCTGTGGGAGGGAAAAAATTGCATTGCAAGTGGAACTCGGAAAAAAATGAAGTCCTTACTTTTGACACAAAAGCCACAGCTACAAAAGAAAACACCACAGTAAAATCTGACTGTTTCTGCTATGAAGAGTGGCAAAGATCATGTGCAATGGAGGACAGCCGCAGCCTCCAGAGAGAGCAACAAGATCCCAAAAAGCAGAGTGAGCTCATGCACTGTAATCGGTATTTTACACAACAACTCTGGCGGCTGTGATACCTTTCCTGACTGTACTTCAATATAGGCTCTGCAGGTATTGCACTCTCAGGTATTGAGAACTTCAAATAATCTCAGAAAGGTTTCTGGTTTTCTGCTAGAGACTGCCCAAACCTGCAAGTATTTTATAATGTAGAAAATATACTTTCAAGTTGTCCTCTGAAAAATTGTGCCTACATTACAAGGTTAGTTAAATCAGCAGATTATTAAGTCAAGGATCACATTTTCTCATAAATTAAATATAGTGAAATAGAGCTACACTCTCTTAATTTTATGGAAATGCCTGGGATTAGTACTGTTGGTTTATTCATTGAATATGAGTGTTAAATCTTCGTTGAAATGTATCTGCAAAGTGCAAACTTAAGTGTACCTGGTCTCAGGTCCTCCTCCAGCTAGATAATAGAAGAGTTTAAGTTGTGCTACTGCCTTCAACAAACCCAAAATGTCACTGAATATATTCAATGAAAATACGTAACATAAGATTATGTACATATTATTATAAAGTAATTAAAAAAAATCAAAAAAACAAACAAAAAAACCCCACCCAATCTATTCCTTCTGAAAAACAAGAGAACAAAAAAACCCCAAACTGAAAAAAACAAAGAAACCCACACATACTTCCCTTTTCAGGAGGACTCATAGAATCATAGAATGTCCAGGGTTGGAAGGGACCTTAAAGATCAACTAGTTCCAATTCCCCTCCCCATGGACAGGGACACCTCCCACCAGACCAGCTTGCTCAAGGCCCCCTCCAACCTGACTTTCAACACTTTCAGGGAGGGGGAAGCCACAACTACTCTGGGCAACCTGTTCCAGTGTCTCACCACCCTCACAGAAAAGAATTTCTTCCTGATGTCTAACCTAGATCTTCCCTCTTCAAGTTTCAAAGCCCTCCCCCAGCTTTCTTATAGCCCCTTCAGATATTGGAAGGTTGCTCTAAGGTCACCTGGGAGCCTCCTCTTCTCCAGGCTGAACAACCCCAATCCGTCAGCCTGGCTTCCCAGGGAGGTGCTCAGCCCTCTGGGCATTTGAGTGGCTCTGCTCTGGACATCTTCCAGGAGCTCTGTGTCCTTCTGATGCTGGGGACTCCAGAGCTGGACACAGGACTCCAGGTGGGGTTTTACAAGAGCAGAGCAGAAGGGGAGAATCCCCATCCCTGCTCCTTTTGATGCAGCCCAGGACCTGATTGGCTTTCTGGGCTGCAAGAGCACAGTGATGGCTCATATTGAGCTTCTGGTCCACCACTGCCCCATTGTCGTTTTCCTCAGGGCAGTCCACAGTCTTTTGTGCTCCCAGCCTTGGGACTTCCTAATCTGGTGCAGAACCTGGCTCTTAACTTTATTGACCTTCATGCAGTTTGCTTGAACCCACTTCTCAAGCCTGTCTAGGTCCCTCTGGATATCATGCCTTTCCTCCAGTATGTCGACTTCACCACACAGTTTGGTGTCATCAGCAAACTTCCTGAGGGTATATTAAATTCTGCTGTCCATGTCACTGACGAAGGTGTTAAACAGCAGCAGCCTGAGTTCTGACCCTTGAGGAACACCACTCATCACACATCTTCATTTGGACACTGAGCCACTCATCACAACCCTTTGGGTATGAACATCCAGCCTGTTCCTTATGCAATGAGTGCTCCATCCATCAAATTCTTATCATTCCAGTCTAGAGATCAGAATGTCGTGCCAGACAGTGTCGAATGCTTTGCATATAAGACAGTGTCACCCTGGTTTAACAGTTTTGATAATGTTTTCAGATCTTTTTCCCAGATTCTTCAACTTCCTAGGTCTGAGTAAAGAATTGTTAAGCCTGTAGAAAGTTGGATTATCCTTGTATGTCTCTGTTATTTATAAAGATACAGGATCTAATTCCACTCATTGAGCATGACATGCATACCTCAATCTTGTCTAGACAAACAAAGCTTTATAGCTTTGGGTATGTTTGAATTTGCAAACTGAGCTTTCTGGACTTATTTCATAGTAGGTGGGCTATCTAATTTCTGAAAATATTGTGCCAGCTTGTAAAGTTAAGGACTAAAGGCGTGTTTCTAAACTCAGTTTTCACCATTATGCATCAGCCTTCCCAAGGTATCAGCTAATAACATGCAATTAGCAGCTATTTAACTACATTAGTTTAGCAGCAAGTGTCAGATAAGATATTCACCACTTGTCTCAGTTTATTAGCACAGGAACTGTGCTACTTCAATAACAAGACTATAGACCAGTGCTGGAACAGAGGGCTTGCAGAGCCTGTTTGACACCAACCATGTAGATACACAGAGGAGTACAAATATCAAAATGGTGACTAAGTGTTTCAAAAATAATTGCTGATTGTAATTCTGTGGCTGTGTAGCTGTTCAAACTGGAGGATAATAGTCTTTTATGTTCTTCAAAACTATGAATTAAATTGCCACTTAGGAATACTGTAACTTCAATGGAAATACTCCCATGAGAGAGTTGCAGCTAGGATGTAACCTTTTGATGTGGGACCTATATGCCATTTCAATTCTGCCTTGATGTGTTCTTGTAGAGAGAGTCAGGGGATAAAAAATGAGAAAGAAAGAAGTTTAAATGCAGGAAAATCTCAGGTCATTCAAAAGTTCAGTTCAAGCTTTATTTTTGTTGGATTCAGCTCTGTACAGGAATATGGCATGCCAACTATTTAATGTCACTACAGCTTTTAACAGCACTAAACATAGGCTTTTGATGAATATCTGACTTCTCAGTCTAAACCACTGACCTGCAGTTGAATGAATTATTAAACTGTTGCACTTACACTTATGGAAATTGTATTTGACATTAGTTTGCACCATTGTCACTGTTGCCACAATCTTGGCTTTTTAAGTGCCTCTAATAATAATTTAAAGAAATATTAAAGTTTTAAAACCAGATCCTGGTCTTTAGGACAGCATTCTCTATGTACCTCAACATCTTAAGGAGCTGTAAGAGAGGCAATCTGTTCATATGTCAACATAACATGCTTATGAGAAGTTTTATACTTTAATTTTTAAGCATTAAAAATTCTTCCCAAGTTACTATGTTATGTATGGTAGCTTAAGCAGTTCAAATATGTATAGTGATCAGAGATGCAGGAGTTATCAATAAGCATTCATATCTTTGTGTAACAATTGTGTAACAATGGAATTTTTTACGTGGACCTTTCGGAATTATAATTTTCTCTTTTATCTTATGTTACTGTAGGATTTAAAACCAAAGCCTTGAGGTCAGGAGAACAATCATTATAGAATACAATCAGTAGCACTTCAGAGGACAGAAATATGTTAGTTTCACATGGGAACTATGCAAGGATAATATGTAAATGAAGTATATTATTAAATACTGACTTACCCTGTAGAGGATAGCACTCCATGCAAACAGCAGGATGAAAATGGATTTTCCTTCCATTTATTTTCACAGTCTCTCTTAAGAGAGACAGAAACCAAATAATACTTGGCTTGGATTGCAATATTCTCTTGACTATTTGAATAGGTATGTTACTAGAACAAATGTGTATATCGCTGTTTAAATATTTAAGTAATTTAATTTAATGGCATAAATGTTAGCTCTAGTACCACTGGCTACACAAAGGATATGCAAGAAGAGCAGACTGAAAATCTCTGTTTTATTGATGCATGAAAGATGTTTCATGGGGGGGCAGGAGCAATACATCAGAGGGACAAATCACCTGCCATATGGGGAGAGGCTGAGAAAACTGGGTTTGTTCTGCCTGGAGAACAGATGGCTTAGAGGAGACCTTATTACAATGTTCCAATACTTAAAATGGAACTACAAAGAAGATGGACTCTCCCTACTTACAAGGAGTAACATGGACAAAACAGGAGAAATGAGCACAAGTTGCTTTTGGGGAGACTGAGATTGGACACAAATCGAAAATATTTCACCATGAGGTCAGACACTGGAATGGTCTCCCAGGGTAAGTGGTAGATTCCCCCACTTTGGAAAGCTCTAAGGGTCCTAAGATATCTCATATAAACTATAATTTTATCTAGAAAAGTTGGACCACATGATCCTTAAAATCCCTTTCCACCTGACACTCTATGATTCCATGATCCATTTGATCATGGCTTTTTGTTTGTTTGTTTGTTTGTTGGTTTTTGGTTTTTTTTCCCCAGAAAGTCAAATGTTTGGTGGCCTCAACATATCCTCAAAACTGCCAGATTTATTCTTGTCTCCACAGACTGCTACTGAGTAAAGGACCATGACTCTTAATACAGGTCTACTGTGAAAAAACGTACAAGCCAGGCTGATGAGGTTTGTATATCACCAAGCTATTAGCAGTTTGAGTACTTTATGGCTCATCTAAGCTACCAAAAATGTCTGGCAAAATGAAATATCCATGCACACAGAAACACAAAATTAGATGTATTTCAGATATCATGACATACAGAAGACTGCAATGCAGAAAGTAATACTTATGGAAAATATTTGTCAGAAATCTGTGACATATGCACAAGTCTGCATGTGACAGTTACCAAAAACAGTTAAACCTTTTAAATATTTTGAAATATGCAAATTGAAAAATGATGCAACATAACAAGAGAAGAAGTGATTAAAGCACTCTGTAAGCTGTCCCCATTCTGCCTGTGTGAGGATAAATATTGTCTTTCATTTAACTTTTAAACCTGAATACCACTATTTCTGGAGCAAAAATAAAGAGAAAAGTAAGATAGGAGGTATTACTAAGTGCAAACTCAAAGATTGTGTTCACCACACTGTGCTTCCTGGACTCTGATTCAAAAAAACTGATTCACACATGTCTATCCTCCTTCTGTTCCCCTGTATCATAATCTATTTTTAAGTTCTCATCTGTGTTTGGACAAGCCTCTGCCTGAATTCAGCCTGTTTGACACAGCATCTGAAGGCCAGATTTTTCAAACTAGCTACTACAAATACATGCCTTCTGAAATTAGGTTTCAAATGCAATGAAACTTGTTTCAGAGAGGCTGATCCTCAGTGCTTATAATAGTATATGTATCACATGCAGACATTCAGCACACTAAAAGGGAGGTTAAAATTTAATTAGGAAACAAACATAAGCAATCACTGGTGCTTCAGTAAAAAACAAGGGAGCAAGTCCTCTGGTGTGCACTCAGTTATTCTGATCCAGGAATTACATTTAGCTCTTCTGGAACATGCCTTTGGGCTCCAGACTTATTATGAGTAATGTGAAGATATTAAAGGGTCTACTAAAATTTCCTGCTGAGCAAATAAATGTGAAAACTCCCCTGTCCTGGGCCAATCATGACAGGGAGGAGAAATCTGCCAAAAGTTGCTATGGTTTCATCTGAATGGGACACATTTATTTCCTTGGTGATTTGTCTAAAGGGTCAGGAGCTGTGGAACTGTTCCATACCTGCATGGCATCCCATAATGGAGTCAGGACATGGGAACTGAGTCACAGTTACAAATGTACTGTGTGAGGTAGGGCTACATGACTCCACAGAGAGCATAATACACATCTTTGTCACTCCTGTCAGTTCTGAAATCATATGTCTATCACAAAATGGTACAGGAGTCCACTACAACCTTAATAATTCCTGCAATCAAACCTGCCTTGAAATGTGGAGTCCTATAGCAAGCAATGGGGGATGAGGTACAAGAGCACCCAACTCTTCAAAGGTTCATTCCTGGTTTGTTTGTAACTCCAGACAGAAAGAAAATCCTGCTGAGTCTTTAAACAAGAAATTAAACCCACAGATCCAGTTGTACTTGTTTTCCACACAAATTTATATGAAAACATGTAAAGAAGAGCTTAGATCATCTAAGGAACATATTAGGAAGAAATTCTTTCCTGTGAGGCTGGTGAGACACTGGAACAGGTTACCCAAGGAAGCTGTGGTTGCCCCCTTCCTGGAAGTGCTCAAGGTCAGGTTGGATGGAGCCTTGAGCAGCCTGGTCTGGTGGGAGGTGTCCCTGCCCATGGCACTGAGGTTGGAACTGGATGATCTGTAAGGTCCCTCCCAACCCTAACCATTCGATGATTCTATAACTTGAATTAGTATAAACCACACCTGTAAACACTGTTTCCTCACTCTGTTTCTGTTTTAATGCAGTTGTTATTACTCATTTTTTAAATGCTTTTGCATTCTCCATTCACCTTTGATGTTTTACCTTTTTTTTTCCCTCAAAGCTTGGATCGTCTGTTCAAGGGGTGAAGATGAATTTCTGGGTCATCTAATTATTTTTCTCACCAGTCCTAGAGTTTAAATCATGGTTAAGTAATGTAGTTAGATAAATTACTACAAATTACTCAAATTCTTGTCTCATATGCACTAACTAGTGTCATTATAGAAAAAACAGCTAATTTCATGCTATTGATATTTGGCAAGACTATTGTTTAAGTAAATATATGTCAAAGCAGGTGGCTTTCTGCTGTTTTTCCTGTTGGTTTCTTGTAGAATCATTGCTTTAGGCTAGATGATGTATAAAAGACCTTGCAACCAGCAGAAACTAAATAACCTTCTGCTGACATTTACAGAAAATGTTAAATTACTGGGACTTTTTAAACTGCAACAATACTCAATTACTGATTTGTAGGAAAGCACAGGGCACAGAAAAATCTTTATTGGAACTGCCTGAAGCCCAATGAATATATAAGAATGCAAGAATATTTTGTTGTTCAGAATGTGAGGCAGAAACATCTTTTAAAGTTCATGTAGTCTTGTTTGTTTGTTTCTCACTCCTTAAAGATACTTTTCTTTTAATTACATTTTTCTTATTTTGCACTTGTTATGCGTTTAAATAAGTATAGAAAACAAACAAAAAACAAAAATAAAAAAAGAAAAGAAAGCACAAAGAGAAGTTTATATAAACAGCAAAAAAGGAAAAAAGCATCAGAGATGTGAAATGCCTCAGTTAGTCATAAATTCTTTCTCTTTTCCACATACAGTGTCAGTGGTTTTTTTCTTATTCTGTCCAGGAAAACCAGTAGTGTTTTTAACAAATGAGGATGCCTGCTCTTGAACTGATAACCACCCCCTTCTTTTATTTTGAAAGTCACTTGAAAACACTGGGATTTTTATAGTTCCCAGATAATATTAATTAGTGTCCAGCTAAATTTCACTGCTATAAAAATGGGAAGAAATAAAGTAGGGGAAAAAAAAAAAAGTACTTATAGAAATTCTAATCATGCAAAATTTTCTATGGAAGGAAAGAAAACCTTTGAAGGTTTCTCTGCCGGCCAACAATACTTTGGATTAACATAAAGCACTTTCAAAAGGTATTTATACTATCAGGTTTGTTAGCGACTGTCACATAATCTAGTGTATTTATTATGAAATAATATATTTGCACCTGGGCATTAGTTGAAATAAAATACAGTACAAGTATGCATTTCTTTATATGGGGGGAAATGTGTGTTGAATTCTGCAGGATTTCAATCGATAGATACAGTGAAGTGCAAAGACACACCAAAATCCAAATATTAAATTGTCAAACCCCTTCCTATTGATCATCTTAATGCTTGAAACACCTAATCTCAAGCATGGGTTTAGTGTCACTCTGCAAGAGGTAGACACTGATACTAAGTGGTCACCTGAAATTCTTCTAAAACAGTAGAAACTCCTTGCTGTGCCTGGAGCTTTATGTGCTCATCCCTGTGAAGTAGGAGGTGTAGATTTGGTCTTGTTGGGATGAAGGGCCCTCATATCTGGGTTTCTCAGCCCAGAGAGAGGCCCCACTGTGGCTTCACACTTTCTGTGTTGGGAAATGATGAGTGTAGGACAGTGTCTGCCTGTTAAAGTGGGAAGAGAAAAAAGAGGTTCTGAAGCTCATGTCAGTGCATGAAGGTCTGGCTGCTCTGCTGGGCTGGATTATGTCCTGCTCATTTCCTGCCGCTTAGCTAAACATATGAATGTTCAGATTTTCATGACAGCCTTTTTAGGCACATAATCCCCTATATACCTGGCAGAGATAGACTGCCATTAAAAACCTGTGGAGTGAATTCTGTAAAAATCAAAATGCCTTCAAAACTGGGTATTATATGGTTTAATTGCTGTAACAATGATTAATACATATGACAGCTAAGGTGTTAAGCCAAAATTGAGCCTAGGCTCTTTTGCCTAATTTAATATCAAATAAATGGATTTGAAAAGCCTGTGGGCTTCTTGGTGGAGATAAATCAGGATCTTGTGTTATTTAATAGAACTGATGACTGTAGCCATATGTGCACTGTTCACATACTTTCATACCAGGGTGAAAAAAACCTCTCTATTGGGATATTTTTAATAACTTTATTCAAAGAAATGGAGCAACAAAAGGAAAACTAGTATCAATAAGAAAAATAAAAATGAAAAATATGTTAGGGACACAAGGAAAATAAGATACACTATTTCCAGTACAACTAGAAGAAAAGAAATAGGGGAAAGAAATTGACAGCTTACATCTCCAAACAGAATGCCTGTTATGGCCATTGTGACACAGTCATATTTCTTCTTCCTTGTGTGCCTTGATCAAGAAAATAAAGATTTATAGTGGTTTAATTTAGATTGTTATCCTTAGTTGCAAACCTCAGCACTACAAAATAAACATGAACACTTTCCTTAGAGATCTGATTTTAAGCTACAGATGTCACAAGGGCATGCTGAGCTATGAGTTAATATTTGATTCACACCCTAAAGTCTTTGTTCACAAGCAAAGTGCTAAAGCATTATTCTATTTTAATAGAAAGTTTAGTTTCAACCACCAGAGAAAAGATTTGCCAAGTTCTTCCCAGTGAGCCCATTTATAATGCTGCCATGCAACAGAAATAAATACGAGGTGTTTTTTGTAATCATAGCCTACATAGATTTAGTTACCATGTACTTGTGTAACAGAATTGGAGCTCTAAATCATGAATGCCACTCTATCTTAAAGGATCTTTGAATGATGCTTCATGCAACGCTAACTTGCCAGTTAGTCAGCATTAATACTCTTGTGTTGCTTCCATTGTGCTTGTAGAATGGCCGATATTCAAACTGCAGGTTATCCCTGCTGGTGTGATAGTTTGCTTAGGGTGGTAATCATTCAATCACTCAAAATCACACCACTCAGTCCTGTGTAAGAGCAATAAATACTGATCTTCCCATTTAGAGAACGAGTATTGGTTCAGTGCTGCTTTGTGCCTAACAGTAGAAACTTTCCTTGTTTGAAATAGATGGATATTGGAAGTGTCCTACCTTTGACTTTAAATCAGTGGAATAGACATCTGTTAGATTAGCTTGTTTGGCTTCTTCCCAAATGAGAACTGCAGGGGTGGAAAACAACATGAGTTGAGATTATTTGCCTCAGAGAACCGTTGTTTTCAATTTTTCTCTCTGTCAGTTCCAAGCTGTGTTTTGTGTGCAGTACAGTTTTCTTCAGTCCTTTGACATACTACTGTTTGCCCTGCTCTGAAACTGTATTTAAAGGTTCTGCTTAAGAGGTTACCAGGAAGCAGACAGCTAAGATGTTCAGAAGTTTTCTAAAGACCCATTCCAGGATTTCAAAGCAGAAAAGTATGGTCACTACTAGTAATTACTTCTGCATGCGACAGATGCAAAACTGACAGGTATTTTTCATACATATAATTAGTTTGTTAACAACAGACAAATCATGCTTTTGTCAACTTGGCTTGGTTTTGGTGTAATCTCCAAATCCTTCTTCTCTAAAGTTTCTTTAGGAGGGTTTAATCTGACTTTTTAAAAATGTCTTTTAAAAATATTTAAGGCCAAAAAGCCCCTTACCAACTCTATTACATTTATAAGGGCAGAAGGAATGTTTTGTGCTTCATGCATACATGTTCACTAAAAAACTTGAATATTCTATGGTATAGATCTTAAAAAGCCTGTTTTTCTCTAAAAGTATTGCCTGGTGTGGAAGAGCTTCTCTCCGTGTTGCAATCTGAGTTATTATTTTATATTTTGATTGCAAGGAAAAATCAGCCACTGCTCATAGAAGTCACATGAATTTACAAAAATAACAGGCTTTATGATTTAAGCAAATTACAAAGATTTATTTCAGG
Source organism: Calypte anna (assembly GCF_003957555.1). Taxonomy (NCBI): domain Eukaryota; kingdom Metazoa; phylum Chordata; class Aves; order Apodiformes; family Trochilidae; genus Calypte; species Calypte anna. The sequence goes on along the minus strand of NC_044274.1, from coordinate 69,064,891 downwards.
GAAAGGAGACAATAACACCACCTTGAGTAGAATAAACAAATTTACAAGAGGAGACATTTTACCTAAATTAGTCACTCTGAGTAGAGAGTTGTTAAGAAAAGAACAGAAAAAACAAGAGAGCAATCAAGTTTTATCACAATCCAGTGGCCCTGGTCTCTGGATGGTGGGTGGGTGTGTGTAGGACCCCCTGTTGCTGCTTGGCTGATGTTGGCTGATATCCTCTGATTTTTTTTTTTTCCTCTGCTGATTCTGTCACGTAGCTGAAGCTGAAGTGGCAGGAAAAGGGGGGGAAAGAGAGAGCCTGTGTCTTCTCCTTTTCTCTTTGACTTTTTATACAGCAAAAAAAGGGTTCTGCCTTTTCATAAATCACTGGCACACACTGTCAAAGATTTGACAAAGATTTGAGAACTTCCTTTAAAATTATTGGAATCCTTCAGTCCTTGTTACCTTGCTAAATTTATTATCTTTGTCTTGACTGTGTACCAAGAGACCTTCTGATCAGCATTCTTATCTTTAAGTGCCTGACAGGTATGATAGAAAATAGAATCTAGTTAAGTTTGGGGTGAAAATCTGTTAATTGAGAATATGTTTGATGTATTTTTAAAAGAGTAGAACAAATATTTATTCAAGAGACATATTTTATACTTTCAAAGTGTTTACATCATTCTGCTATGTGCTTATAATCTTAGAAGGGACTGCTCTATGCAGGCTGCTGGGGGCACTCTGTGCTTCTTTGCACAGTCCCTGTTACGGCATTTTCAGGGATAAACTAAAAAAAATATCTTTTGGCCAGAGGGTCCTCCTGCCTGGGAGAATGGTAGAAGTGAAATTTTATTTTGACATATGTAAGAACATGGCCCTAGACCTTTGTTCATTTTGACTTATGTGAATATGCTACATAACTTGAAACACCTCTACCTTGCTTTATGAAGTTAAACTTTCACCCTGTACATCTCCAAGGTGTTATCTCAAAGACTTTCTAGATGATTATCTCTAATATTTCTGTCAGAATTCACCACACTAAAACATGCGGAGATGTTAATGCTGATGGCAGGCACTACAAGATATGTGGATAGATACCATATTTTTCCTCTTTTTTTTATTGCTGCTTAAGTACATTGGGTTACAATTTTGTGCCACATCAACTATAAATATTGTCTTTAACATTAGTATAAAAATTAGACATAACTTCAAGATCTCACCTTCTCTACTTTCTGAGTAGACTCCTCACTACAGTCTCAGGTTGGCTGACTTCAGCTTGTTAAATATTTCAGACACAATCTGGAGGCTTATGAAGTTTGCACTTTTATCAGCAATTCTCTTCCATACAGGCCTTCTATACTTAGTTCTGTTTCTCAGCCTACTGTGGTGTGAATATCAATCAACTCTTACTCAAACATATCTCATTCGCCATAGTAGTTTCATATAAATTTCCAAAATCTCAATTCAATCATGTTAGAGAATTCAGTATTTGTTATTTTTTGATTAAAAGAAATAATGAGAGGAGATATAATTCTGCAGAGTTTTGAAGCTTCCATACCTAGTGGATGGAAGCCTTGAACTGATGCAGTTCTGAGCAGAGTCTAGAAAAGTCTGAAATTCCACATTTTTGTCATTTTGTCTGCTGGGTAATTTCAAAGCACATCTTTTAGCCTCAGTTTTCCAAGAGGGGGCTGTGTCTTTGCCTGAGCTGATTCACTGTTAGTCTATCCAAGATGAGAAAACCCTTCCAAATAAACCCTTGCAGAAGACACCTCTGTTAGGAAATGCTTATATTAGAAGATTCTGTGGTGACATTGAGTGCAATTGATTGATCATTAACAGCCCCCAGCTGGGAAGGATAGGATTAATGCTTATCTCCATAATTCATAGTGAAGAATCTTGTCTCTTTGTAGGAAACAGTTTTCCTTCACAAAGCTCTTTTCTCCAGAAAACTTTATTGATTACAACAGCTTCAGCAGTTAGAATAAGACATAAAGACTGGATATAGATGCCTGCCCTGGACTGGACAGGGGTCGATTTGCTGCTAATCTGGCCCTTCCCTGAAATCACCTCAGTACAGGGCTTCTCTGTTCTGTTTTTGCATTTCCTATCATATTGTATGCTGCTTATGGATAAAATTTCCCGCAAAAAGATGAGCCTAACTACAGAGGACAGTTCAGAAGTAACATTTCAAAAACAAAATAACAGGAGCCCTAAAACAAGCAGTATGGTCGTAACCTGACACTCTAGGGAATATATAAATAAACAAGTAAATAAATAAATAAAAAAATATCTTCCAGATATCCCTTCCAACCTCAGTTATTGATTCCTTCTCAGTGTAAGTTCAAAGTGTTAACACCACTCTTACTCATTTTGTTTAGATTTTCTGAGATCCACTTCAGATAAACAGCTTGAAAATAAAGAGTCTCTAAGAGTAAAGTAACAAATGAACCATCAGTTCTTCATTTTAGCAAGATAAAGTCCGTAGCAAAAAAAATTATTTCCATTTCAGCAATGATGTAATGGAAGAAATAATTTTGCCTTGTAATTTCCATGACTCAAGACTTAGGAAAGCCAAAAAGCTAAAATTGATCTTATGTAATGCAATATAAAAATATGATTATGTTCTGCTCACACTATGATTCTTGAAGAATATCCATTATGGAACTAAATATCAATGCAGGAGGACTTTTAATGGTGGAAATAAATGTACATCAGCAGACTTTTCAAAGAGCACAAATGCTCTCAGAATTCTGAAAGGAACCTGTGGTGCAGAGGGAGGATTTCAGCAAAAACCTGTCCTAGAGTTTCATTCTTGCCAAGACAGCTTAGAAATGTAAATTATAAACTGCCAAGAATACATTTAGAACCTTAGAATTTGTTCTCTGGGTCCAGTTCAAAGCTGATGTTATGAGTGGAGATATTTCCTTATGAACTCCAGGCATTTACACATTTGTATTGTTAGATCAACACAGATCTTAAAGGAGAAGTTCAAATTATTTGAGATAAGTAAGCAGACTTCTCTTCCTCAGTTTAATATTTTTTCAATTACTTAAAAAACCAAAACAAAAGGAACATACAAAAAAGCCACCAAAAGCCAAAAAAACAATCAAAATAAAAAAACCGCACAAACAACCAAAGAAACAGATAACCCACAAACACAAAAAATTAATTTTTATCATTTTAGCTTTTAACTATGACAGAGGAGTCAGAATCACCCTCATTTTATCTTTTTGTTTTTTCAGCTGAGAAAGCTTGAACCTGATAAGAAATTCCTTACTACTGTTTTACATCACTGTCTGTCTTTGGTGTCCCTATTTTTGCTGATTTTTAAAATATTGGTATTACTGATGACAGATTAGGTATACTCCACGATGCTGTTCCAGTCCTTTTTTAATCCTGATTCTTCACAAAGTTGCAACATAAATAAACACAGAGGTGAAAGAAGAATCCTGGCTCTAATTCTTACATAAATATTGAGCAATGTATATTTTGACTTGATTTTTCAGACAGGGATACTAAGCTGAATTAAATCTTAGTAAATCTTAGTAACAACTTTTCACCTTTGTCACTTGTTCTCTGTTTCTATTATCACTTCATAAAATATTTTGGAATTTCTTTCTGTGTTTAACAATGCAGTATGTACACAGTCCCTGGAACAGCATACAAAATACAGAATACATGTCAACAGATCATTTATGACTCCCCAAGTAAAATGACTTGCTATCACTTACAGTGGCCCTGCTGCTTCCTACAAAGACTTTTCTACATTTCAAGTGTTGATTTATTTGAAAACAGAAACCAGAACTTGAATATCTATATATTTTTGTCTACCAGGTCCATTAGGTGCAAGGAAAAGTCATCTGTGGAAAAGTAATTCCTAATTTTTCATATTGTATACTTTATCACTAAGACTTTGATGTATGCATATGCTGCCCTTTGCAGTTAATTTTGAATAGAGAGTACCAGGGAATACAGTTGTCATTGAAAATAATATCACAGCCATTTTTCTATTCCCCCAGACAATTTCTGTTTAGATGACAATGCAATTATTTTTTTCCAGAATAATTAGCATTACATCAAAATATCAAGTGATGAATTGATCGTACTTCTAGCTTAAATGAAAAAAGCAATACATTTTTTCTAGCCATCTTCATATTATTTTTATTTACAAGTTTTCTTCAACAAGAAACATGCAGGTTTTAATAAATATGACAATTGAAGGATATCAGCATTTAAAATGAAACTTAAATATAATATTTTGCTCCAATGTCTTTTAAATACAATTAAGGCTATTTTAGACTACATTTTAAATCTCACAATTTTTTCTGATACTGTATTCTGAAACGTGAAACCAAGAGATCCCTGATTATTCTTTGCTTCCCATTGCTTGGAGGAGCTCAAGTTGGAATACATACACATTAAAAATGCAATTTATTTCACTTACCAGGATTAGGGATTTTTTTACTTGCTTTCCACAGATTTCAGAACGCCAACCAAAAACTCAAACTTCCTTTACTTGATAAAGTGGACAAAAGGTTTACTTAATCATTTTGATCATTAAAATATACTAAATTGTTACTTAAGCAACCATTCAGTTCATGCCTAAACTATTAAGGATTCTAAGGACAATTTTTGAATGTGACTGATGCAGATTATCCCTGTTAAGAAAGTTTTACAAGTTACATAAATGGACTAATTTAGAGAACTTTTCAGAGGATCATATAAAAATGTACATGATGGATAGTAGTATGTTGCTCATGCTTATCCAAGGCTTCCTCTGGAGAAAATTTGTCACAAAAACTGCCGTTGAAATTGCTTTTCCACTAAATAGGGCTAATACTGAAGCCTAGGCTCCTATCCACTTCATAAAAAATTGGATGTGGCAGTATTAGCTAAGTCTATTGAGTGAATATGACAGGGGCATTTTTCTAACTCAGACAAATGCAGGTCTCAGGCATGACTTCGACAAGGCATCACATCACAGCTTTTGGGGATTACTTTACCCAATGACCACTGCCATCAGTTCATAGTGGATTCCTTAAATACAAACCAAGGCTTTCCTCCTTAAGTAGTTTCTTATTCATCTTGTGTGCCTGGTTTAATTCCCAGCTTATCCAGCTATGGTTTATTTTGTAGGCTGTAAACAGCTTCCCAGGAGGAATCAGTGTGTAAATGAGGCATCACAGTTACCATTTTCCTGCTACTCCAACTCTTTTGCTAAGCTTTTTTTAAGTGTACAGCATGTTCTTTTCCAGAAATTATGCTCTCCTCTTCAAAAGAGCATTAAAGGCAATACTTGTGACAAGCCAGCAGAGCCAGCTCTTTAATTTGCCACAAAAACCTTTGAAACTCTTCAATGAGTGTACATCATCATTAAAGTTGCAACAGACAGATAACAAGGAAGAGGGATAAAATGAAGTTTGTGGAAGGGGAAGATACTTTTCTGAGGAATGTGTGAATCCTTTTTGCTCTTACATGTTTTTGAATGCAATGTAAGAAAAGTGTGTTACAGCAATCACTGAGACTCTGTCTGCTCTGCATTGGAAGATAGGCTAATGTACATTGAACATATGTTTTCTTATTACTTTGGTTTCTATGTGGAACTGCCAAGTAACATTTTAAGTATGCAAATTTTAAGGTAAATTCTTGAAAGCAAAATCTTGTATTAGAAGCAAAAGCATACAAACTGCAGATACTTCGTGGGAATCAGAAATTCCCTTTTGCTGTACTTTTAATTGGTTAAGTATGACAAAGTATACATTTCCAGGTGTTCCATCCGGAAATGTACTGATATTTTTTTTCACTTTTTAAATAGATTTTAAAAACAAACCAGAACAAACAAAAACTCCCATTCTCTGCATCTGAGTTTAAGAAAAATAAAATAAAGAATTTGCTTCTTACAGAAACTCTAGGGAAGGACTGGGGGGGAGGTTACAAAGCTTTTTCTGGGAAAAACATGCAATGAATCATTACCTCTTGCAGTAGGGAAGAGAAAACTTAGACAATGTTTGCTAAGCTAGTTCTGTCAAAAAAAGACCTTCTAAATAACTTAGGGTTAAAAACTACTCTAATCTTCTTCCTTTTCCTCCCTTATCAGAACAATCACATAAAGCACCCATAGCACCCTGTTGGATGTCCTCCCCCAATATTTTTTATATGCACTAAAATCCTATATACTAGGGAAAATCATAATAACTATTACAAAAGCATTGCTATAGTCAGTTTTAAAGATTTTATTTCTATGGTAGTTCTCAGGGGTTTTGTTTGTTTGGGTTTTTGTTTTGTTTTGTTTTGTTCAGTTTGGTTTTTTATCTTAAGAACTGTATAATTTATGTTCTTTGCCTTTTCCTTCTATACTGTTACAAGAAATGCATGTAGATACATGAGAAAATACTGTCCTGTTAATTTATGTTTAGGAATTGTTACAAATTATATCACATACAGCATGGTACTCCAATGTCCTCAGATGTTCTTATTTGCTGAGTAAGGTGTGACAATTCATGACTAATGTGATGGCTTCTATTGTATTTGCATTTTAGGATTACCACTCAAGACTTGTACAGCCTGTTTTCATGGATTGCTCTCTTAAAACTACTTTAAGAGAGAAAATTTAAAAATCTCAAGAGATTCAAACCATAGAAAGAGATAGAATGCTTATCCTAAGAAACTCAGAAGCTTCTTCACCTGCCATTTGATATTCTTTATGAAACTCCTTCAAACTTATTTTACAAATTCTGCTTTTCAGGATGATACATTCTAGGTCACATGAACTTTTTGGAATGGCTTGAAGACAACTCAGATAAGCTAAAACTCATACTGGAATAGCTGATTATACATGAATAACTAAATAACCAAAAACTTAGAAATAAAAAAAGAAAGTATTGATAACTGCTTTATAATAAGCTGGGTTTCATTTAATGAAAGATTAAATGACTAGGAGCAGACAACAATTGTTACCTGCTAGATACAGAGTTATACATATACAAGTGCTGGACTTACTATTTTTTTGTTTGGGTTTGGAACGTTTTTGTTTGTTTGGATTTTTATATTTATATTAGGTGATTTGAGCTCCATTTCTTGTATTTATATATATATACTCATGCAATCCCCAAACTTCAAGTCTTGCATCCAAGTTTCTCTGGGATTGGTTTTCTTTCACAAAATATTCCACATACTTTAAAGTACATTTTACTAAAAAATGAAGGGGTTTCTCCCCAAAAGCTTTTGAACTGCTCTAGGTGACTTCATGAAAACACCAGTAGTGACCATGAACTAAAAATCTTCCCATTATCTCCTCACATAATAGCTCAAATTGTTTGTGTAGTTAATTTTTTGGTTTTGCTTTGTTTTCCCAAACCCAACCTATTTGGTTTTTTTGTTTGTTTCCCCATACTTAAAATTTTAGAAATTATCATCTGCTTCATTAATATCCTTTGAGTAATGGAGTTTCTTTGGTCCTAAGGAATTCCCAGAAAGACTCTCTAGTATTCATTAAATTTAAAGAAGAAACATATGTCCCCTAGTAAAGACCCAAGATTTAGTGCAACTGTCCATGGATAAACCCAATCTGAACAAAGTTTTCTGTAGAAGATGAAAATTTATTGAGATAATTTCCTATTTATTATCTCTCTAATTCACTTGGCACACTTGGAGTCCATCATATTTTCCAAGTTGGAGTCAATGACACTGTTCAGAATATGCTTCCTGGCAGGTTTAACCTATCAGCCATGAATTATTGGACCTCACACCTGTTCTCCTGGATAAAATATTGATTCTACAACACCTTTGGATATTCTCAACCACATTTTTGATACTGGAAATGTTTCAAAGAATTTACAAAGCTTCCCTAGAGTGATGCTTATGATTTTTGAAGTTTGAAAACTAAACTTCTGTCTTCCTGTTTCTACATCTAAGGCTATGGGTGGTGTAACTAGTAGTGACATACAGAAAACTTCAAGCTGTTTCATTTCGGGAATAAAATTATCTTCCTCTGATCATGATTTCCTCTAGTTTCAGCATACAATTCACTTTTTGGGTTTGTTTGTTTGTTTGTTTGTTTGGGTTTGGGGTTGTATTTTTTTTTTATTATTTTCTTGTTGGTTGTTTGCTTGGTTGGCTTTTTTCTTTGGTTTATTTGTTTATCTTTGTTTATCTTTTATTAAGATGACAGTTCTGGTTTTGCTAGGCGATTAAGAGACAGACAAGAAAGTGCCTGGACATACAATAGTAAAACAAACACCCATGTCTAAATCATAAAAAAAGAAGCTATGGTATTCATGTGTACATTGTATACATGCACCTTTCTAGGGTGACACATGTTGTGTGTACATACTCTGAGCTTTAATATTTCCTGAAAGAAAACAGTTTCTTAAAGGAGACTATCATCAGTCATACAGCATCTCAAAATTCATAGATCAAGCATATCAAAAGAGGATCTAACTTTGAGCTGAATATCTGGTCAGGAGAAAAAATGTCTGTGATGTTTCAGAATTTATATCATAAAGGATAGTGGGATCTAATTTGGATAGATATATTTAATTTAATTCAAAATGTCTCTTTTGTTTACATATTTATTTTTGCATGCTGCTTTTCTCTCCTCTCTCACCAAAATTTTTATTACAGTGCTTTCAATAATCTGAAAATACACTGAAGTCATAAACTGTAATTTTTTTATTGTTAATGTATTGCATATGGAGAGGTGCTCAAATACTGTAATCAAATTACTATGACAGTATTTATACATGGTTAACACAAAGCATGTCACCACTTGATGAGAGGATGGCACAACCTGGAAGAGCTCTTGACAGTAGGAATACAAGCAATGCTCTAAATCCTCTCCAAAGTATCAGTATCTTATCCATATCTATAGCTTTCCCTTTTCACTGCCTTCCTCCAAATATCTTTCTTTAGTGACTCAGGATGGACTAAAACCTTCAGCACTTTGTAGTTTCACATTTGGTAACCTATCTGTAGAATTTTGTATTTCTTCAAGTATGAGAGAGAATATAAATGAGATTAATGATTTACAAGGTCATCAATAAATGGTTATTTTTTCTTTTAATTTTCTATAATTTATTTAATAATATATAATTAAATATTTTTAAAAAGTTTAATTAATAAGAAATTAAAGCAAATCCATACTCCTGGTGATATAACGCCAAATATTTTTATCATGCTAATGGAGAATGTATTCTCTTAAAGTCTGCAGGCATGGTTCCTGTCATCTGTATTTGCACTGCTGTAACCATTTATTCCTGACTCATTCTACCAAAAATGAGACTACAATGAGACTACAATGAGAACTACAAGTTCTTATGTAATGTTTGCATGCCTAAGATGTGCCCAAAGACCACTTACTGCTTGGAAAAACATCACTTGTTCTTCAGACAATTTATCCAAGCAGTTCATAGCTGCAGAGCTGCTCTCTGATCTGATGCCTGAAGCCTATCTTCTAAAGGCAGAGAGTGCATGTACCAGATAGAACAATGCACAGGAAAATATACAGTTCATTTTATATACACTACAGTGCTTTGATATTTTCTTACTTGTGTTATGCTGACAAACATTACTGAACATAGATAGCCATATCCAACAGGCTTTGATTTCCAGACAATAAACAACAACCACAACCACTATAATTTAAAGTAATAATGGCGTTACTTGAGGGTGGGACTGTAGTTCTAAAATAACATCAGATTAAGGCATTGTGAAAGAGCTCCATTAAATGACATGTCATAAAAATAAGATACAAATGCAGATTCATTTTGTCCCTGAGTGAATGATAAATATTATACAGTCAATAAAACTTTGCTTAAGAAGCTCCTAGCTTCAGTGCAACCTGCTGTGGGTTTTATAAAAAGAGAAAATCAAAACTATTTCTGCCACCTGTTTCTTTAATTACAAAATTAAATTGACATGAATATTGCTTTCTAATTGGGTCTATACATGAGCTCTTTGTTTAACTATTGTATTCTAGGGCATCTCTCCAAATATATTTATAGTCTTATTAAAAAAGAGTCAGAGCTGCATGTTCTTTTAGAAAGTATCATCATTTCAGTAGTAAGGAGTTATGTTTCATCAAACGATCAGACTGTCAAACATGTTAACATCACTGCAATGAATTTGTAGAATGCATTGCAACATGGCAACAGCTTCCCTTGGAAGTATCCACTGATTTACAAAGACTGTCAGTGAGGATAATGATCTCTCTTGCCATGCAGGATCCAGTTTCAGAAGGACCAGTCCCTTGGGTCAGGGACGTGACATTTCTAGCAGAGCAGGTTTCCCACCACCCTCAACTCATTTGGGTAAGTTGACAAGACCTTTGGTATGGAGATGGTAGCTGAACAGGAGTGACAGTGAAGTCAGCTTTTGGTTTGAATCTGGGATTGACATTTTCTCTCCAAATAGGAAGCTGAAGGTTTTATCTAGAAGGTGTTTTGTGAAAAAACAGGTAGTAAGTTCTGTTGCCACATAAGTATGAGGCACTTTGAGATGATTCTTGATGCAGGTATTTGGAAAAAATAGCATAGTAGAATGGTTTGGATTGGAAGGGACCTTGAAGATCATTCAGTTCCAACCCCTCTGCATGGGCATGGACACCTTCCACTTCATCAGGTTTCTAGAAATTAGGCCAGAAAAATTTCTTCACTGAAGGAGTGGTGAAGCATGGGTGTTGCCCAGGGAGGTGGTGGAGTTGCCATCCATGGAGGTATCCAACAAAAGGGGAGCTGTGCTGCCTGGGGAAATGATTTGGTGGCTTGGGGGTGTAGGGCTGACAGTTTGACTTGATAATCTTGAAGGTCCTTTCCAACCATGATGATTCCATGTGCCAGTACCTTCTTGGACCCACCTGGCCCAGTTGCCAGGTGATAAGGGGACCATTTGTGCCATCATCTGTGACACTCTGGGTGCTAAGGTTCCTTCCTAGTGTCAGGGATGCCCTGCTTCAGTGTCTGGGAGGAGAGCAGTGAGATTAGACAAGAGCACTGAGCTGATTGGGAGCTCTGAGCAATGTCTGCTTTCCCAGGCATCAGCTGAAAACATGGTTCCCAACAGGACCAAGGCAATTCAGAGATGGTGCCTGGTCCCCAGGAGAGGAATGAGCCAGGGGCTAGGGTTGGGTGGATGTCCTGGGGGCAAACAGGGGTGGAGGTTTATCCAGTGGGGGCCTCAGTACAGCCCTTGATGGCTGTCAGTCTTCACAGGCTGCCCACAAGCCTCCATCCCCAGGAGATTTGCTGCCCCTTGCAGAACCCATCCCACACATCTCCCCACTGTCATGCAGCCTTCTTGGGGTCTCCCCACAGGCAAGTGCAGCCTTGGGGCCAGAACCATGACCACTCCCATGCCCACTCCCCATGGCCTCTCCTCCTTCCCCAGGACTGAGCAAAGACCCCTGAGCCAGCCCTGTCAGGCCAGAATGGGAGAGGAACAGGAAAGAATCCACCCCACCGCCCCCTACAAGGTGTGCATGGTCCAACTGCTGGAGACAGCTGAATGAGGGGGGGTTGGGTTCTTTGCATAGCAGCAGCTGCTGGGCACATCCTGTGCCTGATCCATGCCAGCTCCCTCTTGTACCACCAGCCTGGGGAGGTTTTCTATGGAGAGGGGAGAGCTGTGCCTTGCTCCCTGATGCACCTCCTCTGGGTACTCTATCTTGCCATCAGGAGGGAGGTTGCCTTGGTGCTCCTGGGGAAGCCCAGGTGACCTCTCACCTTCTTGCTCCACAGCTGGAGGCTGTGGCTGCTCTGGAGAGCACACAGCTGGTAAAAGAAGAGATGATAAACTATACCCATGCTGCCAGCACGGTTGCTGCGAGTGCCCATGCTGGTCCTGGGGATGAGGGGTGAAAGGAGGCAGAGGGGAAAAGCCAAGAGTCACACACAGACCTCAGGATACTTGGTTATATTGTGTAAGAACAGATCCTTCAGAAGCGTTGGTCACTGGGAAGCATCATTTAAACACATTTCATCAAATGCAGGAGCAGAGGAATGATGTATGACTGATATATTTGGTACCTGCATTTCCAATATGTAGCTCAGTACAGAATAAAAATATTTTCATTTCCTCCAGGGAAAAGTGAAGAAGTCTACTCTATAATTCACAGGTTTTGTGAAAGTGAACTTTTAAAACAAAATAACGAACAAAATGGGCTGAATGTTAACCTTTGAGAAAGAGAGTGTTGAATTTTTTAACCAAATCTGAAAGAAGACTCCTTTATTATATATAACAATAATGCTAATATTAATATAAAAAAACAGTCAGTGAAAAGTAATCTGGTGCTGAAACATCCTTGCTTTAGGTTACATATTTGTGCAGTATAATTTCTTTGAAGTAAAATGACAGTGACATTTGTTGCAAGATAGACTGAATTTTCTACTTTGTCCTTGAGGCAGTTTAAAGTTTTTTGCAACATTTTTGTAGCGGGAGGAGCCATTCTTGCTCCTGAAGCTCGACAAGCTGCTGGTCTCTTCCAGGACTCCAGCCACCACACAGCGCTTCCAGGGTAGAAGTGTAGCGGAAAGAGCCTTTCTTGCTCCAGAGGCTCGACGAGCTGCTGGCCTCTCCATGCCTCGCACCAGAGTGAGCTGAGGTCTTCTCTGTGGGTGTGTGTTCCACCTTTATTGGTCCCCTGGCCTTGCTCATGCCCAATAGGGGCCTGTCCTAATCAGGCACAGGTGGACTCACACCCACTCACTGGCAATTCGAGGCACCTGGTTGACAATGTCTCTCTACACATTTTTCCTCATGCTAGTTGTAAAAGTTATTTCATTAATATTTTTGTTTTCAGGTATGCATATAAACTACTTTTATGGAGTATGTACCTATGCATCTATGTACCTATGCATATAGGTACACAGTTATGTTTTTTCTTTTCCCTTTTAAAGACAATAAATAATGTTTATTTTGAAAAAAAAAGTTGAAAAAACAGTAAACACAATCTATTAAAATTAAAGACTAATTTGATCTTAAAGTTATAATTTATTTGCATGAAAATCTCCAATTTTTAAAAGTAATATATTTTTAAAAGAAACTTTCTGAACTGGATGATAGAATATTTGGAAAACTGTCAAGTTTTAGAAAAGACATCCTATAAGGTGAATGGCTTCATTTTATTCCTGCTTATTCATGTTTATTGCCTTGTCTCAGTGTCCTTGTGGATGTGTTTTCAAACAGAATATCAGGATCCTACTTTATCTTTCCTTCTACTGTACTTTCCAAGCTGTTATTGTTACTACAATAACACCTCAACTTTTAAATCACAGTGTCCTACTGGAGCACATAATAATTTTTCTTCCTTGAGTAAACCAGTTGTCACTGAGATCAGGACAAAATTAAAGTGTATCTCACAAGCATTTCATATTGTTGATCATCCCGAACAAAACATTTCTGCTAGAGAAGTTCTAGGATGCAGTTCTTAGTATTTCTTTTATCCCATAAAAATTGGAATGGAAGATAGTTAAGTATAAAAAGGGTTAGAAAAAAAAAAGGAAACAAAAAAGCAAAAAAAAACCCCAAAACCAACAAAGTGAAAGATGCTTTAAATGGGAAAAGTTGTCAAAACAGCACCACCATTGACCTTTTATTGGTGATGCTCTGGATGCCTCCAGTAATTCTACAGCCTCTACACAGAAGCTTCATATCTGTACTTGTTTCCATGCTAATTGAATTAAATTCTAAATACTCTGTTTTGCCAAGGAAAGGCAGGCAGGATATTATTTACAATGAGCACATTATAATTCAGATGTGGAAAGAAAATAGAAAAAATTATTAAGGAAACTCAGTGGATTTTATGTACAGAGTTTATAATCTATAGCAGCATTTAGCAAGGTAAAAGTTGTGATTCTAACCAGTGGTGTTTCAGGGAAGAGTCAAGAATGCCATACATGTAACTGGCATGGTATTACAAAGAATTTTTTTTCTTTTCCTCAAAAAAAATTATAAGCATTTTGATACATACGTGAACTACATGATTCATTAAGTGTCATATGTTTGGTATTAAAGTGAACAGGTAAATACTTATATGTGTAACCTCAATTACATACAGTTTAGGGACAATAAAACTTAAGGACAGAATTCATGTTCAGTAACAAAACATATTATGGATATGTTGTTATCATGGAGTGTTATGGATTATGATCACAAAAAAAAAGAAAAAACCCAACAATACATCTAATACTGGCTCTGCTACTTCAAAACCCTATACTTTTTAAAGTTCTAATACAGAATAAACTAAGTCTGAACTCTAAATTTCATTCTACAATGTTGTACAATGAAAATGAAAAAATCCAGACCTTTTTTAAATATATATATATAAATTCTACCGTAATTTGCTATTTAATGAGAAAATTATTATTGAGTGGAATCAGGCATAAAAATATTTAAATTAACACAAAGATATTTCAAGTAGCAGATAATTAAAGTGTTCATGTCTCTGAAACAATACATTGTGGATGATACAAGTAGACATGAATTGAAAATATGACTAGACTCACTTGGGGAAGAAAAATCCATGTAATTCCTGTATCATATAACACCTGACCTCCTACATGTCCTCCTTCTGCATCCCCCAGCAATTCTGGAAAAGGGATGCTGGGCTGGATGGACTCTGTCTAGCATAGTTTAAATAATATTACACTTTTAGGTTCAACATTAGGAGCAAATTTTTCACTGTGAGGGTGGTGGGACCCTGGCCCTGTGGCTGCCTCATCCCTGGGAGTATTCAAGGCCAGGTTGGATGGGGGCTTGAACAAACGTGGTTTGGTGGGAGGTGTCCTTGCCCATGGTGGGGGTGTCCTTGCCCATGGCCCAGGGCACTAGATGATCTTTAAGGTCCCTTGAAACCCAAATCATTAAATGACTCTGCACATGTAATTTCAAGACAGAGAATATACTTCATCTGAATGTGGTTTCAACTTGTTCATTAACACCTGTCTTTTATTTTCCACAGATTCTGTAGAAACCTTTTGCTTTACATGGATTCTTAGGTTTTACAGAACAGGCAAGATTGGAATATGGAACCTAATCAAAGAAAGTCAAAATAAAGGGAAAAAGTGAGCTGTATTTTTCATTGACATTGCAATTGAAACTTTAGAAAAACTGGCATTTTGTATTAGCTTTGTAGGCTAAAGTATTGATGAATGAGCAGGCTTGAATTACCTTGTTTCAGAATGAGATTAACTGTTCCCTGAAAGACAGCTCTATTCAACATTTTATTTTTGAAATTTAATCAACATTCAATTTAAATTTCTGAAATGTAAAGTTTTATTTTCCTGACTATAATAAAAACAAACAAAAGGCCATTTTCACAGTTGTCAACAGTAGGAAATATTAATCCATCACAAGTCACTGCTCCATTTCACTTGGTCCTGTTGAACATATGGCATGCAACTAATTTATAAGGATTAGACATATTTCCACCATCTCCATCTGGACATTCAGATGTCCAGAAATGGCAGACTGCCATCAGAAGCAGTAGAACTGGTAAACACATATTTGCTTGGTGAAGAAATTTACAGTTTAGCTTTGGTGGGCTCTGACATTAAATGATGGTTTTGACCCAGTGCACACTGCTTTTCAAACCTGAGGTTAACCTGTCTGCCTGGCACTGGCTGAGTGATGTTACCATAAGGACAAATATAGTTCATAGGCTATGGCCAAGAACATGCAGCAATGTCAGTGCAAAAGTCAGAGCCAGCCACATCATAACTATGGCAGTGCTTGGATTTAGTCAAAGAGCTATCTACAGAGATAGGAACACTCTTAAGCTTTTACAGTTTCTGTGACTGTCTTTGGAGAAGACTCATTTTGTAGCAGGTGTTGACAGACTGCCATAGAACAGACTTTAGATTAAAAACCAAAAGAAAACCTAGTAAAGAAATAAAAGAAAACATATAAAACCAGTAGAATGTCTTAAAAAAACCCACTGTCTTTTGGCTAATCTGAAGGTACTAGCATTGTCTTTGAAAGCACCATACATAATGTTTGGAATTGTAAAGAACAGCTCAAAAACATCTGGACCAAACAAATGACTGTATAGAATAGCTGGAACATATCAATATTACAGTATGGAGAGCTGGATATCTAAGTTTTTAATTACTGGACCAAACTCTGAGCAAATCACTGAGCAAACACCAGAGATTAGAGTTGGTTTGTTTGACAGTACAATTGATCTAGATGAAACTTTGAACTTTTGAGGCACAGGAGTTTTATTATATACCGCGTATCACCAAGGACCTCAAATGAATAAAGGAATTTTCAAGTCAAGTTATAATCAAACTAGGTTTCCAATTGAGGTCCCTCAGAAAATGCAGCTTAGTTTAGGGAATAGATGCTTTGGAAATGAAGCTGGAGCACCTGCAGTCCTGTTGAAAGAAAATTGTTTGGAGAAAGTTTGTAAAATAATGTGATGTCCAATGAAGAGCAGACTCGTAATACCAATTCCATAAATGTAAATATTTTAATCCCAGAAGTGCTGCACTGACTTTTCATATTGATTTTGTGTTCTTTGCCAGGATTTTGAGAAGATATGAACCGTATAGTTTGAAATACAGTCCTACATTTTTCCTCTTCAAAAGCAATAACAGTCACTTTTAACACATAAAAATCTCTCTTGGGACAAAAACTTTTTGTTTTCTTTTCTTATACTTTCGTCTCTTTTCCTTTCTTGAAAGAAAGCACTTAAAGCATTTTCTGTTTCTCAGTGGGAAATAGAAGTAATAAGAAGGCAGTGTTAGCCCTTAACAATATGAAAAAAGAAGAGATAACAGCAGTGTAGAGAATTATCTGCATTTTTCACCCTTTTCTCAGCCTGAGCAGAACATCTGCAGTGCATCAATAAGACAAAGAGAGCATCTCTGGGGAGCTTTGTGATGGCACTTAGTCTTAATTGAAAACTGATTTTCATTTCTCCTGAAAGCATCATTCCACAGAATGTATTTCTTTACTGGTAGAAATCATAAATGTTATTTTACAAAGCACTTTAAACCATGACAGATAAAAATGTAATATAAAAGAGTTTCAGCTTTCTATTCCACCTGACCCAGGCTGAGCAAATGACACCTCAGATATTTCCCAGTCTTTACTGTCCTGAGTAACACATTGTTTTATGAATATAAAAATTTGTTGTGTCATTTTCTACTAATATAAGGAGTTATATAAAATTCTATATGTACCTCTGAGAGGAAAAGAAATTAACCTCACAATCTCCTAGGTAAATATTTCTTTCTGAGAAGAAATTGAAACATCGATTCTAGCTTTACTGCTGCTTCTCCCCCAAAAAACAATATTGTTTTCAGACCAGTATTTGTCATTTGGAAAGAAATTGTGTTTTATTAGTTTCCTTTCTGTATTCAACACCAAAAAACAAAAAATTGTAGAATGATACTGGAGTATCCATCTGCTGTCTCATAATTCATGACATTCTTCTAATCCATTCATTTATGTATAAAGTTCTTACCTGCAATAAGTATATAAAACATTTTTATTTACAAATAAATAAATATGTGTGTGTGTGTGTGTGTGTGTGTGTGTGTGTGTATATATATATATATATAATTAAATGTTGATTAACTGTGAGAGCTCTACACATGAGAGGGGGACACTACTCAAAATGCATAAAAGGCAATGGAAGAAAATTTGCTTAACAGATCAAGCCCTAAATGCATCACTTTTCTTAAATATGGGTTAGTAACTGTTTGATAGAAAGGTACAAGGCAATGATCTCAACCTGACCTGTATGACACGTGAATATTGGGCAAGAAGCACTGTGTTACATTTTGCTCCCTGCTACATGCACAGGCAAGGTCGTTGATGTCTTTCTGAAGCCATGAAATCAATGGGTTTAGCACAGTGGCACGGTGGTCTTTGGCCAAACACCAGACTATGGAAAACCTTTGGGGATGACATTTCTGAAAGCAATTAAAAAAAAAAAAAAAGAAACAAAATATCACAAAGTCTTCAGAGATAATGGATTTGTGTTTAGTCCACATGCTATGAAATCAAAGTGATTAAAGAAAGAAATATTATTAAAAATGTGAGAATATCAATATCGTTTATACCAATTTAATTTCATTTTAATGTTTAACAGGAAATGCTGATTTTCATCTTTATTTTTTATTGCAGTTTTATATTCTGTTTCTTTTTTTAAACACAGACGGTACCATAATGGTGGATTTAAACCTTTTAAAGCTTGTAGAAGCTTCTATTCTACTGAAATGTACTTAGAACATATTAATATTCTGAATACATGCAGCAGTTTCTCTTTGTGCTAGATTTTTAGAGGTATGTTAATGTGTATACAGTGCAAGGTAACATCCTTCTAATGGTGCAGCTAGAGAAAAACGTGATTTCACTGACACAAAACCCACACTTCCATTAAAGAAACTTTTATTAGTAGTCTCTATGTGCCTCTATACCCTTTGCCCTTTTACCATAACCTGTAGGTCTTTCATAGCACAGGTTGTAAATCAAGATTAACTTCCAACCTAAAAAAAACCCCAGAAAAAACAAAACAAAACAAAACAAAACCCCTGTCAATGGCTTTGCAACAAAATATTCAAGAACTTAAATTTATTACAAGAAAAAACAACTTAAATTATTATGGATACAATAGGACATCCATTATAGGAAATGACGATTCATTAAAAAAAATGCCCAGGAAATATGTAGACAGCTGTTTGAGATAATGTCTTCCTTCATAAAACAGAATTGTAGTTCAAAGAGATCCTGTTTATTTCCAGCCTTTGAATATTTCTGACTCAAAGTCTTGATCATTAACCAAGGCACTGTCTTGAGGTTAATTTCTAAATATTTGTGATTTATCATTCTTTAAACTATCAGGAATTTATCTGTGGCTACTTTGCTTGAAATGGGAATAGGAATGGTAATATAAATATAATTCAAAATAATAGTATTTTTTTTCTTTTTTAAGCTAAAGAAGACTCTAAAATTAAGTCAAATAAATAAAAATGTTTCAAAGCAATTCACTTTTATTAATGAGATAACAGTATTGCAGTTGCATCACTGGGTTCAAAAGACCATGCAGTCCACAGATAGAGCTTCTGAAACTTAGCTCCTCTTATTAAGAAATTAAGTTACTTGATGAATGTAGTTTAAAAAATCCCAAACCCAAACAAAATACAAAATGCCACACACACACAAAAAAAACCTTACATCAAACAATTTGTGGAACTGGTTGCTTATTAAGGAACCCTTTGTTTGGAAAAGGGTGGTTAATACATTTGAAAGGTAGCAAATATTTCCTCTTCCCAAAAAACATGTTTCTAGTAATCAACAGTAGCATATCCATAGAAACATTTGGGACATTTTAAGGCATCTCTTCTATTAATATGCAGTACCCTTCATCTATTTTTCAGCTTCTGAAGAAAAAATGTATTGCTGTGATTCATGAGAAGGCATGATGAATCAAGAGCTGAGCTTGTCTACAGCAAGATATTTTATCAGGATCTGTGGGTTCTTAGAGGCCATTGATTTCTCTGTAGTGCCTAGATTTTCACTTAAAAAAATAATGCATGTTTCAACTACCATTACATCAAGGATGTCTGACATCACAGCACATGGAAAGAAAGCATGGAAATTGCACATTGAAAACTGCATTTTGAAAATTGCATTAAGACAGTTGTGGCAAAGTCATCTGAAAAAGAATAGTGGGACAGAGATTTTAATGAACACAGGTCAATTCACAAATCATGAAAAAAATACATTTTTTTTGGACCAAAGTTCATAGCTAAGCTGAGCAAAAATGCTTTGCATTCACCTTACACACTGCACCTGACCTGGAAAAAAGTTTGCAGTCTATAGTAGTTCAGAGCACTTCTCAGGAGGGTATTCAGAATAATAACTTATCAATACTCAGTTCTGGGACCACAGAAGAAGGTCGATTAAACTCATTACTTTATGAACATGCATATTTAAAGACAACACTTTCTATTCTGCTCCGAGGGCATAAGTTTAGTAATACTTGTGCCACGTGATGTCTGTGCTGTTGACACAATTGAATTTATAACACTTTACCAAAGCCAATTAAATATTTGGATAAACCTATGAAGTGAAGAGCAATAGCAACACATTTTATAAATGCTTAAGTACTTAATACATGTAAATATTGAGAGAACTAACAGAAATTGAAGAGGAACAAGTGAAAACAGACAAAAATTACTTTCAGCTTTATTATCAGTAGTTCCATACTCAACTTCATCATTGTACGCACTATTTTTTGTACCTGAAGAAAATTTTATTTTCAAAATTCAGAGGTTACAATTCTTCTTTGAAAATAATGCCTTTTATAGTTCTTTGGAAGTCTATTTCTTATTTTACTTGTGTCCTGGTTTAAGCTAGAATAGAACTGATTTCCTTTTTAGTAATTTTACTTTTCAGTTAAGTCTTTTCAAAGTAACTGCACTTGCTGAAATTAACAGCATATCTTTCAACCAGTGTCTGCTTCTAGAATTGATAACCCTTGACATTTATAGCTACTGCTGAAGAATGGTGTGCAGAACCAAGGCCAATGCTTGGTTCTGCCAAGGGCTTTTTGGTCCCAAAATAAAAGGGAGGAATAGACCTGCCAGCTGACCAAACAATAGCAAATATAGTATTCCATCCCATACACATCATACCTTGGTATAAATCTGAGGGATTAAAGAGATCAAGTTGGTATATAGTTCTCCTATTACCCTAGGAGGACTCCTTCCATTCTTCTGCCTTTGTTCCTGATCCACACATTCTTGAATCCAGCTTCTGTCTGTCACTGATTCTAGAAACACTGGGACTTTGCCAGGTACTGGTCTGCATCCTCAGTGGTGACCTGAACATTATGGGTGAGGGAACTCATTAGTTATATTAATTATATTTTTTATTCAGCATCACTAAAGCTGTGTAGCTTAGTTACCAAACTGTGAGTCTCCCTCCCTTATCCCTTTTCCTTTCCCTTTCAGGGAAGGGAGAATGGTTGCCAGTTAGTGTCTGTTAGTCATTTAATTTCTGTCTCAGTGTTAAACTGTGACTGACTGATTGGCATCCAATGGAGGATAAGGCATTAGTTTAAGTCCAAGCTCACATTCTGAGTAATCATCTAAACAGTCTGAAGGTCAGCTACAATGGTAGAATACCCAGATGATTCCATTAAGAACCATTAAGATGTTTTCTTTTGAAAGTTCTGATGGGCTAGAAGCTGAACTGACAACTCCTATTATGTCATTGCTAGAGCACGAAGCCTGCCTGAGTTCAAGAAGAGTTTGGGTGACTCTCTCAGGCACATGGTGTGATTCTTGGGCTGCCCTACATAGCTGGTCTTGATGGTCCTGATGGGTCCCTTCCAACTCAGCATATTCTGTGGTTCTGTAATTCTAATTACCAATTTAGTGTCAAACATATAATATGTGGGGTATGCAATATGTTACTGTTGGCCTTGGTGTTGCCTTGTGCTTTGTCAACAGTAAACACTGCTTGAGATCTGTAGTAATGATATAGCCTTTAATACTACTCTATATTGTGGTAGATTTTGGAGTGATTTTTCATGTGGACATAGTAAACTTTGTTGGTAATTACACTTACAGTTTCACCTTGGAAAGTCATACCTGTCTTTTCTCTCAAGCTGAGTCTTTGACCAACATAACATATACCTGATAGCATATTTCCGAATATCCTGCTGAATATTATTAATTCTCTTTATTATTTTTTTTATTATTTTTTTGGTGGGCACAAAACAATCATCTCAGGCCTGAGGATGAACAATGTCTCTCGCAGAGTGAGAACTGCCCCTTGCAAAGACATTGCCACTGTTTCTGTAGCCACTGCACCTCACAAGACAAGCACTGCTTTGAATCCAGCACAGCCACTGATCTCTGACAATTTAGAAGACAAACCTACCCTTATGAGGGACATCAGTGTGATTTCTCAGGCCAGAGGGTCTTGAACACACTATTCCTGATTTGGAAACAATAAAACAAATTTTGTTCTTGCTGTTCAACAAATCCTGAGTTCATGTCCTCATCTGATGAATTTCCACTAACACTGCTGGTCGATAATGGAGCTGGAACAGCATGAATATAGCAAACTCAGAAGAGACTCCACTCTCTTTCAGTGCTAAATTATGCTTTATGATGTGTCAGAAAGTTTTCTCTTGTCTGTTTAAGCTTTATTTTTAATTGTGCCAAGAAACTAGCTGCTTTTCATAAACAGCACCAAAATCCTTTGTGAGTTTTTTTCTGAACAAAAAAGCAGGAAAATAATGTTATATATTATAATAAGGACATAGAGAAGAGGACTGGATCACAAAAAATCTCTAGGGCTTTTTGCCTCAAATAGAAAATGCGTTAATCAGCAAAACAAATCAAATTGTTACTTGTTATGTTTGGAGTCTGAAAGTTTAATATACAAAGTTATATCTGAGGTTTATTTATTATATCCAAATGAACTTAATTTATTTCATCATATCCATGTATTGCAGCCATCCAGTTTCGCTTCACTTATAGTGAATAGAGAACACTTAGAGACATGGAGGGCAAAGAAAGAGAAGTATAATACTTTATATTTGTGTGGTGAGTTGACTCTGGCTGGACACCAAGTACCCGCAAAGCAACCATACCTGTTCAAAATAAGGACAGGGAGAACATTCACCATCATAGGCAAAAGACTTGACTTAGGAAAATTACTTTTATTTATTAGCAATGTAGCAGGGCAATAATAAAAAAACCAAATCTTAAAACACTTCCCGCCCACCCATCTCTTCTTCCTAAGCTTGACTTCACTCAAATTTCTCTACTTCCTTCCCCAGAGTATCACAGGGGGACAGGGAATGGGGGTTGAGATCTGTTCTTCACCCATTTGTTTTCTCTGCCACTCTTTTCTCCTCAGGGAGGAGGACTCCTTACCCTCTGCTCCTGCTCCATTGTGGGGTCCCTCTCAGAGGACAGAGTCCTCCACAAGATTCTCTGGTGTGAGCCTTCCGTAAGCTGCAGTCCTTCAGGAAGAGACTGCTCCAGCATGGATCCCTCTGGGGTTACAAGTCCTGACAGCAAACCTGCTCTGATGTGGGCTCCTCTCTCCATAGGTCCACGGGTTGCTTCCCAGTTCTTCCAGGAGCCTGTAAAAGTATATAGGTCTCCACAGGGTCACAGACTCCAGGCATTCACCTGATCCAGCATGGAATGCTGTTGCATGTCTGTCCACTGTTAATTTCCAGGGGCTGTGAGGACACAACCCCCCTCAGCATTCTGTTCTCCCTGGGCTGCAGAGAAATATCAACTCCAGTACTTGCAGCACCTTCTCCCCTCCTGGATACTGTTCTGCAGCCATTTTTCCATCTTCTTATCCCAGGAGCACTACCATCATTGCTGATGTGCTTTGCCTTGACTAGCAGTGGATCCATCTTGGAAAGAGTTGGTATAGGCTGTGTTGGACACAGGGGAAGTTTCTGGTGTCCTCTCAGAAGCCACTCCTGCAGACCCTCTGTTGCTAAAAACTTGACAGCTCAAACTCAATTCAATGTGATTACTCACAGACTTCTGGGGACTCCCTCTTCAGCATGGGGATAGGGTGCCAGAAGCAAGAAGACCTCTTTACTGAAGGCTTATGGGCACTGCTGAAATACAAATGCATTGAAAATAATGATGGCAATAATTATGAGTGTGCAAATTGTAATTGTTCACCAAAAAAAAGAATGAAAACCATGAAGAGTTACCCCATGATGTTACTGACAACAAAAACATTCTGTAATTACAGTAGAGTTACAGGAATAACTTCTTTCCACTCCAGAATCATTTTACTCACTTTCCACTGTAGAAAAACCAACACACAAACAAGTAACTTATATGATTTTTGGAGAAATGTAACATTCTTAACCATTATTAAGCTTACCACTTTCCAAACATAATGAACAATTGCTTATTTTTGCATCTTATTTCACACACCTTTACAACCATGCAGGAACAAATTTTAGTACTTCCTACATTTTTTTTTTTAATAGTTAATCACACAAGAAAAATAGACAGTAGAAGTAGAAATTTATTCTGTTTTCCTTTTCAATTTTCTAAACTTCCCATTCAGAAGAATAGAAATACTGATTTTTCTTTGAATTCACACAGTAGAGATTCTGTTCAAGGTTACCTTTTAGCTATTTAAGGGTGGAAAAGAATAAGAATATTTACTTTCAATTCATCTACAACAACTATAAAATGAACAAGTATCTGAAAAATGCACCACATAAGTGAGTATGCAGCTAGTAAGTATCATTCCTTTTGTTAAACACATAATTACAGAGTTCCCAGAACTATAAAACATAACACAGAAAAAAAATTTTAACAGTTCAGTTGCAGGCATTAACAAAGCCTCTTCAAAGGACTTGGTGATTTTACTGATGTTGCTTGAAGGCACCAACACAGGAAGCCATGATTTCAGACTTTTTAGTCTTTCACTCTGTTAATAAGCAGAACAGGAAGAAGGCTCAGAAAGAAAAGCAGACAAACCAAGTACCAAGCAGAGCAATGAAAAACGATTAGGAATGTGCTCCACAAGACAGCCAGGGATTCTCCTGATATGAGATAATTTCACAGACAGACAGGGATAGTAAGAACTCTTAAATCCTGTCAGCCTTTATGGTTTGAAGGATGTATTTTGTAATGAAGCAAAGTAACCTGTCCTCCAGCCTGATTTATGAAAAAACACTTCCAATCCAATTTCTAGCTACTTATTGAAGAGTCCCAAATTATACAGGTGTCTGAAACATTTATGTCCCTGAGAAGGAGAGGAAGAAGCTACGAACACATCAACATTTTCTGTAATTTCCTTCCAGTTTCTTAGAATCAAAAAATATTTTGGGTCAGAAGGGATCTTTAATGATCATCTTGTTCAGTCTCCCTACCATGACAAGAACACTTTACTGAATCAGTCAATTCAAAACCCCAGCAAACCTGACCTTTAACACTTCCAATGATGGTCATCTTCATCTTCTCCAGAAAACCTGTTCCAGTGTCTTACCACCTTCCTCATGTAAAAAAGTCTTCCTTTTTCTAATCTAAATCAACCCTCTTCTTTCAGTGTAAAATCTTTGCCCATTGTCCTGCTGCTACAGGGCCTGGTAAAAAGCCTTTCTCCATCTATCTTACAAGCCCCCTCTAAATACTGAGAAACCAAAATAAAGTCTTCCTAGAGCCTTCTGTCCAGGCTTAACAATCCCAGCTCTCTCAGACAGTCTTCAGAGCAGATCTTTTCATGGTCCTTCTCTGGATCAACTATAAGAGGTCCACGAGGTCCATGATTGTGTTGTCTTCTACTCTTCACCTGGCCTATACCCTTTGAGACTGTGAATTCCACTCAGCTATGGTAACTGTACTCAGGCTGCCACCAACTTTGACATGCTGTCCTGGTTTGAGCCAGGATAAAGCTAATTTTCTGTCTAGTAATTTTGGTTTCATCCAAGTCTCTTGTAAGTATACTTGTTGAAATTAACAGCAAGTTTCTCAGTCAGTGTCTGCTTCTGGAACTACTAACACTCAATGCTTATAGTTTCTGCTAGAGACTGGTCTGCAGAACCAAGGCCACTGCTCGGTTCTGAGAAACATCTTGGGCTCTGAAAAGAGAAAAGGAGTAAAGAGATCACACCTGTGACCCTCCTTTAGGGAGGAGCAGACAAAAGAAATGACCAAAATTGACCACACAGAGTATTTCATCCCATATGTGCTATAAATTTGAGGGATCATGAGGGCCAGGTCCTTCCTTTTGCCCATCCTTTCAGGCCTTCTTCACCTCTCCCTGTTTGCTTCAGCATCCTGGGAGGATTCCCTCTCTTCAGCTGCCTGTGCCCCGATCCATGCCAGCCTGAATCTCTGTGTTCCTGCCTCCAGCTCCTAACTGCTGTTGACCCCAGGATTCCAGCCCAGACTGTTCCAGGGCTGCCCTCCAGCTTTGCTGGTAATGTGAGAGTTATTGAGTGGAAGAAGGGAGGAACATGGTTTCATTTTCCTGCATATTTGTATATATTTAACAATTCTTTTCCTTTTTTATCATTACTGTTTCATTAAATCTGTGTAGTTTAGTTTCCAACCCGTAAGTCTCTCTCCCTTATTCTCTCTCCTTTCTCTATCAGGGAGGGGAATTAATAGAGAGCATCTCTCATTTGGTTTAATTGCCAGGTCAGCATTAAACTGTGACACTTACTTAATTAGTTCTTTCATGATGGTGAGAAACAGGTCTAGTAGCATTCTCCTCTGTTCAATCTATTTACTACCTGGACTAAGAAATTATCCTCAACAGTCTCCAAGAATTTCCTGGACCTCTTGCCCACCTTCCTTGACTCTCCCTTTTGAACAGTTTTTAGTTACTGATTCATAACACCACGTTTCTGTGACATAAACTAGGTTGTAGCTTTTCATTAGCACAGTGCCTTCTAGCTCCTCCTAGCATATTACCCATGCTGTGTGCATTGCTATAAAGATTCTTTAACTGGGTTATTGACCTTATCACTTTTTCAGAGGAAAGTGTCCTAATTCCTTTGAGGCATTTCACAGGTGTTTGCTTCCTAATACATCAGCACCTCCTCACTCTTTTCTGTAGCTCAAAACTGCATCCCCTTTCATTGCTAAATCTGGTTTAATTATCTCCATATAAGTCTGCCCAGCTTGTTTGTGAGGACTCTCTTGCCCCACCAGGTCAGGTGAATCCCATCAGTTCCCAACATACCCAATTTCTCAAAGGAAAGATTCATAATCATAGAAGTAGAATCCTTAAGTTTGGCACAAAGCACATTCTCATATGTTTGGTTCTCCTTTCTAAAACCCTTGCTCTAACTGGGAGGATATAGAACACCAGTAGTGCTCCAGATCTTTTTTACATTACTCAAATGGATACATAGTCTCTTTTGGTGGTTCTAAACCACCTTGCATCAGTATCATTGGACCTCATGTGGAATAATCTGTAGGATTCACCACCCTCAACAGTCTCACAGTGTCACAGTGAATGTGACAGCAAACTGACAGTGAATGATTGGCAGCAAACTTCTCTAGAGAAACTGGATTGCAAATGGGTGTTTCAATGCCTCTCAGCAAGGAATCTCCAATAACAGAAAATTTATGTGCCTTCTGCTGGTGAGTGGTTGACTCAGCTTGGCATGGCTTCTCCTGTATCCTGTCCCTTTTTCATGTGCTCTTCATTAAGCATTCCCAGAGGACTGTATCACAGGCATGGTTCACAGGGAGGGATAAGGTTCTTCCTTCTTCCCCAAGCATTAAGCAGACAACTATTTAAGGCTCCTTAGTCTCTTTCCATGTTAAGAAAATTTATATTTCTAACCAAGCTATTTAAATATTGATATGAATCAGGTTGCAACAAAAGGGAATTGTCAAAATATGTTCTAATAGTATCTAACATACAAGAACAATTGCAGAAATGCACTTCTTTTTTTTCATATGTAAGTATGCCTTACTTATACCAAACTAATAATTTTAATATAATTCCTGTACACTTTCTCTAATTTTTCCATCTCTGCTCTAAGCATGTAAACTGCTTGTGAAAAAGGCTGTGATAAGGAAATGTTGATTTATACATTGTAAACCAGTGAGTGATTTCTTCTATTTTATAAAATTATAGATTATACTACAATGCACAATGTGACAAAGATATTATCAGAGAAGTCTGGAATAATTTAAAGTATACTATATTTCATTAAAGTAAAACATGGAAGTGCAATCTGTTGCTCTTGACTTTTAATACAATATTATTATTAAATCTCACAGTTAAAATTTATTCTCAATATACCTTACTTTTTTTCTGAGGTTTGATTTTTGACTTTCCATGAGCAGGTGTTTGCAATGGCAAGATTTATCTCTCTTCTGTCTTTTTTCAGCTGAAAATTTTAATGTCTTCAGCCATTCTTTTTTATGCCAGGTTTTTTCATATCTCTTCACCCTCTCCACTCCGTCTAAATTCATTCATTTTAATTTGGCTCATGTCATGACACCATGCTTCTGCTCAGATTGGTCAAGTAGAGCAGTAAGTCCATTTCTCCTACCTCTATTCCTCTTTCTGTATGGTACAGTTTTTATTTATTTTAATGTGAAAAGGTTGACTGTTTTTCTGTGTGAAAGGTCTCATTATGTAAATCTCTTTTTTCACAGCTCTTGTGCTGATGAGATTATGACCATTCTTTATTTTCTTATTTCTGCAGTTTCTAAGTAGTGATTTTACCTCTGATAATAAACTAAACCTAAAAATCATGATTGGAAGTATATGCTAAAGGGTAGTCATAGATGTACAAAATTGAAAATGTTAATCTCTCCTATCACAGATCACAAAGCCCGGGAAAGTTCTAAAGGTATAAAAGGAGTTTAAAGGCATAATAAGCTATAGTTTTTCCTAGAACATTTTTACTAAAGTTAAATTTGATTAGACTCAAGATCTGTCTTGGGGTACACAAAATTCTCATTAGATGCTTTCTCTATTTTAAAGTACTGTCTTCACATAAGAACTCTTTTTACCTCACCTTTCCAGAAAATCGATTACTGACAAATTCTCCTTAAAAACAGAAGGAATAAAACACATGCAGATACAGCAAACATTTTCCTAAAAAATACCATGCCTCAAAAAATTATCTGATACATTGTTCCAGGGTATGAATTCACTTGGCGTGAATCCGTGGCATTTTCAAGTACTTAAATATAACCGTGCAAAAGCAATTGGTATAATAAAGATCTCAAGCATTAAATTCAAGATGCTAATAGGATACAGACCTTTATTTTTGGACACAAAATATTTCAAGAATTTTTTTTGTATCTGAGAGTAAATAACCTATACAAGGAGACAAAGTATCTCTGGGGCTACCTGGAGCATTAAAATGGAAGATCTGAATACTGTACAAACTGTTTTCCAATTTATCATCTTTTCAAAATAGGTTGATAACGGGCATACGTGAGAAGTGAAAAATACTTTAAAAATGGTAAATAAAGGAAAATACATTAGTTGCAACCAGCATTCCTTTATAAGTATTATTAATCAATACCTGTATTTTATTAAAGTACAATTCTGCATCTATTATTTAAGTTCTAATGTGTCATGCTTGTAAATATTTCATCTTAGCTTGAGTTTTTCTGAATATTTGCATTTACCATTTTCATGTCAAAATGAGTTTGAAACTTTACAATGTATAAAATATAATATCTTTCAATAGTGTCTTATTTGTTGCAGTTTGATATTACTAATACTCTCTTTGTTTAAGTGTTGATGTTTTCACAGTGTTAAAGTCCAAACTAAACCTCCTAATTTCAGCTTGGTGGTTTTTTGTTTTTTGTTTGGGTTTTTTTTTCCCTAGCAGTCTTTCTGTTCAATATTAATTATCTCTAATGTGCAGACAGGTAACATTAGTTGGAAACATATGTGAAAGCAACATTCTTATAATAATCCTAGAAATAAATGAAGAATGCTTAAGCAGCACTTTAGATGAAATATATATGCACGCAACAAATTGTGTGCATGTTTTGAAGAGCATATTTGTACTCTCTCACAAAATCTATCATTTTATTAGAAGCGAATTTTACAATACCATATTCCACCTAAGTCCCATGTTTAGTTTTTAGTAATTTGTAGCAAGTAGAAGATCTGATTAGTCTATTAACTTTAGGGCAGTAAAATAAATGGCAGATGGTTTATCTATTCGAAGTCTAGTTTTAAATCTCAATTTATTGTTAAATTTGCTAATAAACTGCTTCACTGTCTTTAAGCCATGTCTCAGAAGCAAAAGTCACAGGAATGTGGATTCCTTTCTAGTAAGAATATAGGAGGAATAGTGAACCAAAATTTCATTGTGAATCTGTCAGAAAATTACTTATTTTTACTCAAGATAGTATAGCAGATATGGGTGTCTGTAATTTTTATCCAGTCTGAGAGCCTTTACTCATAGTAGCCTTGTATACAGGCACAAAAACAAAGAGAAATTAATCACATATGCTGAAGACCCATAATTTGACACAGATTGTGGGTCTAGCCCAGAACTGGTTTTAATGATTTTAATGATTTCTGAAAATGAAAGATGAAAACCGTTCATTTTTTCACTGATATTTAGCTATGCAGAATGTTAGGAATATCTGATTCCCTTCTGTTCTTTGCTGGAAATGCTTAACTATGTGAGGCTTATTTGAAGCTTGTAATTTAGCATAGTAATGAAAAACAGGTGTTGTTTTTCTAACTTTCTGCAGTTACATCTTGGTCTTTTGCTATGATTTAATGCCACTACTGAAAGCACAAATAAAACTTTACATTTTAAATGCCTTTAAAAATTGCACTTATACAGTGTATCTGCCATTACTATGAAATGAAATGAAATATAAAGACAAACTAATCACAAGCTTGTGAGGATTTTGCTCTGTATTTTGCAATATCAAGAAAATCACTGCTTTTCAAGACCACTTTTCTGTTGCTTTTACAGAAGCCAATGAGACAAAAAAACACTATATACCGCTGAAGCAAGTTTTCCATGGCATTTAAGATAATGAAAACAATTTGCCTGCTTTTAAAAGTAGAGTCTTAAAATGCTGAGTTAAAAGTTTTAATGCTTTAAAAATGCATTATTTGGAGGAGAAAGTGGTTTTGTAACCCAGTCTCTGTGACTGTAGGTTTTATAAACAAACAAGCAAGGATCCTTTAAATATAAATACTAATTCATAGCAATTGGGTATGTATAAATAGGTTGAAATTTTGATGTAATATACTCATAACCTCCTAACACAACAGGAAAACTGGACTTCTGGACTCTTCTGGTTTGTGTTGTGAGAATAGCTGTCTAGACTATTCTCCTGTTTGAAATTGTCATGCAGAACTTTTTGTGAGAGAACATTGGAGACACTTGAAGTTAAGTGTCTGAGTCAGACTTCTAGAGTTACACACACAATCTACAAATGTAGAATCATAGAATGATAGTCTCCTTTAAGTTGGAAAAGATCTTTAAGACCATTGAGTCCAATCATAACAAGATCTGAACTCTCACTTAAGTTTATTTATAAAAGAACATTGTATTTTTAAACACACAGGCTACACTGAGAAAACAACTGCAGGAGCATCACAGGCTTTTCCCCCAAGAGAAAAACTCACTGAGATTCCCCATGTTCTGTTGTTGTCTATATACACATCAATTAATTAGAAATTAACAGTTCACACTTACAAAGTCTAAAAAACATAGCATAATCACACAGTAGTTATTTTCTGTTGAGAACCAGAATTCCAGAGAGAACCAGATGTTCCACCCCCTTAATCATCTTAGTAGCTCTGCGCTGGACTCTTTCAAGCACTTCCCTGTCCTTCTTGAACTGAGGGGCCCAGAACTGGACACAATACTCCAGGTGCGGCCTCACCAATGCAGAATAGAGGGGGAGGAGAACCTCTCTTGACCTACTAACCACACCCTTTCTAATGAACCCCAGGATGCCATTGGCCTTCTTGGCCACAAGGGCACATTGCTGGCTCATGGTCATCTTCTTGTCAACCAGGACCCCCAGGTCTCTTTCACCTACACTGCTCCCCAGCAGGTCAGCCCCCAACCTATACTGGGACATCTTGTTGTTCTTCCCCAAATGCAAGACTCTACACTTCCCCTTGTTGAATTTCATCATGTTTCTCCCTGCCCAACTCTCCAGCCTGTCTAAGTCTCTCTGAATGGCAGCACAGCCCTCTGGTGTGTCAGCCACTCCTCCCAGCTTAGTGTCATCAGCAAACTTGCTGAGGGTACATTCTATACCCTCATCCAAGTCATTGATGAAGATATTAAACAACACCGGTCCCAGCACCGACCCCTGAGGGACTCCACTAGTCACACACCTCCAACCAGATTCTGCCCCATTGACTACAACTCTCTGACTCCTTCCTTTCAACCAGTTCCTGATCCACCTCACTACCTGATCACCAAACCCAGACTTGATCAACTTATCTACAAGGATGCTGTGAGAGACGATGTCAAATGCTTTACTGAAATCAAGATAAACCACATCTACTGCTCTTCCATCATCTATCCACCTAGTAATTTCCTCATAGAAGGCTATGAGGTTAGTCAAACATGATTTACCCTTGATAAAACCATGCTGACTGCTCTTGATGACCCCCATGTCCTTGATATGCCTGGAGATAGTGACAAGAACAAGTTGTTCCATCACCTTTCCAGGGATGGAGGTGAGGCTGACCGGTCTATAGTTACTCGGGTCCTCCTTCTTGCCCTTCTTGTAGACTGGAGTGACATTTGCTATCCTCCAGTCCTCAGGCACCTCTCCTGTTACCCATGACTTACTAAAGATGATGGAGAGTGGCCTAGCAATGACCTCCGCCAGCTCCCTCAGCACCCTTGGATGCATTCCATCTGGACCCATCGACTTATGGATGTCCAGATTACTCAACTGATCCCTAACCCAATCCTCATCTACTATGTCTAACTCCTCATCTATCTCGACTACTTCTGGGGCTGAATGAATCTGGGGCTCATGCGGAAACCCTGCAGGAGTAAAGACAGAGGCAAAGAAGGCGTTCAGCACCTCTGCCTTCTTTATATCCTCTGTCACCAGGGCTCCCAGCTCATTCCTTAGTGGGCCAATATTGCCTCTAGCGCTAGTTTTACTAGCTATGTATTTGAAAAAGCCCTTTCTATTATCCTTAACCTGACTTGCAAGGTTAAGTTCCAAGGAGGCCTTAGCTTTCCTAATTGCCTCCCTACATCCTCTGACGACAGTCCTATATTCCTCCCAAGTGACCAGCCCCCCCTTCCATGATCTGTAGATTTTCCTTTTCCACTTAAGTTTTCCCAGCAGTTCCTTTTTTAACCATGCTGGTCTCCTAGCTCCCTTACTAGATTTCCTAACCATAGGGACGCTCTGATCCTGTGCTTGCAAATAGTGGTCCTTGAATATTGACCAGCTATCTTGAGCCCCTTTATCTTCTAACACCCTGTCCCATGGGATTTCTCTTAACAGTTGATTGAGGAGGCCAAAGTTTGCCCTGTGGAAGTCCAGGGTTCTGGTCCTACTGGGTATTCTGTTCCTTCCACGCAGGATCCTGAACTCTACCATCTGATGATCACTGCAGCCAAAGCTGCCATTGACTACCACTGCTTCGACAAGGCCCTCCTTGTTGGTTAGTACAAGATCCAGCAGCGCTCCTCTTCTAGTTGGCTTGTCCACCATTTGCATTAAGAAGTTATCATCAATGCACTGGAGGAACCTCCTAGACTGTGAAAGGCTGGCTGTGTGAGTCAACCAGCAGATATCAGGGAAGTTAAAATCTCCCATGAGGACTAGGGACTGAAGTTGTGAGGCTGCTTTCAGCTGCCTGTAGAAGGCCTCATCAACCTCCTCGCCTTGATCAGGAGGTCTGTAGTAGACCCCCACAACTGTATCACCCACACCAGCCTGCCCCTTAATTCTTACCCACAAACTTTCAACTTGCCCCTCATCAGCCCCTGCACAAAACTCAACACATTCTAGTTGCTCTCTCACACAAAGAGCAACTCCACCACCTCGCTTCCCCGCCCTATCTTTCTGAAAAAGCACATAACCATCCATGGCCACATTCCAGTCATGTGACCTATCCCACCATGTCTCTGTTATCGCTACCAGATCATAACCCTTAGCCCGTACACTGACCTCTAACTCTTCTTGCTTATTCCCCATGCTGCGTGCATTAGCATACAGACATTTCAGGAAACGAACAGAGCACACTGGTGGGACTAAATCCTCCCTAGACCACCTGCCTTCGGGCCCTGGTTCGTTCTTCTTGTGTTTGTCCCTAACAGACTCAGTTTTCTCCCCTTCCCCCTTCACATCTAGTTTAAAGCTCTCTCAATGAGCCCTGCTAAGTCCTGCCCCAAAAGCCTCTTCCTCCTCTGGGACAGGTGCATCCCACCTGCCACCACCAGGCCAGGTGTCTCATATAGCATCCCATGATCAAAAAACCCAAAACCCTGTCTTTGGCACCAGTCTCTTAGCCAGTCGTTGATCTGTAAACTCTTCCTATATACCTCCCCACCCATTCTTACAGGAGGGATGGAGGCAAACACTACTTGCGCTCCAGACCCCCTAACTAGCCGTCCCAGGGCCCTGAAGTCACTCTTCATTGCCCTTACCTTCTTTAATGTCATGCCAACAGTGGAAATCTATCATGTTCTGAATACCCTTATATGCACAAGCTACTTACTTAGACTTTTGTGCAGCCCACCTCAGTTTTTCAGAGTCCCCTACTGAAAGAAGGATTTTATTTTTACCTACCCAGAATTCTGTCTTAATTGTTAGGCAGAGCTTTAAATCATAGGTATTTATTACCATTGTATTGCTGACTAGGAAGAACTCAAATCTTGAGAAGTTTTATATAAGAATTGAGAATTTCAGTATAATTTAAGAAAAAATGTCTTCCCATATTAGGAGAACCACACAGGGACATTAAAAATCTCTTTTTTGTCATCTCACATGAATGTCAGGTCTGACAAAGATGAGCCTGACTATCCTCAGTCCTAGACCCTTGATCTCCAAGGACAAGCACTCTTACCATCTTTTTTTTTCTTTCTTTCTTTTTTTTTTTTTTTCCCTGATACTTACTCAGGCTTTTATGATCTGAATGACAGAAGTGTGAGGTTCATTTGCATGTTTTACAGCTTTAAGAATGGGAAAGGGCAAGTATCTTGTGCATGAATCTTAAGGAGGCTGAACTAAGAGGAAGCTGCAGGGAAAAGGTCACTGAAGCAAATAGTAGAGGAAGCTGCTCAAAAGGGTGAGAAATGATGATGGTTTTTGGTACCATAGAGACAGTGGCAAGGCAAGAAACAGAACATTGTTTACAGAAATAACTCAGCCACTACTGAAAATAGGGTGACTATCTTTAGACCCATAACTAAAAGTGCAAACAAAATAATAATAATAATAAATAATAATAATAATAATAATAAAACAGCAAAAAAACCTCACAGGAAGACAGAGGTATCACATGGAATTCCACTGAGGATGAGCACCACAACACCAAACACGATTAAGTGGTTGAGACACAGACTTTTATCAAGTCTTAAATATACTGTTAACTACCTGGATCCGACAACCCAAGTGTAAATCAGGGATTACTGAGAATTAGAAGGAAATCTACTTGAGCATGGCAGCAGAGTTTACAATTTAATAAATATTCTAGCTGAGTATTCATGGTGAGAGGTGTCTCTTTCAAGTATGTGCACAGCCTGTGAATTGATTATCTCTGCCTAATGTTCTTTAGGGTTTCTACTCAGCTGAAAAGTGGCAAAGGGCTGATCAGAATTGAGGATTTTATAGCAGATGAAAGCAGATGTCTAGATGTCTAGAACATGTGCATGAAGATGTTAAACAAAATAATAGACATCTACCTATTTTATCACCAAAATGCATCCTTCCCAAAAAGAAGGAAGCTGTTGGATTGCTGATTTGTACATTTTTGAAAGACAGATTTATTTCTTTTAACAAAAGCTAGGTCAGGAGTTTTCCAGGAATAGATCCGTTAATTCAGTGTACATCTGGCAAAATCACTCTTGAGGGTAGGAGAGACCATACTGATATGGACTACTGTTTGAGGCTGACATGTCATTTTATTTACTCTACCACCTTCACCTCAACCAGATATTTATTTAGTCTGAAAATAGAGCAATTTTAGAAGTGGATTTACTATTACACAGTGCAGGGTGTCTAGTTTACAAGCTGAAAAATTGGCAGCAATAATAGCTTGCCAATAATGAAATTATTGACTTAATTTTGGAATCCACAATTTTGGTTTGGTATCAACCAAGATAGATACTTTACAACTATTAATGTACCAAAAACTCCAGAATTCTGGAAATTCATTCTGAAGCACTAGCAGATGATACAAGATCAGGCAGTCCATACACATTAAAGATCAAAATTAATTTTCGAGACTTCATGACAAGAGTTATATTTTAATGCCATAAACACAGAATGCTATTTCCTTTTTTTTTTTTCTTTTTTCCTTTTCCTTTTTTAATTTTTTTAAATTATTTTTTTATTATTTGTAGGCATTTATTTTGCAGGTAGATAAGTCATAATACAGGGCATCGGGGGAGTTATTACCTACTGCCTAATCTAAATCTATTTCTTTCTATTTAGAAAGGTCACTCATTGTCCTATCAGTCCATGCTCTTATGAAAAGTTCCTCCTCAGCATTCTTGTAGGCCCCTTTCCGTCACTGGGAGGTGCTAAGAATATTCCTTGTTGAACATCCCCAACCCTCTCAGCCTGTCTCCATAGGAGATGTACTCCAGCCCTTGTATCATCTTTGTGGTCCTCTGACTCCAGAACTGGACACAGTATTTCAGGTGGGGTCTCTGTTACGATCTGAGTTATTATTTTATATTTTGATTGTGAGAAAAATTCAGCCACTACTCATAGATGACGCATGAATTTACAAAAATAACAATCTTTATGATTTAAACAAGTTACAAGGATTTATTTTAGGAAAAAAGGAAACAATATTACCACTGTTAAGAGGAGAGAATTACACAATTAGCTACTTTGGAGAGAAGAGTCTTTAAGAAAAAGAAAAGAGACAAGGGGGTAATCAAGATGTTATTTTGCCGTCCACCGGCCCTGGCCTCTGGCTGGAGTGGCTCCTGCTGATCTGGTGTTCTCCGCTTTTCCTTTTTCCTCCGCTGCTGCTTTCCTGTAGCTGAAAACCGAAGTGCTGAGAGAAGGGGGTTCTAGAGGAAAGCTGCTTCTTCTTCTTTTTTCCTAGTGTTTTTTATAGAGCAAAAAGAAGAGGGGTCTCTTTTTTGCATAAGTCCCAGATACACACAGACTTCCCGGAGATGAGTCATCCTTATCTTTGTCTTTTGGGTGTCCTGATACGTTGTCTTTGTCTCCACCATGCACCAGGAGGTGGCCTGATAAGCAATCTTATATTTTAGGTGTCTGTCAGGCATATGGTGAGGTAAAGATATGTTAATTGTCAGTATGTTGCAACAAAGCAGGAAGAAGAAAAAAAAAATATTCAAGAGACATATTTTGTATTTTTAAAGTGTTTATATCAGTCTCACAGAGTGGAGTAGAGGAGGACAATCACCTCCCCTAACTCACTGCTTCTTTTGAAGAATCCTGGGACACAGCTGGCAATGCACATTATTGGCTCATGCGGAGCTCCCTGTAGCCCAACACCCCAAAGGCCTTTTCCTCAGAGGTATTTTCAATCCATTCTCCACCCAATTTGTATCTGTGCTTGGGGACACCTGACCCAGGTGTAGAACCTTTCATTTTCCTTGCTGAACTTCATGAGGTTGGCTTGGGCTCACCCCTCAAGCCTGTCAAGGCCCATCTGGATGTCCTCCCTTCACTCCAGCATGTCAAACACACCAAAAGTTAGAAATATTTTCTCTCATATATTTCTTGCCTAGTTTTTCATTATGAGAGCATGCAGATTTTCTGTTTATGATTCCTATGAGCATTTACAGTTTTCTTCTTCATCTTTCTCAAAGATAAAACAGATTTAATGACTTCACTGGATAACATCAGTATCCTAATGTTTAGTATTCCTAAAGCCTGTGCATAAAGAGAAATGACAAGCATAAAGATTTTTTGTTACCATAACATACTATAACAACTAGTTTCAAAAATACTTTATTCTTTCCCCTCAGGAAAGCAATATAGCCTGATGTTTAACTCCCCAGCAGCTGTTAGCTAGCACAGACGCTAACAAAAGAAACAAACAAAAAAGACACCCCTAAATTAAAAAAATTGGGTTTTGGTTGGTATGGATATATAGTTTATTTGTTGTATAACAAATAATCTTTAACAAGAATAAAGTATAATTAAAAAAAAAAAAAAAGAGACTTCCCTGATTTTTTTTGCTTGTTTTGTTTCTTTATTGGTCAATCTGAAAGATGAAAGCAAACCATGCAATATCCTATAAGGCTACTTATTCATTATATGTTATATGTTCTGATCTATAGCCCAAGGTGATAGTGTCTGTTCTGTTACCAAATGTCACAACAGGGACAGTAAATGCGTCTCTGACAGTATTTAAGTAAATGATTACTATTGCGGAAAACATCCACAAATGCAGAAGTTTAAATTTGGGAATTATGGAGAATCTATAATTTCATATCAAGAAGAGGTTCTTCTCTTTACAGAAGATATTTTTTATTTATTTGCTTACAAATAAACTGTATTTTGGTAGCTGTTCAACAAGAAACCATCAGATGTGAAGCATCTAGCACCTTCAGGGATCCAATCTGACTCATGCAACCTATGTGTCATTTATTTTAGACTTCAGTCTAACACTATTATACCAGCAAAGACCCTCAGTACTAGACTTCACTGAAGAGGCTTCCATATAATAGTAATTCAGGACTTTTACAGTTGTATATATGTTTGCTTATACCTGTATTTTTCCTTTTTATATTTATGCAAATGTAGATTGTGTACTTCCAAAATACTTTAGCAAAACTTCCTTTTTAAGGTGTTTATTTGCAAAGATCAATATACAACCTGTGTGTAACTGTGTGAAATTACTCCTCACTCTGCTACAAAAATAACTTAGAATCATATAACAAATTTTAGAATAATCTGTACTGGACTGTAAAGTAGTTTATCTTCTGATGGGAAATACTTTTAGGCATCTAACATATCATTTTTTATTCTTCCCTAAAATAACTCTTAGGGAAAAAAGTTTTAGGACAGTGACCTAAACTTTTTATTTCTATGGGCTAATTTAATTTTCTATGGGTCTAATTTATCCAGAGGCAGACTCCAGGTACTTCATGATAATAAGTATTAAAAAAAGTGCATTAATCAATTGATTGACCTATATGCAAATAAGTAGATCATAAGCGCGGAAACCTAAAAGTGCTTATATCATAGTGCACCATGTAACCAATAAAACTTTACCTCTGAAATGCAGAACATAATATTGGCTTTAATGAATTTGGTTTGAATGGCTTTTTGAGACAACACAATATGATGAATCAAGCTGTGATGTGCAAGTTGGAAACTCTTAATTTTTAATCCTGATTCTGGCTTTCTACCAGAAAGAAATCATATGCCTTTAGTGTTTAGCTCTCCTTTGAGTATTAAAAACATAGATTACAGTAATTCAAAGTACTAGTTAAATCACCTACGTGTTTAAATTCCTTAAACTATGTGTATTTACTTAAAAACATATGATATAGTCATACAACTGAATATAGATATAATTTCTTTATAAATCAAAATTATGTTGCAAATGTGGATGTCCTCTAGTGTTTTGAGAGATATAAAAAGGTTTAGCACAATTTTTTTTTCAATCACAGCAATACCATGTGTTAATCAAGTATTATTTCCTTGAATACCAGGATGAAAATAATAAGAAAGATTTATATATTTTTCATGTATAATTAAACAGGAAAAATGACTTGATCTTCTCCAGAATTTTACTGAAACTGCATACAAAAACCTGCTTTTTCCTTCTAACATACTAATTGTTTCTATCAACAGAAAACTACTGTATTTGTCCTCACTCTTCAGGCAATTTGATTTAGGTGACTTCAAAGAATCACAGAATCATCCAAGTTGGAAAGCATCTCTGAGATCATCAAGTCTAATCCTTGAACCTCTGCGCTGCAGTTACTAGACTATGGCACTGAGTGCCACATCCAGTCTCTTTTTAAATATCTTTTTAATCTCCAGGGATGGAGATTAAATGCCCCTACTTCCCTGGGCAGCCCATTCCAATGCCTGATCATCCTCTTGGTAAAGAAATTCTTTCTAATATCCAACCTAAACCTCCCCTGGCACAACTTGAGAGAGTGCCCTCTCGTCTTGCTGAGAGTTGCCTGGGAAAAAGGACCAACCCCCCCCTGGATCCAACCTCCTTTCAGGGAGCTGTAGAGAGTGATGAGGTCTCCTCCGAGCCTCCTCTTCTCCAGGCTGAACACCCCCAGCTCCCTCAGCCCTTCCTCACAGGACTTGTGCTGGATCCCTTCACAGCCTCCTTGCTCTTCTCTGGACCTGCTCCAGCACCTCAATCTCCTTCCTGAGCTGAGGGGCCCAGAACTGGACACAGGGCTCAAGCTGTGGCCTCACCAGGGCTGAGTACCAGAGGAGAAACTTTCCTGGACCTGTTGGCCACACTGGCATCAACCTGTTCATACTGCACACAGCCACACCCAGAGATGCCTCCTGCTGCCAGTGCCAGGCTGTGGCATTCCTCACAGCCCATAGCCTGGATACCTGTATCCATTTTTGTGGGTGTTGGGAGTAGTCTTCTTTCTCTGAGTACTTACTCTAGGAGTAAGTTGAAGATCCCTTCCCCTTGTCCCATACAGCCCCTGACTGGCTGAGTGTGTGAGCTTCTGGGTTTCTTCCTGTGGTTCTGGGCAGCTGTACAGAATGTCCTGACCTCAGGAACCCCCCTGTACCTCTTGATCTCAGTTAGCCCCTGGGCTAACCTTGTGGTTTCTCTTTCACACTGCCTCTGCTGGTCACCAAACCAACTCATATGTATATATATATATCACTTATACATATATATATTTCAAACTAATTTTAGACTTTTTTTCCCAATAGGTTTTGTAGAATTCTCTTTAATGAAGGACATGTTTTAAAACATGCCAAGAAACCTTCGTTCTCTTCATAACATGTTGAGAAATATAGCTAATCGTGTTACACAACATTGAGCACAATTATTGTTTGAAGGTCATAGAAATATATATAGCACTTCAAGTTCAGCAGAAAGTACATCTGGTGATACATCTCTCCCTGTCACTTTCACACCAATAAACCTCAGCCTACTAAAAAGCTAGCAAGTGATAAGCACCTACAGAGATTGCAGCATCCCATACTGTGGAATGTCAAAATCAGGGAAACAGAAGAATTCAGAATTTGAAAACTAGATCTTTTGCAAAACAGCCAAACAGATTAGCTGGGTTAAGTTAGGGGATATTTTTTTTCCCTTTTACTATCATTTCTGCTACATATTGCTTTTCAGAACTCTTGCTATGATTATCACAACGTCATTTGTAGGGATGCAGATGAAAATAAAACTGATGGAGCACAAAAGTCTGCTTAGCCTATGTACAGAGAAAAAAAATGTGAAAGGTGCTTCAGGAACTCTGGTGATGTCCAGATGTGTTTGTAGCAAGAGGAATATACTCTTTTGATATTTTGGTACATGAACAGAGAAAGCAGAATGATAATCACTAAAAGAAAATTCTACTGATTAGAGCAGAGGAGGCATGATGTGAAAGGCCTTTAAAGAGTCCATTGCAAAATGGCAGTGGTGAAGTTTCAAGCCTCTGTGCTTTTCCTGTCTCATTTGATATTAACGAGAATTGCAAGTGCCAGTTCCTTTCAGGAGCAGGTCTCAAATTAGCAGCAGCCTCACTTACTTGTAGATAGAAAACTAGGGAGTACTCATGCTGTTGGCACGCAATGAAGAGGAGTAAAATTGACTCAGGATTTAGAGATTTGATCTTCCTAGTATCAAAGGCAGGATGATTAAAAGGAAAAATTGTTACTTTAGAAATCCTCCCTAGAAGCTGGAAACAGACTGGCAGAAACTGACATCTGTTTTTTCTGAGCATACAAATCTATGATAGTTCATTTTACCCTCTCATCTGAAAGCAGATACTAACCTTCCAGATATTATCTTCCTGACAACTGCCAGTGCATGTGTTTTTGAATACAGAGATCTAGTTCCATATTAAAAAATAAGCATAGTATAAAAGGTGTCATAAGAAATGAACATCAGGAGTTCGAGGAAAGTGCCTTTATCTTGCAATATATTCCTTGTAAACTGTTTTTACATTTGTCTGTATTTTTCTGTTTTGCCTCTTTCTATCACTGTTGCCTTCAAAGATGTAACACAGAAACTTACCTGAGCTATTATATGGCAACCTCTCCCTTGATAAATATCTTCCTTTGTACATATAAAAAAAACCCAAAACAAACAACCCACAAACACTCTGAATTCAAAGAAATAAAAGCACTGTTAAAGTAGAACATCTAGACCAGTACTAGAGTTTAACATTTACAGCAAAGCACATTTACTAAGTTGTATTTCTGCTTACAGCCTCTACTTTGTTTTTTGTTGTAGCACAAGTTCTCAATTGGTCACAAAATCATTATCTGCTGTTTTGTTTATTGGCTGATTTGACCATTGTGCTCAGGTCAAAGTACTTCAAAGAGGGCTTTAAATGTTCTGCACACCAAGTGAAATATTTTAATGCAAGTATTTTGATGCACAAATATTTATTACTTCATGGGGTATTTCTAAAAGGCTTATATGTACTCTGGCTCTTACCTAAAGACAGTTCTAGAACATTGTTATTACCATAATTACTCTGGTTATCAAACCCATCTGTCCATGTCTGCATTTTTGTATGTGTGCATTCTTTCTTCCAGGCATTATGCATACAACATACACATTAAAAATTATGCTTAATAAGTTATCTTTCTTTAAAACTGCCAGCGAGTTTCTAGTTTTGCTGCTGATGATGAGACATAATAAGGAACAAGAACATTTAAGTTCCAGGCTTATTAATGTCTTTTTTTTTTCCCTTTTTATAGGATTTTTCTTTGATTTTATATAACTGAAATAAACATCTCTTTGAATAAGAAGCAAAATCTGTAGCCTTGTTGCTCAGGGACAGTAAATAACATGATTCTTATATGGCAGAAAAGGATTCAGGATTTAAAATGCCTCTAGAAACTTCTGTTCTGCTTACAGATTCAGCCTCCACACTGCAGTTTTCTAATGAAAAATAATAAATTTTGTAGGCACTGCTGCCTCCGACAAAAATCCCTAATGGAAAAGAAACAAATACCAACATAATCCTTCCTGCTGCCCATGTGTTTAAGTGAGCACTATTCACCTGTGGTAAGGCTCTCACGAGTCTTTAGCATTCACTGAGATAAACAACTTTTCTCCCCAAAGCTCCAAACTAGAAGTTTTTTCATTTCAAATCTTAACTGAATCTCTTAAAGTATGGGCTGAACGTTGTAGCTTCCCAACTGATGGGAAAGTTGGATTAGCTGGGAGGTGATCTTTACAAATTCAGACAATTAATTGAACTT
The DNA here is from genome assembly GCF_003957555.1 of Calypte anna. Taxonomy (NCBI): domain Eukaryota; kingdom Metazoa; phylum Chordata; class Aves; order Apodiformes; family Trochilidae; genus Calypte; species Calypte anna. Next base: position 69,021,854 of record NC_044274.1, on the reverse strand, counting down.
CTGGAGGCTCCTGATAGATAACTATTCCCATACCACTGGCTTAGTTTGCTGTTGGGTTTTTCTTTTTTTTTTTCATTTGTTCTTTTCTTAAAATAAAAGGATTTGTATGTATCATACTAACTGTCTAGCTTTTCTCAGCCTAGAAGCGTACATTTTCTTCTTGAGGGAATCAGATCTCAAGGTTGAGATGATGTGTGCCGAGAATGTTTTGAATACAGGAAATTCAGCCTTCTTGTTGGGAGGCAGGAACAGCACAGGTCCCAAAGCTCAGACATGGCTATGGTTACTGAAAAGCTATGGAAGTGCAGAAATCCAGTGTCATTTGTTCTCTTTTCACATAACATCACTTGTCTTTCCTCCTTTCTTTTTCTGTACACCTCCTGTGCTCCCAGCCCTGCGGTTTCTGTGCTTCTGTTAACCTGAACATCAAACTCGGGAACAAAGATTAGGAAATTCTTTGGTCTGTAGCTATATTCAGGAAAATTGTGTAACTAGAAAGAGAAGTCAAACAACTGTTTGGCATTGGCTTACATTTTTGACAGTAGAAGGTCAGCCATTTTAAAAAATGCATTACATCATTTCTGTGAAAACACAAACAGGTTAAGCCCTACTGACTTATTTTCTCAGAGGCCTCATGTGATTTTGGTACTGGTCAGAGAGGTAGGAATTGTGGAAACAAGAAGATGTAAGCACTATCTTCCCACTGTTATCTCAGTTCATGACTTAACACATCTTTTTTTTTTTTTCTTTTCTCTCCTTTTCTTTTCTCTTCCTTTCTTTTCTTTTCTTTTCTTTTCTTTTCTTTTCTTTTCTTTTCTTTTCTTTTCTTTTCTTTTCTTTTCTTTTCTTTTCTTTTCTTTTCTTTTCTTTTCTTTTCTTTTCTCTTTTCTTTTCTTTCATGGAATTCAAAATTCAATGTAAATATTTAATATCAAAAAGATTCAAGGACATAAATTTTGCAATATTAGCTGCATACATAGGAGATACCTCTAGGTATTGTTTGTTATTTTTTTTTTCTTTTCTTTATTTTTTTTTAAATTGTGTTAAACTCAGAGCTCCTGTAGCAAGATCAATATGAGATATTTTTCTCAACCATCTAGATGAGGGGAGTGCTTCCTTAACAAGGTTGCAGATAGCATCAAGTTGCATAGAAGTTTTGATCTGCTTGAGGGTAGGAAAGCTGTGCAGAGGGACATTGACATTTGCTGATTGATGTGCTGAAACTTGTTACATGGGATTCAACAAAGCCAAGTGCCTGATCCTGCACTTGGGCCACAACAACCCCAGACAATGCTATGGGCTTGAGAAAGAGTGTTTGGAAAGCTACTCAATGGAAATGAACCTGGCTGAATATGAATCAGCAATGTGCCCAGGTGGCCAAGAAGGCCAACAGCACCTTGGCCTGCATCAGCAATAGTGTGTCCAGAATGAGAAAGGAAGTCATCTGTTCACCCTGGTCTGGGCACTGGTGAGGATGCACCTCAAGTACTTGTGTACAATTTGAGGCCCCTCATGACACTGAGGTGCTGGAATATCCAGAGAAGAGCAACCAAGCAAGTGAAGGGACTAGAGAAGGAATTCTGTGAATAGAGGATGAGGCTGAGGGGAGACTCTCTGCAACATCCTGAAAACAGGTTGTAGGGAGGTAGGTGCCTGGGTGCTGACCTCTTCTTTCAAGTAAATAATAGAACTAGGGGAAATGGCCTGGAGTTGCAGCAGGGAAAGTTTACTCTAGATATTAGGAAGAATTTATTTACTGGAACAGGCTGCCCAGGGAGGTGGAGTGACCATCCGTGAAGGTATTCTAAAAGCTTGAAGACATGACAATACAAGGCATGCTGTAGTGAGCATGGTGTTTTTTTTAGTGGGCTGATTGCTGGATTTTGTGATGTTAGAGGTCTTTGCCAAATGTGATGATCCTGTGATTCTGTGAGACAGAATCACCTGTATGGACAACATTCAAAATATTTTCTGAACTTGATTCCTTGCAAACAGGAGCTGTGTAAGTATAGAAAATGAAACTTTGGACAAATTTACCCAAGGTCACTTGAGAAAGTATAGATTTGTATTGAGAGGCACAAGGGTCTTTTACTACAACTCAGGTTACACTCCTTCCATCTCCTACAGATACAGAAAAAAATTTACAAAATATGAATATGAAATAGACTATAGTGGTGTGGGACAGTAGGAAAAATAGCAAATGAAGAAAAAACGAAGAAATCTTCAACAAATTATTTTATTGTGACTAGAAAACTTACAATTTCTTTAATTAATGCATAAATCACAAATGAACTTATCTGTTCTTTTTCAGAGTCTATGTAATTTTCATACCATATTAATAATGTTATTTACTATTTAATGTAAGACGAAATTGTTGTTTTTTAAGTAACAAAATGGTACTTAAAGTGAGATGAACCTTCCACTTTGTTCCCTAATTATCTGTTCAGGAAATTAATGTAATATTATGAGGGGGGCTGAAGCAAGTTCAGTTTGATCATAGTTCTTCACATACAGAACATCTTGTGGTAAAAGGGCTTAAAGGAACACTTCCTTGACTCAACTTGGGATCTTAAACAGGAACATGAGTTGCATGAAAAAAAAAACCAAACAAGAGAAAGAAATGTGGAAACGGGACGAAAGAGAAGATAACATGAAGAGAAGCAAATAGAAGCCAAGGAGAGAAAGTCAATCAGAAGCTGCTTTGATATTTTTGACTGAAAGATGTAAAAATAAGAAAAATGTAGGGGAAAACTCACCAGAAGAGTATCAAACAAAGGTGTGCAGTAAGTGTAGGAAGGTAGGGGATTTAGCACACAGATGTATTTTCCAAATTTGAAACAAGCACCGCAATAACAGCTAAACTAAAAGCCACTTAATTATCTTTAACTGTAACATAAAGTAATAATCTTTACAATATTTTGCCTTTTCGCAGTGGTGTTGATAAAAGTAACCAGCCAAAATCCTACCCTTTTTCTTTTGATTGTAGGACTGGATCCTAAGCATTTTCAGTGAGGACTTCATAAGATGCATGCATCAGCACAGGCTCAGAAACTCTGTTTCCTTGCTTGCATGACTGTAGAGCTCAGGTTATCTATCACCCTTCAAAAACTGGGACCTTCTTCCTTCTTACTGGTTGTAAACATACAGAAGAGTTTAAGATATTTACATAATTGTGAAAAGAGGTTTGTGGGCATTTTTGGGGAGAGAACTGTCTAATCATTAACATTAACAACTATTGCACTTATGAAAGATTTTAACAGAAGGGAGCAGAGTTCCTTGAAAGCTTTTCCTAGCAGGCAGTTCACATTATTAGACTTAATCCATAGTGTGGATACGTGAATTACATGTTTTTTTTTCCTGTTAGGTGGATAATAACGCAATAAAACTTTCTGATGTGTTAATGTGGCAGATTGGAATGTGTTGAACTGGGTGATGAAGATGATTTAATAAGATATTTTCCAATAGTGAGGCTGGTCTGCCTGAAACCAATGATTTGAAAACATAGTAAAGGCAATGGACCATTGATGATGGAATGGTGTAACTGAACTGATTGAACAGGGTTTTGTGACGGATGCTAATACAGAGATGTAATTTATACAGATTAGATTGTTTGAGTTCTCAAAGAGTCCTTCCATTTTTAGGAGATATACTTAGGAATTGTTTCAAGATTATAATGTTTGCCATGTTTTCACAAAACGCTAAGGTAGTATGCATAGTAAGTTAGGAAAATATATTGCTTTGGAAAACATAGCACTAATTCTAGTCACAAAACTATGCTAACTATGAGTTGTGATTAGTTTTGAAATATGCCTAAATCTTTTCCTAATTACTTCATTCAGTAAGTCAAAATAACAAATATAAATCAGAATACATGAACATAATCAGAGTTTGATCCAGCTGTCACTTGATCACTTAAATAATTCTACTTTTGATTTAACAAGTTATTTCGTTTTACCTCAGCTCACTCAATTACTCCCTTCAACATTTTTTTTTAACTGAAAAGGAACAGGATTGAAAAATTTTACATGTATACGTATGTATATATATATATATATATATATTTAAACTAGGAATGGCAGATGCTGTCCACTCTGTTTCTTATGCCAGTTCTATTGCAATGAAACAAAGTGTTGCCTTTATGAAATGCTTTAAAAAACTTTAAAATGTACTTTTTTATGAAGTTTACTGCCTTTGTCCCCTACAATGAAACAATATTTTCTAGAGAAAAAAATAGAGTTTTGTCTTCTCTACCAGTATGAAGAGAGAACAAGCATGACTTTCCTGATTAGGAAATTCAAGCTGTCTCTCAGTGAACATCATGGCAGCACAGGAATGGCACTGGAGAGCCAGAAGGTATTGTACTTTCTACATAAACAACATCAATTTTCCAGTCTTTACCTAATCAGGTGGAAAGCACAAAGGAAATCAAGATGCCAACAACGCCAGGCAAGGGAAATTCAGTTCCTCAGGAAAGAGGAGCCATGGAATGGGGACACGTTTCCTGATGTTTTCTAACAGCCTAGCCTTGCTATCTCCACCCATTCAGCAGCATGAATATCACCATTAAGGTGTAAGTCTCCTGCTTTGCAGGAAATGCCATTTGTTTGATGAACAGCACATTTCAGGTTGCAGCCTGTAATATAATTTTTAAAAATTATGTTTTTAAGAACTTTTGTTTAACATAACGTTTAGAAAGGAGGTTTTAGATTTGTTATAATTGTATTCATATAACATCACTTTAAAAAATATTTTTATGCTTTTAAGTAAATCTGTTTCACATCACTTTAAAAATATTTTAAAAAGAGTAAACAGTAAAAACACTATTTAAAAATTTAATGCTACATTACATTTAGAAAAATCTCACATTTGATTGAGTTGCTTTTATCTCATTATTAATTTTTAGTGTTAAAAATTGTGTGACTCATACACTCGCAGAAGACTGAGAAGATCAAAATTGGGCACTATACATTTAAATATCTTCATAAGCGATCTGTATGTTGGGATCAAGTTCAGACTGATGAATTTTTCAGAAAAAAAGGTGATGAAGATGATCAAAGCATTGGGAAACTGCTGTATGAGGAAAGAGAGAGAGAAGTGGGCTTGTTCAGCCTGGAGAAAAGAAGGCTTAGGGTAGACCTTATTTCTGTGTTCCAGTACTTAGAAGGTGGCTACCAAGAATATGGAAAAGTCCCTTTTTACTAGGAGTCACATGGAAAGGACAGAAATAATGGGTACAAACTACTCCTAGGGAGATCCCAATCAGATATCAGAAGAAAGCTTTTCACTATGAGAACAATCAACTATTTGAATAATCTCCCCAGGGATGTGGTGCATTCCCTAAAACCGGATGCTTTCAAGACTCAGTTTGACACACTGATGAGTAATCTCATCTAAATTGTGTTCCTGTTTAGCAGAGCCAGCCTAAATAACCTCTGAGGTCCCATCCAACCTGGCATCCTGTAATTTTATCATTCTTTGTCAGGACCTCCTTAACTACCAGATGTTGCCTTGAGAATTAGATTGTTTTTTGGCATCTCCAGGCATTTTGAAAAAAAAAAAAACCACCAGGAAAATTAAACTACTAAATCTGATAATATTAAAACCTGATGTAACAGGGAAGTTATTAAAGGGCTCAAACATTAAAGTGTAGGGAAGAACATACTAAATGCCCCTGTTTAGGGATCACAGAATTTGTATGTTTACAAATGACATACTCTATTACAATTTGTAACAATTAGGTAAAGACCATTAAACTAATAACTCCCAGGGTAACCTGAACTTGTCAAAATAAAGTACTACCAAATCAAAAAGGAAGGCACCACTATGAAAACAGTAAACAATCATAATGGCAGCTATAAGTACAGAAATGCAAATGGAATTGTTAATAATACAGATACAAAAAGATAGACATGGTTATCTGAGCATCAAAAATTTACTTTATCATATCTACTGCATCTAAGTGTGAAATGCTTTGGGGGTTGGGGGGTGATAGTATGAAATAAAATTAATCAATACACAGCAAGAAAAATATCTACTGTATAAAAAAGTTTCCAGTAAAACATTATATAAAATGTGGTAAAATGAGAAGTAACCAGAGTTGAATTCACATTTCTAGTGTATGGAAAGTTAAATAAAGATGAAGTAAAAGAAGGTTAATGAATGTAGATCAAAGCAAAATGACAGATTTATGGATGAAAGTCACCTTACCAAGAAGATCAAAACATTTTTGACAAATAAAACTAATATTTAACATCACTGATAGTTTAGCACAGCTTTTCTACTGCTAGGATGTAAGCTATGCACCCTACCAGAGAAAATCAAGTACTCCTAAATCATATATTTATGGATTAGAAAAGTTCTCCTTAAAAGAAAAACTGAGTAATCTGAATTTGTGCATGGCACTACAGAAAGATTCAGATGCACAACTTATTTATATCGTCTGTTTATACACAAGTCAAATGAACAGTAAAGCCTATTCTAAAATATATCTATTATTTTAAAAAAAGATTACATGTATCAGGAACTCTGCTAGTATCATTCTTACTTCCATGAGTTGAGGTATTGGTTTCTCAAGCTTTGAGGGAGACAAGTAAATAAACACAAGCATTTGTCAACATATTCTAAATTGACCTTCACTCAAATCACAGCTTTTGAACATTAGAGTTATCTCCTTGCTTTTAGTGGCAGGGGAAACCTTCCACACATGGAACAGCCTAAGGCTGAACTTGACAGAGAATTTTTCAAGTGAGTTCACCTTCGGAACCTTCAGGACTTCCACTGACACAACAGTAATTGCTGCAGTTCTCCAACATCAGCATGCAGTTCATCAGTGTGCAATTATGAAGCTGTTGCATGTCACATTATGTAGTGAAGCATGACTTAGAGAATTTCTTTCTGTGAGTTTACCTGACAAGCCAGAACTGTGAGCCTTTAAACCTGAATGACTCAGCACGGACATGGGCCATATTTGTTGTAAACATTTGAGTTCATCTTCTTGCTTGGTGTGAACCTGCAAAGCAAAACGTTTGGAAAAGTTTCTTTCCAAATGGAAAAAAACAACATAAACAAAAAAATACAATATTGCCACTCTATCAAAACAGGTAAAATTACTGTTAATGATTTTCTAAGCCTTCTGGTCAGGTTGAAGTAAGGAGGGGCATAGAAAGGGGTTTTTATAATTATAAGAGTAAAAAGGGTGAAAAAGGTGAAGTTGCATTTAAGCAGATACAGCTGGGTAGACCTCACTTGAAAACAGGATAATTCCCTATAATCCATGAAAAAAAGGTATTGGAGGAAAGGATCTGTCTCTAAGCTTCAAGGACTTTCTGTAAACTAAAGAGAGAACAACAGAAGTGTTTTGTCTGTTCTCATAAAACAGTAAAGATGGAAGATGCTAGTAACTGCTTAAGAAAGTCTAACAGTGATAGTCAGCAAAGGAAAGTTTAAACTTAAGGCTTCTTGTAATGCTGGAAAGTTATAGGCAGCTAGTTTACAGAAAGTAATTAATTTTCTTCTAATATAGAAGGAACTGGACTTAGGTGAGTGACTTATGTTTAAATAATTAAAACTGGGATGACACAATGATATATCTTTCATACCAACACACAGACAATGCAGAACTCACAGCTCACTGCACTTGTATCTTTTGTTAAACCCATTAATGTGACTTCTGATGCAGTTTTTCTCCATGCCAGCAAGTACTCTCCCAAGAATTTCCCAACACAGCTGAAGACCCAACACAGGGCAGTTCCATTACATGGCCTGACCATGAGCATGTTTCAGGAGGAAACACATGTAAATTGTATAATGTACACTGCTTTCCAAAAGACAGGTACTGGAGCTGATGTACTTTTCCGATTTTTTCATGTCTATGGAGTTGTAAAATGCTACTGAAGTTTTGCTCTTGGACCATGCAATTCTGAGCTCAGCTTTCTTCATAGCTAGGGTATTTGTGGTACATATTCGCTTATCTCCTTCCTATTTCTGTAAAATTTAAATAATACAATAACATTTGAGACTTCTATCTGTCAATAAAACTGGGGAGAATCAAAAGTTATTATTGGGAGATACTGATAAAAAGACAGTGGTTTATAATTCCTGAGAAACCACCCTTATATAGAAAAATAGATATAGAAAAACCAGGGAGAATATATTGTTCCTTTGACAATATAATAACAAGTTGATCTTTGCTTGTCACCTCTCTGAAATCTACATTCAAAATTTCTTTCACAATAGCTACTAATGCTTGTTTATTTTACATTTTCCAAATATCTTCACTCTCTGATTCTGAAACCATTTCAACAGCAACACAGTCTTTGCTTAATACTTCTGAAAATCAACTGCAAGTATCATTAAAAAAAAAAAAAAAAAAGAAAGAAAAACAGAAACAACACTACAGTTAAATTCCACTTCTATGAATTTATATAAATGTTAACTTACCATTCTTTTATTTAAGGATTTATTTAAGGATTTAAGGATTTTTTCAGGCTACTTTCCAGTCAGTTATGCCAGTTAGTCTGGAGGATTTGAGGACTTGACTTTGGTGCCTTACATATATTTGAGAATATGCCTTTCTAATTTTGAAAAAAAAAAAACCCAAAAAACTCAAACTATACATTTTTCTTATTTTTTTTCATGTGATTCATAAAAGCTATGCCTATATTTAAAATATTACTAGCAAAGAATTTTAGACTATCATATTATTACATTGTTTGCCAAGAAATTATTTTTGCTTTCTGTTTTATTTAGCAGGCTGTATGGCCCATATTCTTTAATTCTGCAGACTAAACAAATGTGAAGGTAGGTGAAAATAGGGTGAATATCAGTATTTGTGCATTAATAGACTTTATTTGTTCATACATGCATATTCATGGCATGATTTTTTTTAAATTTTTTTTTTTTTTTTTTTTTTTGATCTTTCAGGAATGCAGTATTTTAAAGTTCTGGTCAGTGACAGGTTTCTTCAGTCAATATCAAATATGTTCTATGAATATTCTCAATAGTGTTCTCAGCTGTTGAGGTCCTCTGTGTCTACATGAACTCTAAGGTAAAAAAATTCAGTGGAAGAGTTACTAAGGAAAGTTAGGCTGACTACAGGACAATGTATGAATTTGAGGTAACACACAGCTTGTTTTGAATTTTCACTCCAATAAACTCACACTGATATCTTTAGAATAAAGTTACTAGTTGTCCAGGTGCATTTTTACAGAATTAAGTAATGATGGGAAAGAAATATATTTTCATTTAAGAAACAAAGCATGTCCATAGCACTCTTACTAATAAATTAAACTCTGGTTACAGAAAGTTTATCTTTTGCTTTAAAAGCTAAATGTTTACATTTTCTCTCAGAGGTCCTGAAAAGGTGTATACAACAGGTATATACCTGATGTAGAAGGTACCTGTAGTCCTTCATAAGGTTTAAAAATAGTATGGCAATAATACAGGAGGAAGGTCAATTAAAATAACCATGGTTCATTGCACAGCCTGATACTTAAATAAAATGTCTGCATTTAGTAACAAATGGTTCTTTAGTTTTTCTCCTTGCCATAACTGTTGCATATATGAAAATGTGTGTTCTTTCTTACTTATTCTGGAAGGTACAAAGATGGACCCATTGAGCCTCTTTCTTGCCTCCAGGAGAAAATGGATTAAGGTTGCATCTTCAATGTCAGTCACAATTTAACACATGGAATGCTTCCTGCATTCTTCATATTAGTTAAGATCTTTGTAGGACCTACACTACCACTCTGTTTTTTTCTTATTCCAGCACCTTAATACCCTTCTTGAAGTGAGGGGCCCAGAACTGTACTTGAGGTGAGGCCTCACTAGTGCTGGGTACTCTGACCCTAACCCACCAAGATGATGAAGGGAGTGGAAAATCTCTCTTATGAGGAAAGGTAGAGCAAGCTGGGTCTTTGGAATGGGCTGCCCAGGGAAGTAGTGAATTCTCCGTCCCTGGAGTTATTTAAAAAGAGACTGGATGTGGTACTCAGTGCCATAGTCTAGCAACCGCAACGGTGGTAAAAGGAATGGACTCGATGATCTCTGAGGTCCCTTCCAACCCAGCCAATTCTATGATTCTATGATTCTTCAGCTTGGAAAAGAAGAGAATGAGGGGTAAACCTCATTAATGTTTATAACTATGTAAAGGACAAGTGCCAGGAGGATGGAGCCAGGCTTCTCTCAGTTATGTCCAGTGATAGGACAAGGGACAATGGTTACAAACTTGAGCATTGGAAGTTCCACATAAATATAAGGAAAAGTGTTTCACTGTGAGGGTGACAGGCTGCCCAGGGAGGTTGTGGAGGTTCCTTCTTTGGAGACTTTCAAAACATTCCTTGGCACATTCTTATTGTAGGTGACCCTGCTCTGACACTGTGATTCTGTGAGGTCCAAAAACTTCTCAAATCAGTCTAGTGAATTTAGATTCTGCTCATCCTTTCTGCCACTTTCACAGTCAAGAATCGTAACAGTGATGATAGTAGTATAAATTACTATATACTTTTTTTACAAGATATGAAAAAATGTCAGGAATCTAATTTTCCTAAAAATGTCTAATCTTTTATGTTACTGTGACAAAAGAAACCCCACAGCCTTTTTACTACTTATAATGGATTATTTAAATATTTATAGCCTAGCAAAATGTAAACAAAATGACAGCTATTCATTTATTTGCGTAACATTTAACTCTACTCTGGAAATGTTTTATCACAGTCTTATTGTCCTTTTTATTCTCTACTTCACTTCTAATTTCATTACTATGTGAAACTAAATTTATTATCTAAAAAATTAATTTCCTTAAAGACTTTATAGTCTAGCCCATTTTGTCTCAAAAGACAAGACAATCTTTGTTTCTTTCTTTCAGACTGAAAGCTATTTTACTCAGGAAATAACTCATTATGTTTTCAGACGTCAGAAAATGAAATTGGATCAGAAACAGAGAAGTCCGATTTGACTTCAAAAAAACCCTCTTTATTGCATTTTGGCAACAAGTAAAATGCCAAGAAGAAAAACCTAGTACAAAAAAGAATTTCTTGTGGTTTTCATCATAAAAAACATAATTCCCCACCACAGAGCATATTTTGAAATATTTTCCCTAGACCAAGGACTTAGCTATGCTCTGGAGGTCATTTTCAAAAGTTTAATCTGGTCTAAAATAGTCTTAGCTTAATTTTTTGCAGAATTCTGAGTAAAATAAGATCATAAAATAGCATAATATAGTGCCATCTACCTCACTGTCAGTGCTATAGAAGGGTGACTTGTTTTTTTAAGTCAATATGACAATTTATGAACATTTTACTTAATTTTTTTTTTTTCATTGACATTATTCAAGTATGAAACTTTAGTTTGAAATCATTCTTTTAGTGGAAGAATTTAGTAACAGAATTTGATAAAATACAGACACTGTGTTGATATTATTCCAAACCACTGAGGTAAAACTGAATCAGAAGATTATCTTTGGTAACTAAGTAAAAGCTCAGTCCCTGTGACAGGCCTTTGAGACATGTGGACTTCCAGGGTACTGTGTTTGTCTCACTTCTTTTGCTTCACATTTGTTTGATTAATCTGGTTGTGTTAGCAAACTGATTTATTCAAGTTCACCTTAATAAGCTGATTGCAGTTTATTGAATACTGATTCCTCTAAAGTACATAAATGAAAGTTCTGTTGAAGGCACTGTTAACATCAAGATGTTTATAAGGGATTTACTTAATACTGCAGCTTAAGGAGCTAAGAAGAATTATTTCCATTTTTAATTAATAATTTTCATTTTTCTTATCATATCTGGAAACAGATATTGCCACGGTTCTGATGTGAGAGGACTTGTTCATCAAAAAATTCTATTTATCTTCACACAGATCTCTTGAATTATTGAGTTGAAACATTACATTAAAAAAATCTTAACAAAAAATCTTAAGAAAATAAAACAAAAACCCCTAAATCCACTTCAAGTAACTGAGCAGTTCTTGAACTGAAATATTTCATTGTCGTTCACAGACTTTTTAACTTCAGGAAATCAAAACTGACTCTTGCATACAATCAGCCTTTGGTATTTCCTGAACTGAAATAAACTACTAGTTTTAGAGTGAAAAAATAAATTCAGTATGGCTTCAAAATCATTCAACAATCTAGAAATTTCTAGAGTTTTTCTGGACTGGTTAAAATTGTAATTATTTTTGTTAAAATGCATAGCTTCTACATAATTTTTTTCCTAATTTATATGCAACTTCTTGCTGCTCTCTATTTTTTAGAAAGAACTTCAAGGTGTTATGTTTTCCTTCAAATTATTTACAAAAACGCTTTAAACATGTTGTACCAGTTATTTTGGACCCAATTTCAATCAATATAAGTCGTGTGATGGTTATTTCTCCCTTGAAGCTGAATCTTGAGAGTGCCTACACAAATCTTAATATAAATGATATATGGTAAATTACGAGGATTAAAAAATAATTTAGGATTTGGAGAAATACAAATTTTGACATTTCCAAGTCATGTATCTTTCACAAATATCATTGCAGCATCAGATAAATTAAAAATTTCATTTTTTTTCATTAAAAATCTTCAATTAGTTTGCTAAAATCTTTTTGCCATACACTTGTTTTGATTGGTATATATAACATATTTTATATGCCTTATTAATTTTGTCCTGAATCACAAAAAAATACAATCAAATATCACTTCTTTTGATTTAAAACATCCCTGTGTTGTTATCCATTTTTGATTTAATAGTTTCACAAGCTCCATCACCTCTAAGTACCAGTGCTGACCTGTAATATTCTTGTACTATAGACAGAGGGAATCATAGTACTGAAAGTCATTCAGCACAGTTAATTCCGGAACATTTTTTTTTATTAATTGAGGGTTGTTTTTTTCTTTGTTTGTTGTTCTTTTTTTGGTTTGGTTTTCTCCTTTGTCATTCTTTTCTGGCAATATGGGATATGGGAGTCATCAGGAACAAGAAAGATGGATATTTATTTTGAACTCATGCCAATAAATAGCATCTCAATTTCCCTCTTTTTCTCATAATGGGTCAAGTATAAGATCAATCTAGTCTGTTGATTGCCAAGTTATCTGTTGTGTACTCTCTTGTAATTCCATTTGTAGTCTTCACAGTTTTTTGCAGCAGCCAGAAAACAGAGGGAACCACATCCTTTGTTTTGTGCCACCACATGAATAAAAATTAAAAAAATTAAAAAATTTTAAAAATTTAAAAAAAAGAATTCCAGAATTTATTTAACAACAGCATAGTAAAGTGGTTCATATGGAATAATTTTTATAAAATGCATTACAAACCCTTTTCATTGGCTTCAGCTCTTCTCAAGTAAACAGTAAAATAAGCTGAAGAGCAAGCGGAAAAAAAGATGAAACCCAAATACTTAACACCACATCAAAGGGACTGGAATAAAAGAAAATCTGCTCAGAAGCCATCAAACTCTGCTTTGTGAAAAAAATCTGAACAAAACCTAACATGTTATGAGAAAGGCAGGTCCAGTTTCTTAGGAAAAGGGTAGTGCATGGTGATTAGGTCAAATGAAGTGGGTTATGGCTGGATGTGACCCAACAAATGTGTGCAAGAAGAATTATTTTATTTTCAATTGAACCTGTAAAAAAGGCAATCTTCAAGCACAAATGGAAGTTATAAAAAACAAGACTTGTTCACCTCAGAAGCTATATTCTATTTCAATTATTTTCTCAGGGGGGCGGCAGAATGGATTGAGGAGGAAAAATAAACTTTAAATGATGGTTGAATTGCTTCAGGATCATTGCCTAGTGCTTGTGTAAGTATCATCCAGAAAATCACTGAGAATAAATGTAAGCGAAGGATAACCTGTGAAAACTGTAAGCTTGGTCTGTATGAAAACTCAAGATAATTTACATCATGAGATTTAAAGCTTTTCTGTAATCAGTAAAGAGATTGTTAACATGAAAAAAGACAAGAAGACCTGTGAAATTTTGTTTCAGAGTGAGTGCACTGCAGATGACACCGAATTGGGTAGGAGTGCTGATTTGGTTGAGGGGAGGAAGGCTCTACAGAGTATCCTGGACAGGTTAGATCTATGGGCCAAGGCCAATAGTATGAGATTCAGTAAGGCCAAGTGTTGGGTTCTACATTACAGTCACAATAACCCCAGGCAACAATGCAGGAGGAGGAGTGGACAGTGGCTCAACATGAGGCATCAGTGTGCCCAAGTGGCCAGGAAGGCCAACAGCATCCTGCTTTGTATCAGGAATAGTGTGGAAAGCAGGAGCAGGGAGGTGATTGTACCTCTGTACTCAGCACTGCTGAGGCTGCACCTTGAGTACTGTGAGCAGTTCTGGGCCACTCATTAGAAGAAGCACGTATTGGTTCTGGTACCTGTCCAAAAGAGATCTACCAAGCTGATGAGGGTCCTAGAGAACAAGTCATATCAGAGTCTGGAGAAGAGACTTAGGGGAGACCTCATTGCCCTCTACAGCTACCTGGAAGGTGGTTGCAGGGAGGTGGGTGTTGTTCTCCCAAGTGAGTAATGACAATACCAGATGAAATGGTCTGAAGCTGAGTCAGTGGAGGTTTAGGTTAGATACTAGGAAGAATTTCTTTACTGAAAGAGTGGTCAGGCACTGGAACATCCTGCCCAGGGAGGTGGTTGAGTCACCATCCCTGGAGGTATTCAAGACATGTGTAGATCTGGTACTTCAGGGAATACTCTACTGGTCAGATTGTAGGGATTTTTAAAATTTCATTGGATTTTTTGTATGTTTTGTTTGTTTCTTTCTTTGTTGTCTATGGTTGGACTTGGTGGTCCCACAGGTTCTTTCCAACTATGACTAGTCTGTGATTCTGTCAACCTTTCTCATTGCCCAAAACAGTTTACATGTAAACTAGTGACTTATATTACATTTTGAAAGACTGAGATCTAACAGAAAAAAAAATAGCTTTCTTGTTTTCAGTATGACTGGATATTATTTTGGTTCAGTTAACAGTTTCCATTGTTGCCATCACCTACTGAGAGAGACACTGAAAAGATCAGCCTAGCAGGGACATAGTATCAGTTTTTCATAATATTTATTTGGAACTTCTGTATTTTGATGAGGTAAATTTAGACCTTCCATAGTTAAAGCTTCTGGTTCTTATCAGATTATAAACCAAACAGAAATGTAACAAAGCTATCACAATTTTTAAATATATATTTGGAGGTGATGTATTTAAGGATATTTCTATCTTTTGGCCTAGGAATATGTTGACAATTTTTTGGTGAAGAGCTGGCACAGCAACAAATATTTTACCTGTAAATTCATGTAGACTCCTTACCTATGGTATTTCCTGAGCTCTACCTCATTAAAATGTCAAGAATACAAATCTTACAGATTGCCCAAATTATTAATCTAAATTTATATAAAATCATAAGCATTATTTTATTGTTATGTTATCCTACTTATTACAATTTAAACTTGGCCTAGATCACTATTTTTTTACAATAATAATTAAAATTATTCTGACACAGCAACATAATTTTCCTTCTATTTGTTTTGTTTTTGTAAACTCATTATTAATGACTGTCAGCTTGCATACTATGGCATTAGCATGTGCATCGTACATCTCTGTGTCATTCAGGCATATACTTAACACAGTAAATTTCTTAAAAACTAGTTTTAATGTGGGGTTTTTATGTTCTGAAATACTAAATTGACCTCAAATCTTAAGAGAGTAGGTAGGTGTGTTGTATTCATAAAAAGAATGTATTTCTACCTAAAACACAGACAATTTCTTAGGGAACTGAAGAAACCAAAGCCTTCTATTTGAATAAATATCAAAGAGAAATAAATTACACCAGTCCCAATACAAAGACCAGACAATAAGAGTTCTGTGTTGCAGATGAGCAGTGGAATATTTTCTATTATCAATACTCTCTTTAAGAAGTACAGTAAAAAAAACATATATTTGCAAGCCTTTGAATCCTCATGTTGGTAACAGAGGGAGAGCTTTCTCTGATAGAATTAAAAAATTTATCTCTGCTAATTAAGGCATTTTCTGTATCTTGGAATACTTAATATTAAAACAGAAGGTGTCTAGGTCATTAACTCTTGTTAATCAAACACGATATTATCTGCCAGTCTGTGCATTGTTCAAATGTAAAACTGAGAGTTGTGAAGATACTGGAAGTATTACAGTCCAGAATGTCAAATGTCCTCTCATGGGGGTCTTAGATGTGTTAATAAGGAGAGGGGAGAGATTTAATTCCTGCAGGATTTCCTACATAAGGGCAGAAGAAGAAAGAGCTGCTGCCTGTCACATTACCCTGTGATCAGATTGAGAACAGTTTGATGCTGGTGAAGTACTTCACCATCCACTCTAGGCCATAGCCCATTATGAAATATATTGTCACATTCAAATAATGTATGTCACCTCATTCTATTTATAGCCAGAGGGCATTAAGTGCTTCTTTTATGTGTACTTCGTCTCACCTTCAGTTCTGGTTAGTGGTAATGTCCAAGGAAATTTGGATCATGAAAAATTTTTTGCAGTCCACAAGGTCAGTTCAATCAAGTCACTGAAACACTTTTCCTGTTAACTTACCGTAGAGTTTCTTAACCTACTGGAATGTTCCAGAAGGAAAAAACTAAACCAAAACAAAATCCACCTAAAATACATGAATTTGTTCAGTGCATAAGAGTGTCTGTACTCCTCTGGTATGTTCATAGAAGCTCACTGGCACCATTTGTCAACATTTATTTGAAGGAAATATTGTTTCTGTACATGCAACATTTCTCACTGTCAATAAAAATGAAATCTCATTATGAGACTTGTTGTAACTTAGGCAACAGTGATTCATTGGCTTCTTTATTACATTATATTGGAGAAAACTGTCTGCCTGTATATGTAATGCACACCTGCACACACAAATTCTTTTGGATGGATATAATTAAAGTATGTGAACTCTTATTGTAGTTGGCAGAAGATGGGGCAGATGTACAGACTCAGAAGAATATTGTGCTTAAATGAAGATGATAACTACATCTACTTTATTCCAACTTAATGAAAAGACATGAATGCATGTTTTTTTTTCCAAGAGTTATCAAGTGTTATTCACACTCCGTTAGGTACCAACCTCATCTTTGATTTTGCATGTAAACATTTTTGTGTTTACTGGTTATTAAAATTAGAAACTTTAGACTGGGAAGCACCTGTTCTCACAAGTCTATTCTTACCTTATAGTCAATATTATTATTATTATTAATTGTTATTATTATTGCTATTATTATTAATAATAATAAAATGCACAGTATTATGCAGTAGTTTCTTTCTGCTTTTCTTCCTTTGGAAACCATTCCAGACCCATCTGCAGCAATAATTTTTTCGACTCAAATATATTCTGAGTAATTTTGTATCAATTTGCTTTTCTACTAAATGTTATACTAACTGTTCCTAGCAACAACAAATAAGGCAACCTTTAACCATCAATGGAAGTTCTAAAACCAGGATTTTTTCACCTCAGAAGTTGTATTTTATTTCAGTTATTTTCTCAGGGGATGAAATGAATTAAGGAGGAAATATAAACTTTAAATGATGGTTGAATTTCTTGAGAAACAATTATTTTAGCCTACTTTTTAATAAAGCATGAAAAATGGACTTCAAATACAGGAATACAGGCAGGATTTCTATATGTTTACATTGGAATAGTTGTCCCTATTTTGGAGTCTGATTAATAGAATTGTATTGTGCCTGATAAATGCTGGAGATTGGTGGTTCAGTCTACTGTAAACAGCAAGTAATTTTATTTTTCTCATTACCTGATTCCAGCCAATCATCTCCACTCTTTGTACCTAAAGATATATCGATGCCTTCTGGTTATCACTTTTTGTCTTAGTACTATTATCACTTTACCAAGTCCATGCAGATTTTCCAGTCCTATCCCATAAGATTTCCATCTCTACCTTTTCCATCTTTACCAGCAAATTTCATCAGGATGTACCTATCTTTCTTTTTTTTTTTTTTTTTTTTTCGTGCCACAGCATTGGTAACAACACTTATCCTTAGTTTAATCAACTTTCTCTATATTGAAAGTTTATTTATCATTCCAGTTGCTGTAGCCTCTATATCAGGTGCTGTAGATATTCCTCAGTATTTATACTAATGACATTTCCAGTAGACTTTTCTGTGAATGTTAAATACTATACTTTTATCAAAGTTCACATAGATTAGCTCTACATCATTTACTTTGTCTAGAAAAAGAATATCACATTAGTCTAATGTGATCTAACTTTGGTAAACTCATGTCTTATAAAGTGGAATGTCATACCTGGAACAGCATGAAATGAATTCTAATAGCTCCCCTAGTGACATTAGCCAAAAGTAATTGGTAAGATAAAAAATAATTTTACTTCAGTAGAACTTCAGGTGACCTGTAAGATACTAATTTTTTTGTTATTACCCAGAAATTGATCCTCAAAAAAAAATAAATTCAGTAGTATTGTATTAAATAATAGCTTTATGTAATACACGACAGTCACGATCTGTTGATCTAGACCCACAACGTTTACTAACGACAGACATAATGTGATTATACAATATATAATATTACTTCACAAAAACCCACAGTCATAAAGCAAAACCAAATTTAAATTACTTGTACTCTTCAAATCAAGTTATTTTGATTTACCTTAACATATCAATTTAAATTCTAAAATCTAAATTTAAATTTTTATCAAGAAAGGAGATGAATTCAATGTATGCTGCTGCGAAATAGGATTAACTCACAATTGCTCAGGAATTCCCTGAACTGAACATGGTTGTGTGCAAGAATATTACTGGGATGTATCCTTCTCTTTTATTCTCCTCTAAGTTTTTGTACTGGGTCTGGCTGGTACAGAGTTAATTTATTTCACAGCAGTCCATATGGTACTGTTTTCAATTTGTGGCTAAAAGGATGTTCATAGCACATAAGTGTTTTGGTTGTTGCTGATCAGTGTGTGCACAGTGTCAAGGCTTTCTCTTTTTCCACTTTGTCACCCAGCAAGCAGGCAAGAAGTGTGAACTGGAAGGGGAGGGGGGAAGCTACAACAGCTGACCTGAGACAGCCAGAGGGATATTACATTCCATATAGTGTCACTCTCAGCAATAAAACCTGAGAAGTTATGGTCTTCCAAGGTCTCCCAAGACTGCCCTTAAGAGAATGGTCAGACAACTCTCCATTTGGGGGAGATGGTGAGTCATTGCCTTTGTGTAACATGTTCATGGTTTGGTTTTGCTTTGTTTTGTTTTTTCTTTCCTTATTTATTAATTTGACTCATTTTGTAACTGCCTCAGTGCAAGAATCTTCTCGCTTTTGATCTTCTTATTCTCTCTGTTGTCCTGCTAGGAAATGGAATTGTGGGGAATGGCTGTGGGGATTGTCAAAGTCTGGGGTAACATTAAAATTTATTTTTGTTTTGGATCCACAAAACAAAGTCCAAAGGTTCAGATACAAGCAGATTTTATTTGGCAATTGATAAGGCAAAATTAGAGAACCAGGCAAGAGAAGGAGAGAGGAAAAGAAGATATAAGAGAGAGAGAGAGAGAAAAGTGGAGAAAATAAGGGTAAGACAGTGGGAAGAAAGAATGAGAGAGAAAAGTCACCAGCAGGGGCCCAGCTCTCCAGCGAGTTTCTTCAAGATGGGGCTGATCCTGGACAGGGTCCGATGCAGAAAGGCAGTGGGTCAAGAGATGACAAAACAGCCCCAGCATGGACAGCCATATGTACCCCTGAGTTCCTTTTGTTCCCAAGAGGCAGCTGTCAGTCAGCTGCCACAGAAGCCAGGGGCATTGGCATCAGAGCCATTGCAGACAGGCTGCCTGGAGGGGGGGAGCTTCTGCAGAAGGGTGCAGTCCCCGTCCACTCATCAGTTCTGATCTCCTTACAGAGGTCACCCCTGTTCTACTTCAGCAAGGTCAGTTCCTAGCTACTGTTTTGACTGTCTTCACTTGTTGACTGTTGCTGAAATTACACATTAGTCTCACAGAACTGATGTAAAGTTAATGTTTGATATCTACTGATTATGGAGATTTGCTAGGATGATACACACAGGGCTGAGTTAAAACTACTGGTGAGGCCACACCTCAAGTACTGTGTCCAGTTCTGAGCCCCTCAGTTTAGGAAGGATATCGACATCCTGAAGCAGGTCCAAAGGAGAGCAACTATGCTGGTGAAGGGACTCGAGCACAGATCCTATGAGGAGAGGCTGAGGGAGCTGGAGGTGTTCAGCCTGGAGAAGAGGAGGCTCAGAGGAGAACTCATCACTCTCTACAACTCCCTGAAAGAAGGTTGGAGCCAGGGGGGGGAGTTGGCCTCTTTTCCCAGGCAACTCTCAGCAAGACAAGAGGGCACCGTCTTAAGTTGTGCCAGGGGAGGTTTAGGTTGGATATTAGAAAGAATTTCTTTACCAAAAGGGTGATCAGACATTGGAATGGGCTGCCCAGGGAAGTAGTTGATTCTCCATGTCTGGAGATATTTAAAAAGAGACTGGATGTGGCACTCAGTGCCATGGGCTGGGAACCGCAGTGGTAGTGCAAGGGTTGAACTTGATGATCTCTGAGGTCCCTTCCAACCCAGCCAATTCTAAGATTATGATTCTATGATTCTATACTTAAATACCAGTGACCTGCTTCTTAGCCAGTTTTAGTTGCAGCCAATATAGTGACATCAGCTTAGACCTACACAAGCCTGGGCAACTCCTGGAACCTGAAGAGTTAGGTTAACAAAAAGGTTTTTACTGGCACTGTCAGTGTCGCCAGTGCTGAGCCGCAAGCCAGAAGAAATAAAGACCTCAGTGTTCAAAGAGTTCTTGATCACCTCCAGAAAAAGAAATAATTCCAATGCTACTTGAATTCTGCTCGCTGCTGTTTGGATGATACATGGACTTGTTTCAGTATTCTGAGTTAATGCAAGTCTATACTTACTGTCTTCAAACTTCCTATATAATCCAGGCTATTTTTATTTCTGTCTAAAATTCTAACATGTTCAATAATGTTCAAAGTGTTCAATAATGGAGGGGTATAGTGGAACAAAACAATCAGACGCCTCTGATTACCGAGAAGTGGGTGTGAGCCGGTATCAAATCCACCTGTGCCCAATTAGGGCAGGCCCCCTATTGAGCATGTGCAAGACCAGGGGGCCAATAAAAGGTGAGGCTCACACCCACCGAGTAGCTCACTTCCGAACACTGTATTACCTTTATTGCGCCACTAGCGCTCATTGCCTCCAAGGTGAGGCTCTCTGTGTAGTCTCGAACCCGGGGCCTTTGGCATTGCAGTACTGGGTCTTAACCAGCTGCGCCACGAGAGCCTCACCTTGAGGGGGCCTGCCCTAATTGGGCACAGGTGGATTTGATACCGGCTCACACCTACTTCTCGGTAACCAGAGGCGTCTGATTGTTTTGTTCCACTACAGAGGGATGGGAAATTAAGGGACTCAAAAAGATTTTTTTTTTTTCTGCTCTAGATTATACATATTTTGTAGAAGGCTGGGTAAATTCTGTTGTTTTTTACATAAGTAGTTCAAAAATAGCAAGGAGAGAAAAAAATGCATTGTGTTGACAGTATATCTAAAAAAATATATTACCCCTACATGGAAGAGAGAAAAAACCTAAATCAAACCAAACCAACCAAAGAAACAAAACAAAAACCAACCAAAAAAAAAAAACCAAAACAAAACACAACAAACAAGCAAAAAAAAAACACCCAAAAAAACCCCAAAAAACCAAACCGAAAAACCAACCAAACAACAAAAAAAAAAAACCCAAACCAAAAAAAAACCCCATGTACATCTGTTGAAAGACAAATGTGACAAGTACAATAGTGTATAATTTGTGCCACATTACAATAGACTAAAAGAAAGTAAGTATAGAACGAAGGAACAAACTGTGACCAAAATCATTTTGTATGAAAAGAGAATGCTATTCAGCTTTCTACTCTGCAGTTTCTAGATATGCCTAATGTTAAGAAAAGTTCCCACCACAAAGGGATGAATGAGTCCCTTGAAATACAGCACTCAGCAAAGAAAATATGTCTTAATCTTTCCAGATTTATGTTCTTTTGGGAAAAGCTATGGATTCACTTTTTGTGAACTTCACAACAGGCTAATGGTTTAGTTTCACCCTTCCTGACTGCAGAAATCTGTGGGTATGCCATATAAAGGACAGTATTATTGCAGTCACAGAAATTAGGGATTCCTTTTATCCATACTCCTGACAATATAAATTTCCATCATTTCTTTTAAGTTTTCTTTATAAATTCCACATGCTGAACTGATGGTATTATTTCAGAAGCTGAGATTGTCCTTCAGTTTAATGGAATGCCCACTTATCTTTTCAAAGGCTTTTTCACTACACATTTTGACCAGCTGTACAATACAAAACTACATGAGTTTGATGTCACAGAGACTTATGAATATTAGAAGAGCACTTCAGATTTCTCTCATCTTTACTGAATTTTAGCTTTTGTTCTAAAATAAACACACACAAAACAGAACAATAATATATAAAACATAATTTTCCTCAAAACTTCTTCATTAGGAAAAATTAGGAATGTTTAAAATACGTATGATTTTGCAGAAAACTACCTCTTTTTAACAGTGTCAAAACCCCCTTTTTATACAAAAGGAAACTTTACTAGAAATTGTAATTAGGTGCCTGGCATGACTGAGATTTTCTTTTGAGAAGAACAAGTATATGTTCTTAAATATATATATTAAAGTAAATTCAGGCTTTTTTTCCCCTTACCTAAATAGGGTATGACCTATATATAGTAGTTACCTAAATGGTTTCAGGCAAAGCATTAACAGCTCCTGACTTTAATTCTGAGATCCCTTTCTACTTTCTAGTGTTTTGATCATGTTCTTTCACATAAATACTAAGTGAAAGCTCTCTTTTGAAATACTTTCTAGGAAACATGACACAGGAAGGGAACAGAGGATCCTGGCAAAGAATTAAAAGTCTAACAAGATGTTCCACTAATATATATGAATATCTACCAGATATCTGCCCAGTGTTCTATTTGAGTTCCTTCATCTCCAGACCATGATAACAGCCTATAATCTGTGCTTTTCTACTCCAGTGTTACTCATCCTTTTTGTCACTTCTCAGGCAATTGTTTGCTGGCACCTACTCTTCCTCTATGCCACTAATAATTTAGTTTTACAAAAGTATTATATCCTACTGTACTAAACATTTAATAATTTTTTTTTCCTTTACATTAAAGTGCCCTTGATATATGTCAAAAGGATACTTGTTTCCTGGGAGCTCTCAGTCTGCCACCTCTTGTTTGTCCTGTTCTTCCATTTCATTAATTTTTGAGACTATTTTTTTAAAAATGGTGCAATCTCGTATATAGATGCTTGCTCTATACTCTTCTGATGGTCATGAATTCTTAATTAAATTGGAAACCAGATATAAAGCATAAATTGCTACTACTTAGCACTTACTAAAAATTAGGAGTCATCTGTAAAGAGAGTTACAGTTACTATGGACATGACATAAATTTTGCAATGGGTCTCAAATGTTTAAGGTGTATTTTACAGCTTCACTTATTCATACTCTTACCGAAATAGAAGTGTAAATGTAATATCTACTACAGAATTCCAGTCATGTATCTAATAAGTCTAACAAGCCCAGCCAATCTTTCGTTTTCCTTTGACTTTTGTGCTTACCAACAACATGAAATCTAAACAAAAAAAAAATGTAATCTGGCATATGTCAGACAATAATACACCTCTGTTAATTATAATATTAAGATATTTTAAAATTTGAAACTTTCTTTGGAAATTGTATTTCTTTTGTCATGCATTTTGAAGGATAGTTTTCATGTTTATATCAGTCAAGGATATGAATTTTTATAAGTTTGAGATACTTCTTGAATTTTATGCATATGACAAGAGTCAATATGACCCAAGAGAAAAGTTCAGCCTACAAAATTAATCTAATATTTAAAGGTAAACAGACATCAAAAAGTCTGTTAAAGAAAAAATTCCACTTAGCTTTAAGATTACAAGACCTTGATTTGTTCTGCCCTGGAAACTAAATTATTTTAAATTTTTTTTGAAGTTGTTCCCCTGTACATGACACGCTTAAAACCCATAAAAATGTCTTCTGAAACTATACATAAATTTTGATGTGTTCAGAACCAAACTAGTCTTAATTGCTTGAGAAAGATTTTTCTCTTTATTTGTCAAAACTTTTACTATTTTAAGATGCAGTGAATTATTTTCATTGTTATCAGTTTATATGAAATAGCACAAAATTAACAAACTACCCCTTTGGATCTATTTTTGTTTGGTTGGTTTTTGAAATAACAAATAGTCATTACATGTGAATAATTCCTCGTATCTAAATTCTCAATAAAATTTTAAATCAGAAGGCATTAACTCAATTTAATACAAAAGTAAAATAAATACAAACCAACCCAAAGAAAATCATAAAAAATACATACATACATACAAATAAACCCAAAGCTCTTTACATTAAATAGAAATTGAACTCTATATAGTGTAGACCATAATCAAAAGCATTCATCTGCAAGACCAGCTTGGCCATTTTAGTTGTAATTTACAGGTCATTGACTTCTTCATTATAAGCAGCCCTTGGGAAAAGTAATTTCTAATACAAAGGCACCTACAGTAGCCAAGCTGGAATATGTGAGCACTGCAGCAGTTTGCCTTTTACTGCAGGGTTTGAATATGCATTTAATAAACATTTGCATTCCAACTTGATCTTACTAAAGAATATTATTTCCTACTGGGAGAGAGAGTAAAAGAATGGTCAAATAAAACCAGACAGCAGTTTCCATGCATTTCAAAGAGACATATTTTGCAACATTAAGCTTTAGTGTCACCAAAGAGCCATAGTTTTATTATAATCAGAATACATTTTTAACAAGAAATATATGGAATAGACGAATTTTCTCAACACTTGGGTTCTGACAGAGTAAGATAAGCAGTGAATTTCATCCTCATAAATGTTATTTTTATTTCTTTATATGTTTTATATTTACATTTATGACATTATTTTTATAGTTATATACCTCTCACTGAGAATTCTGGGTGTTTTCAGATTTTTTCAGATCTTTTTCACCTAACAAAATCTTCAGCCTAGTAAGTCTAAAAATCAGAGCAAAATACTGGACAATGGACAGTCAAAGATTTATGTACCTTCAAAACAACTGCACATACATATATTCTGTTACACAGTTTGGTCAGGTAATAGATGAGAAAGGGAAGAAAATTCATAGTCCTGATGAGATTTTGTGAAAGGAAGGCAACGCCTAAGCCATCAAAGAAACTCCTGTACTATTTACTATAGTCCAGAGTTGATGGTACTTACAAATTGTTTATAGAAGATTCAATTTTAGACAGAAATAAGGTTCAAATATTTTTCTCTTCCAGTCCTCATTCTTTATCCATTTTGCTCTTGTTCATGTGTAAATGGAAGAAGAATCCTATGACTCATGCGGAGCAATCCAGGGTATTTCATGCTTACTGGGATGGAGACATGACTGAAATATTGGAGGTAAATTATGAAGAAGATTTTAATTCTTTCTAATTTCAGGATCCTTTTTAATTTTAAAGTCAAATATGAATGTATACAAAAGCCTGCTAAAAGAAAGTTTCATCAAAATACATACTACATGGACAGAAATTGCCATGTACATTTAGAGATAAACTTAAAAATATAACTGTTATACAGAGTTGGATCTAGATTTTTAAGTTTCATTTATCCCAAAATTCACTAGTTTCACTGAAATTAAAATAGAGACCACAGTGTGGGCAGGTCTTCATGACATAATAGTTAAACCAGTCAATTGATGACATATGCTTGCTTTTCAAACTTGCTGTTCCAACAAATGTTATAATAAGGGGAGTTTTCTTAACAATTCCTTTATTTAATGTGGAGTATTACAGATCTAGCAAGTGAATTCAAGATATACACTTTCATCTTCACAGTCTGTAAAATTAAACTGAGTAAAATTTAGGCTTTTTTATGGTTTAAACTGGAAAAAAAAAAAGTTATTTAAATCTTGCATATGTGTCTCTGCAACTTAGACTAAGAATTTAAAACTGGGAAATCTAGTCAAGGATTCTAAATATTATTAGATTTGGTTCTTGATTTCACCACTCTGAGAGTAAACCATTCCTCTCATTCTCTACCTCAGAGTATGCATTGAATTTCCATAAAGTTGTTCCTGTGTTAGCTTTGCACTTTAACTTTAAGGTGTTGTCAAGTATTTACCTGTCTTTTTTTATTTTTTTTTCCTGTAAACAAAGTCTTGGTTTTACTCAGCCTTTGGATTCTTCTAAAGTGTAAATTTTTTTTTTCACATGTAAGTATTCTTAGGCAGTTTTTTTAATAAGATGACCTTTTATGAAATCTGGCTTCTGAGACAGATGACTGCATCAAGGAGGTGACGACCTGAGGTTTGACTTTCTACACATTACATTGTCTTCTGACATAATACTAGAAAACAGACTTGTACTTTCAAGTACACAGACTTCCCTTTCTTTTCTACCTCAGGGCATACAGAAAATACTGTCAACATCATACAGGAAGTCATGTACAACACAGCATTCATTCTTTCACACTCTTTGAACTAAAAAGGAAAAAATAAGAAATATTCGGCATGACCTGCATCAAGTCTGGTACAGTGTAGACTCTGATAGTTGATGTGAATGAGTTTGAGGTAAATATTTTAGAGAACCAAGGCCACTTTTGCTATTCTACAATACACAAAAAAATCCCTTCTCGCCTTTTCTTGTATAATTGGACTTAATTTCTTCAAAATAGATATTTGTAGCATAGCCATTTGTAGGCACACCCAAAATAACCCTTCTCATTTATGGCTGATCAGAACTGCACATGGGTGATGATTCGACACAATTTTATTCCACATAATATATTTGGAAAACAGCACTAATTTTTTCCCATTAGAGCTGTATAGTGATGATAAGCATGAAAACCTCCTTCTCCTCCTAGTATAAGAATTCTTGTGGAAATAGTAATTTGGGAAAATCTGTACTAAGAGACAACAACTGAGGTAAGAATAGTAGTTTGCAGACCTGTAATGCTTAGAGGTACTATGTTGGCTTTTAATGCCCAGGTGCTTCTGAGCACAGACAGAGCTTACATGTAGGGATCTCATGAATTTCAGCAGCAGAAAATCATGTGATTTCTGATTCTGAGAAATGGCTAAATGCTACCTGACTCAAACATGAAGTCTTCATGTTTTACCCAGAAAGCTACTTGGGCAGTTAGGCCATACTTTGATGCCCAATCCCTTTAGCTGTTTTTAGCTTTCAAAAATTAACTCTACAACAGCCTAAATTCATAGACCTTTCCAAAAGGTCTGTATTACAACCTGAATACTACAGAATATAGATCCTTCTGGTTAATGTAGATGTGCAATCTGATTTTGCAAAATTCTCCCTTGAATGAACTCCTAATAAACATGTACTCAGGAGGACTAATATGAAGAAAGGTCACTGATTTCACAAGCTGGAAAATTCCACCACACAGGCAAGCTTTTGAATAAAAACAAAACAAAGCAAAATGAAACAAAGGCTTCCCAATCTTACATTAATGTAATGTAATTAGTTTCTTCTTGCCACTCTCAACAAATTTAACAGAAGGTATGTTTTCTATTTCATCCTCTTGTAAGAGGGAGTTTAGAAGGTAAAAGGTATTCTGGCTCTGAGACTCCTAAATTGTCTAGCCTGAAAAGTCCCTTCTTGACCTTGGTGGATAAAGTTTTCAGTTTACCTGAAATAACTATTGCAGTCTTATTTTTGTATAACTTTCCAAAATAATTAGAATAGTAGATGGAAATCTTATTTTAAGGTGCACAGATTTAAGCAAACAATTACAAATTTTGACTCCAAAACCACTGCTTCCCATCTCCATTATCTTCTTAACAAGAAATCTCCAGACTCTTTTAATTAAAATAACACTCACCCTGCATTTGAGAAACTGCATATCTTAGAGTTATGTATAACATGGCAAAAGTGTAAATTATGTTACCTAGAAAATCAGTATTTGCTACACGTTGCACAATTTGTTATACTAATTGTATAGGACATGCTCAGCATACATTTCTTAGCATTAGTGGTTAAATCTGCTGGAACTTTAGGACACAGGTTGTGAACTTGCAACCAGATATACAGAATTTTCATCTTACTAGGGAAAAGATAGCCCCAGAACTGGTTCAAACTGAGAGACAAAGAAGCAAGGAAGACCACTACAATTGTCAGCTGACACAGCAACTTCAGAAATAAGTGAAGGAATGACCTACCTAGAGACAAAGAAGGGACATAGTGAAGAATGGGAAGATCCCAGACCCTAATATTACCAATGGTCAGAACTGTATCTCAATATGTTTCTTTGTCTGGAGAAAACAAGGCTCCTGGGTGATGTAATTGTTCTCTACAACTACCTGAAAGAATGTTTTAGTGAGGTGGAGCTAGGTGTACTTTCACAAATAACAAGTGATAGGACAAGAGGAAAAAGCCACAAATTGTGCCAGGGAAGGTTTAGTTTGGATATGAGGAAAAATTTCTTCACCAGTAGGGTTATTAAGCATTGGAAGAGACTGCCCAGGGCAGTGGTGGAGTCACAATCCCTGGAGGTATCTAAAAGACTTGTAGATTTAGCACTCTGGGAAATGTGTTAATAGTATTAATGGTTCACTTGATCTTAAAGGTCTTTTCCAGTCTCAATGGTTCTACGTCTCCATGGTTTTAACTATTTTATAGATTAAATGTTAAGGAAGTAAGAAGAAAACTTGAAAGATAGTGTATTACCTGGGGGTTTTATACTTGTACAATATGCAGATGATTTGTTACTTGCCAGCATTGAAAGTTGAAAGATATTATTTTTTTGCATATTGCCTTAGCAGAAAAAGGTCATCCTGCATCTCTAGCTAAGCTTCAGCTGTGTCATCAGGAAGTAAAAGATAGTTTATATAGCATAGCTTATATACAGAAGATATGTTGGACTTCTGTCCTACTCGCTGTGTCTGATCCTGACACCCTCATTTGGCCTGACATTCCCCTGGCCTTGGTCTGACCACATCACTGGCACCCTGATGATGTCACCCCAACCTTTGTCTCTACTGCCTCTTTTGCCTGGTTTTAAGAAGTCACCCCTATGTATGTGAAGGAAGGGCAGTATATTTCTGAAGTAATGTTGACAATCTTGCATTCTTTTATCAATTCAAGAAATTCTCTACATTTCTGTGCGTCAACATTTAAGAAACAAGAACAAGAAAATAAACAAATAACTACAGAAGAAAGTATATTTTCAGGGATCATCTTCTTCAGCTAATTCAGGAGTGAACCTGAACAACACAAGCTTGTAGGCTACAACTATGACTTTTTGTTAACATCAATAGTGTTGTCTCTCAGCTAACTGCAGCAGTTTTGTATCTGAACATTAATATTTATGTTATTCTGTAACTACCAGGCTAATGTAGTCATACAAGAGATACCACCAACCTTCACAGTCTGCAGTCATTCTTAATTACCATAGGTTTTAGTTTCTGTGGTACTATGGTATAAAATGGTACATTTAAATCAATAGTATTCAGTAATAACAGTATTCTTAAATGATTAGAGCACCAGACTTCCTGGTAGCTTCAGAAACTGAAGTACTTGGAGACTGAAAGGTTAAGTCTGTACCAGGTACATAATGTTTCTTATGGAAGTGGTTTTGTGCAAGGTTGAAAATTAATCTGAGTCTACATAAAATATGGCAGTGGAGGTGTCATCTTTGCTACACAGACTGGTGTTTGGAAGAGTTTGGATGTGCTGAGAACACAGGAGATTAATCCAGGAAAAAGACTTTGCCCTTGTGTGTCCCCTTGTAAATGTGAGGTGAGGGTAGGGGAAGGTCCTGCTCTGCTGAGTGACTTGTGCCATTCAGCATCAGTGGTACCACTGCAACTCAGCTGGCAGCTACAGATGTTCATCACCTGATCAGGTCTATGGGCATTTGTGAGCATGTAACAGCCAAACAGTAATAAGAAGGACCATTCAGCACAAGAGAGATATAGCCCTACCAAATTACAAGATAAGAATATTTTAACTTTTTAACTAAGCTGTTGTCTAAAGACTTCTCTACTTGCTACTTGTATGCATATCTGGATATGTACAGATTGTCACTGAATGAGTTCCCTGGACTTTCTTGCAAAACTCTATCTATAACTGAATGTCTTACATGTTATACTCTCACAGTTTGTTTTCTCAACCTATCCTATCTATTTTTAAAATCAGTACTATTTGTATTTAAAAAAATCATCTTTAAAGCAAGTACATTTATTACAGATCACATCCCAATGTGATCCCAATAAACAATGTCTCTAAAAAACTTTCATCTTGTAATATATGAGGTTATGGGAATTTTACCTCAAGGTTCTGGTTTAAATAGACAATTACAGATGAAAAACTAGAGAACATAAAAGAAAATATCCGAGGACAGACTGACAACCACTTTCGTGGATGGAATGGTACTGATAATAGACAAGAGGAACTCATAGGTCAAACACATGTTTTACTGTGTTATGTGATTGAAAATAATTTTTTCCTGCAACAAGGCAGCAGACCAAATGAGTCTACTGTAATTTTTGAGAAATATAAAAAAGTTGTTCTATTTCCATTATGTATTATAGTTGGAAGTATGACACAAAAAACTTTGTATTTGAAACAGCTTGGATCCTCTAGAATCAAATCAAAACAAATGAATCAGAAAAAAAAAATTTTAGACCTTTTGGTGAAGAGGGAAACACCAGTTGGATGTGAATTTATGTAAGTATTCGCAAAGACTTTTTCTTCTCATAGGGTAATAGAGAAACCAACATTAGGACTATATTAATTTTAATTCATGCAGTTTGTTCATACAACTCACATCTGTGGCGTTTGAGGTCTTCCATCAAACACAGAAAGAAAAAGTTAAGAAAATTTTAATGCCCTTCACTAAAGGTTATATTTAATATTTAAATTATTTCCAAGGTCAAATATTCTATTACCTGTTTAATGGAAGTATTGTAAAACTTTTCATGTGCTCAGCTTATACCTCAGCCTAAGGCTTTTATTTTTATTTAACCACTAAAACACAGCATATAAAAACTGAAATCACAAATAAGTAATCTGGTAATAAAAAACTGCTAGAGACATAATCTTCAGTGACAAGGAAGGATGAGAAAAGTCCATCACAGCTTTAAAAGAACTAAAGTGAGCACTATACTTTGCTTTTTTCAGAGATCATTGAAATCTAAGTTGTCACTATGTTGTATGGATGCAAGAGGGAAGTAAGTATTTTCTTCAGTATGTAATACAGAAAATATATCCCAAACAAAACCAATAACATTGCAGGTGAAACCTTCCACTTCTGCAGTGGGAATTAAAAAGCAGCTGTGTCTCAGAAAAAAGAGTTTCAAAACGTCCTGACCTAATATATATAGAAGAAGAACACAGCAATGAAATGGAAAATGATGACTTACTAACTGACATGTAGTGCTTTGAAGAACATTTTTTTTCAGTCTGGAACTGCAAATCATCGTATTATTAGATGACACATTGGGAAAGCTTTGCAGCTCTATTAGATCAATATATATTTTCCACTTAAAAATTTTAATCCTATTACAGATAACATGAATGTTCATACTTTAATCTTTGGTGTTCAATGAATCTCAGGATCAGAATAAATATTTCTCAAAATATCTATGCAGGCTCCTCAGTCATAGTGAACTTTTGATTCTTCAACCTATATAGGGCCTATATTGGTGTTGTAGACTTAAATAGCTGTTCATTAAAGAGACGAATCACATAAAAACACCTGAAAGCAACAAACACAGATATATGGGTACAGATATGTTTCTGCATTGATTATTTTCACTAAAAGAAATATGAACACAGCTAAAAGGTGAAATGTTGTATGGTTTATAAATAAGTGCACTCTAATGTATACACATCTTAGGAGATAATCAGCAACAATGAAAAATTTTGATTTGTAATATTGTTGTACATATTACTTTCTAATTATCTATAATGCAGATTGTGATACATTGCTTACAGTCTGTGTGACTTACTGTCTGAAGTAACATCATTAGAAAATGTGATTAAGCATCAATGTAGCAGCTGAAATATATGTATCCAGTCTAAATTTCAAGATAACAAACTATTTTCTTACATATCAAATCCAGGAAACCATCAGTTGCTAAAATAGCCATGAGTTTATTAAAAATCATCAGTAGTAGAATTTTAAAATTTGAAGATAACACAACTGTGTTAAGACAATCTTCATCAGAACTATCTCAGGACAAAAGCATTGAATAACTGCTTATGTGCCCCATGATTACACACACAGAATGGGCAGGTACACAGATCATGGTAAAAAAAACGCAATAGTTAGGAAATGTGCCTGTAAAAGACCACAGAATGCAAGTACTGAGATAACTTTTAACTGGACCAAACTATAGAATATTTTTCCTATTCATGTTTTAAGAGATTCTTTCCAGACCAAAGCCCATACATAGAAAATACCCAGTTCCTCCTCTGGAACCTTGGAAAGTTTTAAAAATAACAACTAGACAAATCCTTGAAATTATATATTGGTTGTCCCAGGCTCTTTTTTTGAGAAACAACTGAACTATTTAGGATGGAACTCCCAAGGTACTTAACTCTTGCTAATTAGGTATGTTCATAATTTTGTATGAATGGATGTATGTAACATGAAATTTCCTATACCAAGGGTTGACATTTTTCAAATATTCTGAAGAAATTAGATATTTTTTAAAAAATAAAATAAGAAATTGCAGCAGCAAGTGCTATCAGTGCTACAATATCTAATTTAAAAGAAATAAAGCTCCCACATAGAGTAATATGAGCTTTATGTTGTCTTATGGTTTCATCTCAAGGCTGTTTCATAAATATTTTAGGTTTTCTACTTGCAGAGGTCAAAAATAAATAAAAATAAATTAATTGATATCACTTTAAAGAGATTGTAATGAAGATATTTCAGTCAATGTAAATGAAGTATTAACTAAATAATATACTTCTTAGAGAAATAAGGATATACTGTAGAAGGACATACTCATTTAGGATCAAAATGTCCTTTCAGACATTGCACTATAGATACATATAGCCTGCTCAGCACTTTTTTTCTGCCAGAAGTTAACTTTGGTAAATGTTATAATAATATGAGAAAGAGAACTGTACTAGTAATTAAAAATAAACTTACAGAAAGATGCTTGCACGTGCAAGGAAATTTTTCAGTACCTGGCTTTTTCTAGTTCTCACAGCTGCATCTGAAAGTTTCCAAGGTCATGACCGTAAAAAAGATCCTAAACCATGTTCACATTCAATAGAAGCTTTAGTGGATCTGTTATAAACTAAAATCTAGTAAATGATCTGAAAGAAAGAGACTATCACTGTCTAAACAGAACTTTTCCCTCCTTTCAGATTTCACACAGTTACGAAGAAAATGTGACTTCATTTACCCTACCAGGAGACCCAGATTTTCTTTCTATTGCAAATAGTGAAAATTCTTTTATAAAAATGAAAAAGTAAAAGACACCAACTAGAACAAAATTACAAAGTCTGACTTTGCTCTGTACACCTTTCCTTCTTTCAGAAAAGTACCAAGAATGGATAAGGATTTTTCTCTATCAGTTACCTTTTCTGGACTTGTCATGTAGCTATGATGTGGTGCTTAAGAACATGGCTTAGTTGTGGACTTGGCAGTTTTAAGATAACTTGAACTTGATGGTCTTTTCCAACAAAAAATGATTCTGTGATCTTATTTATCAAATGCATGGACTTTTATTGTATTACATTTTTTAATACTGAGCAAATGTATCATTCAATCAGACACAAAATGAGTTAGATTGTCAAAGCTGCCTCTTTAACA
Source organism: Calypte anna (assembly GCF_003957555.1). Lineage (NCBI taxonomy): Eukaryota > Metazoa > Chordata > Aves > Apodiformes > Trochilidae > Calypte > Calypte anna. Next base: position 68,987,953 of record NC_044274.1, on the reverse strand, counting down.
ATACACAGAGTTTAATGAGGTAAATCTAAAAGGCCCAATAAAAATATCAGAGTGGATGTCATGTTGGGAAAAAGAGTTGGAATTTCAGTTGAAGTCAATACTGTAAAAAAATTCCTGAAGTCATTGTGTGTGGTGCCTGTGAAGTGTAAAATAACTACAGCACTTTTCCCAGAAATGGCAGCTTCAGAGTGCCAGGTGAAATAACCCTATAAAAGTGAGAGCTGATTTATTTCTTCTGAATGCCAAGAAGAGTAGACAAAATCATAGTTAAAAAAGTAATCCTACTGTTCAACCAATTTCAAATTAAAACTGAACACATTTAAATCCTCTACAATCCTATATCAAGGGATTTGAACTTTTATGGTATATGTTTATGCATTCAAATGGAACTGATAAAAGTGCATCTGTGAGGGCTGTAGATTAGAACAAGTACTGCATTGAAGACCTGTGCTTTGTGGGAACTGAGCTTTCATTTCCACCATTTTATACAAAGCTGAATAAACCTCACCAGATTCAGTGATTTCTCAGAACAGCAGAAAGTCAGGTGCCTGAGATTTACTCCTAGAGTGTCCAGGAGAGAAAGTAGAGTCAGTCAGCAGGATTTTTTTAAATTTGTGGGAATAGTGATGCCTTACTGCATCCTGATTTGCTTTCTGGGGAGTCCCAGCATGATGCAGAAACAAGTCTTCTAGATGGGCACAGGTCTTTTGCAGCTTCTCTGTCCAAGTCTTTCACTATTTTTTCCTCCTCTTCTTGTTTCCCGTGTTATTTTTTGAAGAGCAGAACAGAAACAAAGTTGAAATGAAAAAAAAAAAAACCACCAAACTGATTTTATTCACAGCTGTTAATACTCATAGTGTACACCAAAAATTTGAAAGGAGCAAAAATTCTTCATAATCTCTTCCTTTTATCCTAATTCCATCTCCAGATAATCACACATCCCATCTAAACAACATCTAAACTGAAACTAGTATTAACAGCCCCAGAAAAAGCATCTCATTATAACTTTTTTTTGTGTTCTAATACATCTTAAGTGGGATAGAAAATCCTAGTTATTTACTTTAACCATCTTTGTATATTTATTTTACATACCTGTCTATCTTAACCATAATTCCTCTTTGACATTGAAAGCACAGGATTTTCTCTGGTGAAAACTTCACTGCTGTAATAAACAGACAAGGAAGAAATACATAACTCCGTCAAACAAAGAAATTAAGAGCAAGAAATTACTCTGCAGTTTCAAGGAGACAACAAAAAGCATCCTTTTTCATGGGAAATCTATAGTCAGTCTGGCAAGAAGTATCAAAGTAACACAATATTCTACAGGATGTAAACCAATGAAAAGAAAAAGAGGTATCAGTTCATTGACATAGAAAATTTAGAGGGTACTTCATGTAGTTAGACAAACAAAACATCTCTTCCTTGGATGTGTAATAATCAGAAATGAAAAAAAGGTCAGAGGACTAGGTTACTATGGAAGTTTGTGCTATAGTCTGCCTCTAATCATCACAATATGTCACCAAAAAAAATGGATCGTAGATATATGCATTTAAATTAGATTATTACCAGTATCTAAAAGGATATTGATATTAAAGACATTAAATGCTTTAGAGAGACTCCAGAGAATTATATGAATCACATAATCAAGGAATGGTTGAGGTTGAAGAGACCTATGGAGGATATGTGGTCCAACCTCTTGCTCAGGTAGGGCAACCTGGAGCTTTTTTCCCAAGGCCGTGTCAGGTGGATTTTAATATCTACAAGACAGGAGACTCCTAATGCATTTGGACCAACTGTTCCAGTTGTCTGCCACAAAGCCAAAAAGTTTTTCTGATTTTTATGTTAAACCTGTGGGATTTTTGTTTGGTTTTGTTGGTTTGTTTTTTGTTTTTTTTAAACTTTGGGTGGGGTTGTTTGTTTGTTTGCTTGTTTCCCTCCCCATGTGTTTGTTTTTGTTTCTTTGTTTCTTTGTTTGTAGTTTTTTGTTTGTAGGTTTTTGTTTGTTTGTTTGTATTTTCCTCCATTTCCTCTTCTTTCACTGGGTGCCACTGGAAAAAGCTGTCTCTGCTGTCTTTGTACCTTTCTTTCGGGTATTATTTCTTTCAGGTATTCTATTCAGGCTAAAGTTTCCTCTTAGGAGAGGTCCTCCTCAGTTGTGCCAATGGCCATTCTCTGGACTGTCCCCAAGGTGCTTGTCTCTATCCTACAGCAGATCCCAAGCTGGCCACAATACTTGAAGTGTGAGCAGAGGAAGCATCACCTCCCTGACCTGCTAGCAACACTCATCCTGACACTGCCCAGGATGCTGCTGGCCTTCTGTGACGTGAGGGCACACTACTGTCTCATGTTCAACCTAGTATTCACCAGGACCCCTGGCTTTTGTGAAAAGCTGCTTTCTAGCATTTTGATCCCAAAAATTCAGAGTTGCCCCTGCCAATGCAGAAGTCACAGACACTGCACACGACCAATATAATCAAGCAAATGCCACTTTATTGCCAAGATAGTTCAGTTTATATTTTCTTTCTGGCTTTTGCTCATACATAAGCTACTTGTTGATTGGTTGGTATATGCTGTCCGTACACTTAAAGCAATAATTCCATTGGATAAGGTCTTCTGATCACACAAAGATTCTCTCTGCCAATATTCTATCTTAAATCCTGCTTTCAGTCACATATACCCAATTTTATTCTGCTTTTTTGTGCTTGCTTCATCAGACTTTTAACAACTTTGTTTCTTCACTAACTACATCATTGAGGTCTGCTGTGGTTGTAAAGTCCTTGAGATTTGCTACTTGAACAGGCCTCTGATTCACAGACCAATAGTCTCATTGTTTCTGGATTGTTCATTATGCGTCCATTGCTTTCTAAAATATACCACATTGCCCCCCCCTACCTGGATGAAGGACTTTGAATTTCTCCTTGTTGAACTTTGAGCTTCTCCAGGATTCCTGTCATCTCATTTCTTCAGCTTGGTGTAGTCCTTCTTGATGACAGGACAACCCTCTAGCATAGTGGGTCACTGGTCCAAGAAATGTGTCACCAATGAGCTTGCAAAGGGTGCACTCTGCCTCATCATCCAGGTCATGAAAGTGAAATTTCTATACAGTTTATACAAAAACCTGAAGCACCTGACATTCTGGGACAAACTTTCTTGTACACCTGAATTAATGCAGCCAAGCTCCCAGAACAAAGGCTATTTGAAATCTGGAAGCTAAGGTTAAAATCTGGTCTCATATGAGACTTCTTACCCTATGGCAAGAAATGGACATTTTAGGATATAAATCTTATATCCTGATACACTAAGAGATGTGTGCTCTAGAAGTATCTATTTCATTATTGTGACTGTATAGATACCTCTGATTGCTAACTCAAAAATAAAATATACTGGAAACAAACAGCAAATTATCAAACTGAAACAAGAACCTGTAAAAATACACATAGATGGCTGCTACTCATGACAGTGGCTAGTAAAGACAATGCAAATATTCTGTAGCCTTGTAGCAAGATGCATGACAAAGTCTTAAATCTCAGTGCACACACATGCGAACATTTTCATTGGCTTGGATAAATTTTACCCAAGTCTGAGCCTAAGTCTCTAAATAATTTTTAGTCTAAAACATCATGGAGAACCTGGTATCTATAGATTAACCTATTGTTTAAAAAGAATTTAAACTTGCATACAGATTCGCATTGGCCTATTGACTTTTGAACCCAAATATTTTGAGTCCCAGCACAAGTCCAGAAAAAAACCCAACAAAACCTTAATAGCAGGAGTCAATAGACTATTTAAGATAAATCTTTATATCTATGTCAATGTTTGGGGCAGCTTGGTATGGAATTACATTTCTGTATCCTCTGTGTCCTTGTAAATGATATTCGTTGAAAAACAGAGTGGTATCAGAATCTGCCATCATCTGTAGAGTTTTTAGTGGTCTGTTGAGATAAAGCTATAATTTCACTTGTGTGAAATTATATTATATATATGTATTATCTATATATATATTATTCACTTGTGTGAACAGATAATGACACAAGTCATAATCTGTTTAAAAAAAATTCTGCGAGAGTGCAGATCAGGTTAGAATCTCCAAACTGAGAAATTTAAGATGGGATTTTTAAAAATTATTTTGAAGTTAACAAAAATATTACTGGGAAATAAATAGTGTCGTGAAGTTAATAAAGTAATTTATTAACAAATGAATTGAAAAAACTGCCTATCCTCCCCTACAATTAGTTTACTGTTATATCTATTTAACAAGACATAATTTTCATCCACACCTTTTACTTCTAATCTGTGCCTGTTGGTGTACACAGTTTGAAAATAAGGGAATATGAGATGCAATTTTGAGAAGGAAAACATTTAGGAAAGATACAGCAAGAAAGTCACAACACAAGAGAATGCAAAACTGTCTTAAGCAAAAATAACCCTTTTCATAGATTAATCTTGCATCTTCTGGTTACCAAGCATCTAAAATTATCTTCTCTTGCACATAGTTCCTCAATTTCTGTATTACTTGTGTTTATTGCTCTACTTTTAATTGACGAATTATGAAAGAAGAGGAATAAACAAAATTAAAGTTATAACATTATAACATTACTGGTTATGCAAAGCCTCAAATGTGTCAAAGTATATTCTAAAGGACTCTTGGAATCTAAGTATATTTAAAATCTAATGATTTTCTGTTTCATAGTGCCGCAGCAAGGACGGGGACCACAGTTTGATGCAAACTAAATCCGTTTATTTGTATCCTTACATGCAGTTATATACCTTTTCTTATCCCACTATTTCACAATGGTGATTTACCCAAGGAAAGAAATCCCACCTTATCTATATCACTAATCCCTTCCAGACAATCTCACAATCAGGGGGCTGCATATACAGGAAATTCCATACTTATCTAGCATAGCTCGGGACTATGTTTATCCCACGGTTTGTATGACAAACAGCTTGTCTCCGTCGGTTGCTTTGCACTGTCTGTGCATACCACCTTTGTATCTACATCATAGATGTTGAACATTATGATGAGAAGTAAGAGACTTTAATCAGCTGACTTGGATTATTAAAGTATCACTTCTTAGACTTAGGGTTTCTTACTAAACATGTTAATAACTTCTCATAAAAAATCTAGCAATGGTTTTAGCTGTCAAAGTAGGAATAGAAACTGTGAAATATAATTAAATTAGACTGGATAAAAGTGTTAGAAGACTTTCCTTCTAAAAAGAAAAAAAAAAGTCATAGACAATATGACATGAAATGAAAAATGGTAATTGAAATACAAAGATGTGGGCATTGGCAGAAAAGATGAAAAACCTCTATGCCCAATTAAAAAACATAGGCAATTTCATGGTGATGATAGGAAAGAAGAAAAGCTATCCCAGATTTTAAAGGCTGGAAGCAGCAATCCTTGTTCTTGTTCAATCAGGGAAACAATGAGTCTATACTCTTATAAGAATTAGATCAAGTTCCTTGAGAAGCTTAACCAAAAGAGGTGAAATTTTTGAATATAAAAGGATGACCTACTCCTTGTCCTAGAAGTAAAGAAATAGAGAAGAAATGAGAGCATTGCTATTTCCTTTATTAAGATATGAATTTTACCTTGGAGAACGTAAAAGTATATAGGAGGAATATAGAAAATAATAACAAGATGACAAAGAATTACATGGGAATGAAGTTGAGGAAATGTTTATAATTATAAAAAAGAGCCAAAACAAAACAAAAAATTCAAAATGTGTGCAACCTTTAAACTCTTCAATTTCACTTTATTGGAGATATAGTGCACTAAAATCAGGTTTATATTGACCCAAGGAGACAAAATTATTGACAGTAGCTATTTTATTATCATGAACTAATGCACTAACTGATGTTGTATTCTAACTATGGAAAGCATGTATTTATCACTTATGCAACATTTTTTCCCTGAGAAGATCTGTTAATTGCACATACATTATTCTAGAGTATTGATTGTTCTATTCTGTAAGCACAGAAAAAGAAGTCAAGATCATCTGTGGTCTTATATAGCTCTAGGCACAGGTAATGAGGCTTGACTTTTCAGTGCTGTGTGACTGGTGAGGTCATTTATATGTACAGAAGTACAGGACATTCATTATGGTGTGTATCTGCACTGCCTGGAAAAATAGAAAAAAACATACCATCAGATATTGATTTACTAAAAGAACTGGTCTGCAGCTAGAAAACACAGATCAAAGCTGATTATCACTGAAAAGACATTAATTCTATCTCTTATCTATGAAAAGAAAAAAAAAAAAGAACAACAACAACAACAAAAACAAAACCAAACCAAAAAAAAAAAAAACAAAGAAAACCCAAAAAAACCCAAACAAATAAACAAAAAAAACCCCAAAAAACAAAAAACAAAGCAAAACAAAACAAAACAAAAAAACAAAAAACAAAAAAAAACCAAGAAAAAAAACCAAACAGCCTGTCAGAAACTCAAATAATTTGAAATACCAAACCCATTCGGACAAAATTTGCTCTGAAGACCACCTAAAGCACCATGGCAGAAACACAGAACAAATTTTCTCAAGACATTTGGTCACACCTCCTGGGGAGCATAGCAGATCACTTTACTATCTTAGAATTTTTAGCACCTCATACAGTGAGAAATAGTGAACTCAGGCAGTTACTTCTCTGTAGGGACATTATTCTAATAATCACACTTCTTAAGTTTTGGTTGCAGACAGACATCTAAGACCACCTTATTTTATTAAGACTTCTTCAACAGGGAGTATCATGAACATCTTGATGACTCCTATAGGGAATTAACTATTAGCCGATATTTGAGTTATTAAGGTCTGTATAGATGTCACATTGTAGTTTTCTTTCAATGTATCGCATACTTTTCTCTCATTCATTGCTGGTATGTGCATCAAAATTATGAATATGCATTAAATTCTTATGTTTGATAAATAATAAAAGCACACTATAAAAACAATGGGCATAATCTGTGTGAGAAATTCAGCAGGTGCTTCACAAGAATAACAGTTTTAAATACATAAACACAACCCAAAAGTCTAAAATAAAGACATAACAAAATGGTAAAGAAATTTATTGCAAAGTTAAAGAGAAAGAAAATTCCTTTAAAATTAAAACTTTCAGTAATATTACTAGCTTATTAGAAATCAGTTGTCCTTAGGTCCTCAGAAGCCTCTCCTGTCCTATGGAATCTTTCAAAAACATGATGGAGAGTGGCCCAGCACTGACGTCTGCCAGATCCTGATCCCATCAGGACCCATGGACTTGTGGATATCCAGATTACTTAATTGATCTCTAAGTTAAATTAGCCTCCATTGCTGCAAGGATACAGTTTATTCAGGTCCAGCTTTCTCTCCACAAGCACCCTTGGTCCTGCACTGCAAAGCTGCTTTCTATTCCACTGAGGACCAGCCTCCACAGGTGTATTGCATCCCATGTGCAAGATTTTAGTGTTCTTTACTGAGTTCCATGTTGACTGATGTTTCTGTCAGTCTGCCCCTGAGATTTTTGCCTTTATCCATGATTAAGGGAAAAGATATTTATCAAATGTCAAATACCAATATCAAGGACTGAAAGGGCATGCCTTGGGGCACTGATAGAGAACAAAACTGAACTTTCTAACTGCCATGCTTTTTATATATATATAGAAGATACTATTCTTTACTACGCTCAGTTGTGTTTTTTTCTGCTGCTTGGTGTTCCTCTATCTCTGAAGATATCTGTATCTTAATTTAGTCATATGTATGCCACACAGGACTAGTATGTACTCCTTAGGGGACCTATTTGAATTTTATTTTATATTTGTTTATGTATGTACATTTCTTTACCTTTGAGATTTTGGATCAAGGAATAACATCTGAATCACTGATGAGTTAGCACACTCTGCTATGAATAATTCAATTCATAGTATATTTCATTCCTTAAATCTAACTATATAAGGATATGTTAAAGCCTTCCTTCCCAGATGAAAAATTATCATTTTAGTATAAAACCATACAATGCTTGAAATGCAAAGAAACATCCAAGACTGTAATTTAATCATACAGTCACCATGACTTTCCTTGAGTGGAAAGCAGAGTTGACTGCACTCCTGTCAATCCATCAGCTGGGATTACTCACTTTACAGCAGTGTAAAGATTATCTACTAGGAAATGTATTTTAAAGATGTGAGGTCCTCTAAAAATACAGCAATTGTCAGAAAAAGGTTAATATATCATGACTTTTTTTTTCTGGAACAGGTAACCCTCAAGCCATCAGTGAAATTCACCTGACAGATTTACTTCTAAGAGAAACTGTCCAAACACTGCACTTCTCTTTTTCTGAAGCTAAAGTATTTACCATTATTTTTTCTAGGATCAGAACGACTTAGATGAAGAACATGAAATCTAAGCTGTCCCCTCATAATAACCGTAGTTTGAATATTGAATCCTTCTGTTATTAAGCATGTGTAGATGAAGAAGTGACACAATGTAATCACCTAACCTTGGAAGTGGAAATCTTATACTACTTCTTTAGGATTACTGAAATATTGCATTATTTCTTGAGAATCTTTAGGCTTCAGGCAGCACTGAAAACTTTTATTTTTATACTCCTTGCTTCTCACATTGTATAGATGCACATCTGTACAGCAGTTGCTGTGACTTCTGCCAAATTTTATACTGTTCCATCATCTGCCCAGCTGCTATTATAATCTACCGAGTGTTTAAATCAAGAAACAAGTGAAAAATAGTATGCCTTTGGGCAATTCCAGTGTGCCTCTGTCTACTTAGAACCACAGAAATAGTATATGATAGCAACGAATTCCCAGAAACCAGCACCTTTTCAAGCCATAACTCCAACTCTTCCATAAGCCAGCACTTTAAAAGCCTCCTAAACTGAGGACAGCTGTGAAACTTCATTGAATTTAGCAGGTGAAGGACTAAGCCATTAAAGTGCATTTCACAGAGCAGCTTGCCACTTTCCACACTATATGAATTTTCTGTCTTTTTTCATTCAGTACACCTCCTTGTAACCTCTCTTTTCCCTTCCCATCATCATGAATGCTTTTTCCACAAAATAAATGTCTGACCTCCAATTTAAAAATAAAAGCAACCCCCAAGGGTAAAAGAAAAGCACTTCGTCATTCTTATTTGTCATTCTCGCTTCAATAGTCCACTACACTATCAAACAAAGCAAAGCAAAGCCAAGCCCCAACTTAAAAATATCCCACTAAATATCCTTTTGACCCATATCATAATTTTCCAATGTCTAACTCTTGATCTGCAGTTCTTACTGCATTGCAGTGAGACTGCATTGAATTAGAAACTGAATTTGTAACCAGATTTTGAACTATCGCATCTGGTTTCCTCTGATCTGAAAAACAGCTCAACATTTTTCATTACTGAGAATCATCTGAAATTGATTATAAATCTAAGCAGAAAAGGTCATTCTTAACATGTTTCCTGATTTAAGCATTCAATGGATTAAAGAAGTAAAATAGGGCAGATTGAAAATATTTGTTGATATGACAGAATAAAATGGATGCCACCTGAGCTCTAAAATAAATCTACCTCTATTCCCAGGAGCTGTTCCCTCTGGCCTCAGAAATCTAAAAGCTGAAAAGATCAATATTAAATTTTTGGTGATGTAGTTTTTCATATCGAAGAGTATAGTCAATTTGTTAGAATCTGATTTTTCATGAGACTGTAAAGACTGGCAGAAGTTCAGCTTCTTTTAAGGAGTCCTGTGTCAGTACATTAAGAGTAGGTAATCTCATGCTTTGCATCTTCTATCTGTAGCTAAATATTCTACCTGGAGTTGTTCAGAAGCCCAGAAACATACATTCACCACTTGGTGGTTTTAAGTTTTTATCCATCACCTTATAAGTAAAATGAAAAATAGAGATATTTTAGTTGCCATATTAAAATTTTACATTGGTTCAGCAAACTAGCAATGGAAACAGAGATTTATCTGTCAGATCTTGAGAGGTTATTTTTCCCAGTCCCACAGACAAAATACTCAAAGATTTTATCATCACATTACATTTAACACACAGTCCAAAATTTTAATTTGATGTACATTATTCCATTGGAGCAGACATGAGAAGGGAAAGCAAATAGGCTCCAAATTACTGACATGCCCAGTCGAGCTACCTGCCACAGATGAGACAGACATATGCTTGGCCAGAACAGAGAAAAGACTGATAAGAAAATCCTCTTTACATTGAAGACTTCTCTGGAAACATGAAAAATAGAAAAGACAAAAAAGAAGCACCAAAAACTTCAATGAGAGCTGGAAGCTGGACTAAGTGATCCAGTGTATACATTTGCATCAAGATCTTTCTCCCACCAAGAAATGGCTTTTGTCACCACTGGGAGTTCTAGAAGTGCTGTTCACTTGATGGGTAGGCCAGGTTCTTTAACCAAACCAACCACAGTGGTGCTCCTGGGTGAAACAGGAACCAGATTTCACATCCTATGAAAAAACACTCCTAGACATCAGAGGAATGCCATAACTTTTAAAATATGATGGAAAGTGGCTTTGCAACTTTATCTGAGAGTTCCCCCAGAGATAATCAGGCATTTTCTATGAATTATATCTAGAATCAATAATTTTTTTTGGTTTTTTGGTTTTTTTTTAACCAACGTATACTTGCATTTTCCCCAACCTTTTCCTGCTATAGCACGTGCTAGAAACTCCCTGTGAGCAACTGCAGGAAATTTATCTGCTAGTGTCATTGTGCCATAATGTCTGCTAGTGCTGCCCAATAGCTGTGACAGGAAATGCAAATAGATCACAGGATGAATTTTCTCAAGAAAAAAGAGAGTATCAGGATCTCTTTTATTTTCCAGAATATGACAGCTCAGTCACAGTCACATTTCCTGAGAACCACAGTTGGGGTGTAACTTAAATGAATTTGGACGTAAGTATCTGAGACATACTCAAGCCTGAGAAGCTAATCTATTCTGCCTGAACTTTTTAAGGGAGCATCATATATGGTGAGAGAGTCTTATCTATATTTGAGGAAATTATATACATAACAATGGCCATAAATCAAAAATTGTAATTGTGGGAGAGATTGAAAGAGAGAAAAAGAGAGAGATGTGAGCACTTTTAAAGAATGTTTTGTCCTCTTATTTGATGAATAACTTCTACTTAAATAATGATTTAAGCATTCAACTTAGAAGAGCACAAAACCAAGTAGGTCACATCAAATTCTTTGCATTTTAACTTGCTTACTCTTTTCACGGAGTTGATTTTGGCCAATTGTTCCAAATAATGACTCTAGGCAAATCCACTGCTGGCTTCCATTCATACTATATAAAAGACTCTGCAGCATTTAAAGTCTTTATTTAAGTATTGTGAAAGTTATGGAAAGATATTCTGTTTCCTACGTTCTCAAATTTCCTATCCATTTTAGGATGAACAGAACTGCAAACTCAATAGATAATTACAGTTGTCTGACAGTAAGGTGTTGGTCTTTCAAACCTGTGAAAAAAAAACACTGCTTTTTTTTCCACAATGTCATCGTTGCAGCTTTCCTACAAATTCTTTGAAAAACAGAAAGAGTTCTTTATATTATTGACAATTTGAGAACAAGAGTCACAAAGCTATCCTGAAAACAACATTTCAGATAACACCACAGTTAATGGAATTTGCTTATTTTATGTAAAAGCTTTCTGTGGCAAGGGGAATTTCAATACATGATGGTATCAGTGAAAAGACCTCAATTCTATTAAATCAAATATGAGCCTATCTATGAGATAAGAACAAAGAAAAGAAAAAAAAGATAAAGAAAGCCCTCAGAAAGTTAATGAACAAAGCAAATAAATAAAATAAAATAAATAAGGATTAAATGAAAGTGGTTTAAAATTTTAGATGCTTATACTGTCTTTATAGTTCATTATCATAATGAGCTGAATTTAAGACAAATGTTTCCATTGATAATGTAAGTAACTATGGTCCAATGGGATGGGATAAAGTGAAACAGATCTGTTTCATGAGAGTGAGATTTGATAAAAAAGAATGGAGTTTTGGTTGGAGGAGCAGAGAGAGGAAAGTAGGATTTTCTGTGCTGCAGACCTTGTGTTAGCACAATGGTAGAGGTGAACCTGTGAGGAGAATAGGTTTGAAGCTCAATGTAATAAATGGGTAGGGGAAAGACTGGATCAGTAATAGTTTGAATAGTGAGTTTGTCAAAAGTAAACATGGGACCTTTTGAGTCTCATTTCTATTGGTAAACAGCTGTGAAATTTTTTCCAGTGTCCTGCATCCCAATCAGCTGGGCCATTAAAAGAAGATAATTTACATGTCAGAAGTTTACACAATGAGTTAAAAGCCTTCAGTGTTATTTGTGGGTAACTCGTTCTTTTCATTCTTGACTTAATCTCTTCTGTCTCTGTATAAATAATTTCCCCTGTTGCCCATGTGAGTCACTCCCACCCAGTTCCAAACCATGCACATTGTGCCCACACAGTGAGTAATAAGTGAACCTTGACATCAAATTCTGTTAAGTTACACTTTCATAAATTCATGTTAAAGTCATCTTTTTCTCATAACTTTGCCACTGATTCTTTAAGCAACCTTTTGACTTCCACAGTCAAATCTGTGACAATGAGGTAGTTTTTAATTGTACAGTCACACAGTTTTTCTTTTCCCCATTGGATATTGAGAAAAAATTACTTGAAATGTTGGAATGAATCAGAATTGTTCAGCAATAGATGTGACTGTATGTGAATTCATTGCAGATAAAGGAAGAATCAGAATCACTGGAGGACATATCTATAAAATGGGGACAAAGTATGAAAATGTGTTTGATTATGATAGAAGAATGCTTTCTCAGATATATGTGTCATTCTTGCTGTAGAACTCCTGTGAAATAATAGATAATCTGTGCAATTAACTTTGTTTTCTGACCATCACCAGTTGGAAACCCCTGTTATTCCTGGTTTAAATGTTTTCCTGATGGAGAACAGATATGTTCTTACATACTTTGTGTCACTATCGGTTCCAAAAAGACTTACAATAGATAAATTCTTGTCTGTGGGCACGTGTTTGAATTCTAGTCCAAATTACTGTTTCTGCACAAATAAGCCTCACGTGTTTTAAAGAAAGAATGGACTTTGACAGTGTCTCCCTTGAGAAATTGAAGACCAGGGAGCAGACAAGTCAACTCTGGTGAATTAAAAACTAGCTGGATGGCAGGGCCCACAGAGTTGTGATAAACAGAGTTAAATCCAGCAGGTGGCTTGTCACAAGCAGTGTCCCCCAGAGCCTGGCACTGGGACCAGTTCTGTTTAATATTTTTTATCAATGATTTGGATAAGGGGATTGAGCGCAGCTTTAGGAAGTTTGCAGAAGACACCAAATTGTCTGGGTGTTTTGAGCTCCTCAAGGGTAGGAAGGCACTTCAGAGGGATCTGGACAAGTTAGATCAATGGACTGAGGTCAGTGGTATTAAGTTTAACATGATTAAGTGCCAGGTCCTGCCCTTTGGTCACAATAACCCCAAGCAACACTACAAACTTCAGGAAGGGTGGCTGGAAAGCTGTCTGGTGGAGAAGGATCTGGGAGTACTGGTGGAAGACTGGCTGAACATGAGTCAGCAGTATGCCCAGGTGGACAAGAAGGCTAATAGCATCCTGGTCACTATCAAAAACAGTGTGTCCAGCAGGAGCAGAGAAGTGATCTCACTTGGTGAGGCCCTACCTTGAGTATGTTGTTCAGTTCTGGCTGCCACATTATAAGAAAGTCATTGAAGTCCTGGAGTATGTCCAGGGAAGACATAAAAGGCCGGTGAAGGGTTTGGAAGGCATACATATAAGGAATGACTGAGGGAATGGGGGTTATTTACTCTGAAGGGAAGGCTCAGGGGATATCTTATTCCTCTCTACAACTACCTAAAGAGAGGTTGTAGTGGGGCTGGTGTTGATCTCTTCTCCCAGGTAGATAGCATGAGAGGAAATAGATTTCAGATGTGTCAAGAGAGGTTTCGGTTGGATATTAGAAAAAGCTCTTTATTGAAAGAGTGGCGAGGCATTGGAATGGTTTGCCCAGGAAGGTGGTGGAGTCTCCATCCCTGAAGGTGTTAAAAAATTGTTTAGATGTGTTGCTTCTGGATATGGATTAGTGGTTGCAGTAGTTGGATTACAGTTGGACTCAATGATCTTGAAGGTCTTTTCCAGCCTTAATGATTCAATGATTTTATGATTCTATAGTGCAGAAGCATCTGCTAATTCATAGAGAAGTTTTTTATGTATCCAGTCCCAGACTGCTTCTTATGAAATTAGTTATATTGGAAATTAAAATTCACCTAAATGGGACATGAAAGGTGAAGAAAACCCAAGGAACTGTAGGGATTATATTGCTGGTATAATTAAATTTTTCCATCCATTTTCTAGTGATTTATTTCTTTTCTTCTCTCCCAGAGAAAATCAAATATGAACTGATGACTCACATGTTCAAATGGTATTCCCAATACCATTTCAATTCAGCAATAATCAGATGTGTACTTCTATCTATATTTGTAATACTGCCTGCATATACACAGTAGCATTTGTGCAGGGAACAACAACTTAAACGTGCATATTTGGTATGATTTATTACAGACTAATATTAGAAACTGTATTTTACTTTGTAATTTTGCTAATTTTTCCCTGGCATGTCACTATCAAAATTTGGGAATGGCACAAGCTGCCATTCCAAATGTAGTAAGTAGCCCTCTGACTCTGAGACTTGCTCTCATTTAATGAGATGTTTAACAGAATATACTGCAAATAATCATAAAAAATCATTAAGATTATTTCTCACAATTAAACCTAAAATTAAAATCTCCATAAGACTGTGTCTTCTCCATTAGTATTTATTTATAAAAAGAATACTACACAGGAAAGTTTTACTTATAAATTGATTCTGCTATTAGTGTAATGTAAAAGTGCTGTCTTAGCAGTTGATCATTATTTATTTCTTATTATTTATTTGGTGTCTTCTGCAAAGCAGAAGCATAAAAATAAGGCTTATTCCAGATTCTAATCAATATTAATTGGGAATGCAATCATGCAAGATAAATCCACAAAACCCTCTGCACCATCAATCACTATAAAGAAATAATATAAATACCAGACTCATAAAAAATATTTTTATCCACAATTCTTGAAACTACATACATATTTTATCATCTAAAAATATAATTTCAACAAACAATCATAAGTATTGGCTCTTCACTGCTTCTTAATACTTTGAAATAATTAATATAAGGTGAGAAAGTTTATGAAAGTTTAACAGTGTGTCTTAAATGGGACCCTGCCCCAGCCTCTCCTTTCCAGCTTCAGCTTCATTCCTAAATTTAGTGTGGAGTGCATCATTCTCTTATTTTTTCTCCTTATTTGGAGGAGTTTAAATCCATCTAGGAAATTATACAAATATAATCTCTAAATCAATAAGCAACCCAAAATGTGTGCAGTCTAATTAACAAAGATTATGAATATTCTAACCAAGGGCAAATAAATAGACTTTCACATTTTATGCAATTTGAGTTTTTATGTTTACTTAGCTTGTATCAATACATAAATTATAACGCTAAGTATGATATCTTGTGGTAAAGATAAGAACCATAACTATATTATCTCAAGAAGAAGTTGAAAATACCTATATAAAAGAAAAAAAAATTTAGAAAATTTAGGAAAAAGAGTGAATGCACATGGTTTCCTTATTTGTTATATCAGCCACAGGTTGTGGATTCAAGAGACAAGTAATCTCACACACTGCATATGCAGAAGATACAGTCCTTGACATAATTTTCCTTATGTTTTTCAAATTCATCCACATCCCTCCATATTAATAGACAGCCTTATTTGGTTTACCCTTAACACTCTTAGAAAAGAAAATGGGTGACTGAACAAAAAGATCAATATCAGATAATAGATATCTGAGGACAAAATGTCTTAGGGACAGTCAGGCAATATTTTCGTATTTAATTCCTGAAGTTTTTGTTTTCAAAAGAGGCATGCACCATTTTTATTAACAAGGTACAAATCATCTTGTTGCTCTGGTGGCAGGACGTTAGACAATGCTACCTGTTAAGTGAAGACCCCTTGCTGTGTCACTGATTCAATGAACCATTAGCTAGTACCAAATTGATACCAAAGCCAAGAAATCTCCAGACTGACTATACAGAGCCTTATTTTCACATTCATATGTTAAGTCAGTGAACACTGAAATATTCAGTGTGTGATTGTAAGTCCAGGACAAAATTGTTATTTCTAGTACAGTGCAGTCAATCATGCTCGCTTAATCCTATTCCAGAATTCAGAAAAGATTCCCAGACTGAGGACACTATCAGAACTGATTAAGACACAGGAATCCTGCATTCAAAGGATGGAAGGTATTGGAGCCACAACATTACTTCTGAAATTTTACTCAAATAGACATTTATCTGTGACTGAGTACTCTAAAACTATTTCAGTAATGCAGCACTACCTTCCATTTACCATGGTCATACTGAATGATTAATCAATCAGTTGTACAAATATATTATACATCTGGAAGCTGTTCTTAAGATTTTTACAAATGCATCTCAGGAAAAAAAAAATTAAAATATGATTCATATTTTTTTTTTGTCCAGAAGGATATCCCATGGGATAAGATGTCTTGCTCAGCAACAAAAACTGGGGAGAAGAGGGAGGAAAGGGAGGATGTTCAGAGTGATTGTGACAAAGTAGGTGTTATGCACAATGAAGCCCTCTTCCTGGAGATGGTTGAACACCTGCTTCTAATGGGAAGTATTGAGTGAATTCGTTATTTTGCTTTTGCAGACTTTTGCTTTGTCTATTAAAGTGTCTATATCATTCTGTGTCTATGTCTATGCCTGAGATTTTGCATATCTACCCTTCCCAGCCTCTGCCCTATCCCACTGGGAGGAAGTGAACAAGCTGGTATATGATTCTTAGCTACCTACTGAGGTTGAGCTATGAAAATGCAAAAGTTGCATAAGAATTTATTGTTCCTTATAATCACTGTTGAATAAATTTTGGTTCTAAGTTACCTCTATACATGTGTAGGCTTCCAGAGCTGAGTAAAAGTGGTAACAACAGACTTCAGATCTTGTTTCTGAAAAGTAATTTAGGAAAAGATAGAAAAATTTAGATTTAAAATGCTGCATTTTCATAGATACCTGTATATAAATATATACATGTGTATATATATATATATATACACGTATATATAGTATATACAAGAACTGAAATTGCTATTTATAAGTGTCCTGGTTTGGGCCAGGATAAAGGTGGAAAACCACCTTTATCCTGGCCCAAACCAGGACAATAAGAATAAACTTTTCTTCATTGACCCAGTAAAGGAATTTCATACAATTTGGTCACAGAATAATCTGTAATTACAAAATCAGCAGCTTCTGAAAGACAAACATTAAAGTTTTTTAAGTGTTTAGAATTCTGTAAGTAAAGACAATGCGAATTACTGTCATGCTTTCATGAGTATTGATTTTTATTCCACTAATATACAGACCAGAATGGAGGATCTTCACATATCAGTGAAGTCTAAAATCCTTCCAGTGTAAGGTACAAAGTCATTAAAAAATTCCAAGAGAATCATAGATTATCTATTGCTACACAGATTATTTATTGTTATTGTTATTGTTATTTATTGTGTTGCACACACCATGTTAGAGTTTAGTTCAGCATACTAAAGCATGATGACAATATTGATGCATTGTCTACCTGAGATTCGAGTCATATAAATATTTCTCTCAGCCAATGTACCTGTGAATATACTGACAACTTGTTTTCTTTTTTTTGCCTTTCCCATTATGAGGATATTGCTGTAATCCTTTGCAGCCCAAGTACAGACATGGTCATTCAAGTATATTCAAAGTGCAGAGACTTTTTTATTATGTATTAGGTTTGCAAGACTATGTCTATTTTTTTTTATATGTAAGCATGAAGGAAAAGTGCAATGTTTAAAGGGCTGAATTCTTCAGAAGTATTTCAAATATATATAAAAATCAGGAAACTGCTTAGGTTTTTTAATTAGTTTTGATTTATTTCTAGCATAACTTAGTTACTGGTTCAGAATATTTTTTTATTTCTTTAAGTGTACTTTGGATCACAGATTCAGCAATTATAATGGAAGGAAGATTTTGAGACAGAAAAGGTTCTTATTTGATGCTCATAGGAAGATGATATTTGTTACAGAATATTCTCCAGCTTCTGTTGTCCATACCAAAAAAATAGATCCCAATATTAATGTTGCACAGTCTGTTTCTTGCATCATATACTCTTGAAGACTACTCTTTTTAAGTACTCTAAAATTTTGCAAAATATTCTGTGTCATTAATGATTCTTTTCCCAATTATTCTTATTCATGTCTGACTTTTTCTTCTATGGTTTTACTTTATTTTCTTTTTTGTATCAATATTTTCAGTATGTTATTTGCTCTGAAGAAAAAATACATGCTGAATGTACATACAAATCTTTAATGACAGTATCACAATAATGCAAAAGAGACAGTTTTGATCTAGTAATGTTAAAAATATCATTCAGTAACACTGAAAAAAAGCTTTTGCCCTAGGATGTAGAAATACTTTTATGTCATATATTAAAGTATGATTGTATTTTTCTCAAACTGAAAATACCCACGGATAATATTTCTATATTTTCTGAACTGAAGAAGCTAAAAAAATATTTCCACTAGACCTGCTCTTGTACTTCCAGGGCATTCCTGGATCATTTCCTTTATTAGGAAAGATAGCTTTTAAGAGAGTTTCAGCTAAATGAAACCATTACAGTGTAAACTATCTGTAAAATGAGGCAATCCATACTTTTCCCTAAAGTTTCATTGAAAGTGCTTGAGCCATGTAGAAGTGGTGTCTGAATGAGGAACATGATAGTTTAAATCATTCCATTAGTCATGAGCAATACTGCAATTGGAACACAAAAGATTAAACTGAAAGAAAATAAACACACACCATTGAGACAAATTTGCAGAAATGACTGAATTTTCATCTTGCAACCCATGCAAAAGAAATAGTCTATTGAACTATGTGTTTTAGTTTTCTCAGGGACAAGAAATAAAAGATCCTTGCAAATATTTTTTTTCAAAAAATAGATTATAAGTACTTTACATATTAATAAAACTTCATAGAAGTAATAAAAAAAATATTGGCTTTTTTACTTCTAGAAGTGATTTTTTTTTAGTATGACATAATTTCATATTTTCATTATTACAACATGAATAAATGTTTCTTATCAGAAGTTCTTTTTTATTAGTAGCTGTACTGTTGAAAAATTAAAAGCATAAGCAAAAAAATAGATCTGTCACAGTGGGTGTAAAGACATTTGGCACATCCTTTGGCACTGAAGGATGTCAGTCTCAGATCTAACATTCTTTCTCTTGGTCTTAACAGGGAAAGATTATGTAAATATTTCTGGCCAAAAGTGTGTGGAGTACATCACAGTAATTAACTGACTGTGTGCTTAACTTTTGTTCTTCTAAAATAAATACTTCCTGAAGCTAGAGAGACAGCAGGAACTTCTACAGAAAATTCCTTTTCAGTATCCTTCTCACCATGTGTTACAGCCCATAACTGTTATTTTATCTTTTGTTTTTGAGGAACTATTAGCCATTGCACATATATATGTCACACAAATTGTAAAAGTAACAGGTTTTATGTTTTAAGCAAATTAACATGGTTTATTTCAGGGGAAAATAACACCAGGCTGAAAAGAGAGGCTTATAATAAGAGAAAAGTTACAAGAGGAAAGGTTTTTTAAACAAATTAATCACTCCAGGAAAGGGCTATTAAGAGAAGAAAGGGAAGAAAAGGGATAGAAAATTGTTCGCCTTTTCACCTTCTGTCACCTCGGGGATGTTTGTCCTCTTGCAGTCACAGGTGAAGTTCCTGTCCTGTTTTTTTGTGTGTTTTTCCTGTCTTTCTGTGTGTTGCTCCTCAAATGATGTCCAAGCATACGCCACCAATGCCACTTCTGCCACTGCTGAATTTTCTCCTTTTTCCTCTGAATTTTATATTTAAAAACTTCTTTCAATTATCATCAATTATTGTCAGGGGGTTGTAAATTGGTAACTTGAGACCTTCCATTTGATATTCAGTTTTTTTCCTGGAATTCTATAGTTCTTCTATTTGACACCAATTTGCATTATCTATTTGGTAGGTTTACCAGGAGCCATCTGGATTATTATTTTTTCTAATCCTGTCAGTTTCTTGATGAGATTTTGGTTTATCAGAGCAGACGACGCCCGGGGTGGAGGGGAATCTGTTAATTGGAAATAGCTTTGATAAATTGTGGAAGCAGGGCAAGGCTGATATTCTGCTGATTCAAGAGACAATTTCATCTTTCCAATGTGTCCACATCACTGAGACAAACTGACAGGAAGTTTTTCAAAACAGTCCCTTACCTATTGGCTTCTATTTCAAGTTCCAGTTAGAGGAAATGTTAATAAATATAGGACAAGTATAGGTACAAGTAGTTTATCTTCACAAATTTTCACTTTTAATTAAGCTAATTATTACAAATACTATTTGTTTTACATTTTGTGAGACTCACTCCTGTCACAGGACAGAGCAGGAGATCTTAAGGTCACTTAAATAGCCACCAACAAAGATATCATGAAAAGGTGAATTTAATATAGATATATGGAACTGCCATGTTGGATGGGACTTGGAGCAGCCTGGTCTAGTGGTAAGAGAGGCTATGGAACTAGATGATCTTTACAGAATCACGTGTCTCTTCCAACTCAAATCATTTTACAATCCTTTGAAAACTAAATATTCTGAGTAAATGTAATGATACTAACAAATTTGGTTTAGTATGAAATCTTTGTATATCTACTGCCTGCTCCTTTTCAAGAGTATATATTGAAATGTTGAATAATGATCACCATACTAATGATACTTTACTACTGAATTTCATTGGACCCACTTTGTTTTTCTCATTCACAGTGAATAAATATTTGTGAAATCTCAGGAAAAAAATATATTAAAAAAAAAAGCAATGTACAAAGATTGTTAAAAATGATTCAGTAATGTCATATTTGTGAAGAACATTTTGAAATTATCTCTTTTTTTCAGTAAGAACTGCTAGTTAAATAGTAAGCCTGGTAGGTCTTCTTTACTTCAGCTTTGGTTTGGGAAGTTGATTTCAGGCCTCCTGGACACAGTTTTCACCTTCAGTTTAATTTTAATTGTCCACAACATCCTGTTTGGTATTGGAAGTGTTTCTGGCAAAAAATTACAGAAATTATTTTTGTTGTTGTAACTTTCAAATGATTAAAACATGGAACAGTTGTCTGTTTTGGTGAACATGGTTAGTGTCATTATTTATTTATTTAAATAGATTTGTTTTCTTAGTTTACTTCCATAATTCAGAATGATACCCAGAGAGATATAGGGAAAATAATGGGAGCATCAAAATCAAAATAAATGAGAAATTCTTAAAAATTCACATCTCTCTTTCAGCAAGGTTTTTGGATATTTATAGAATAAAAATGCTGATTCAAGACCTGCTCCCATTTTCATTTGTCTAATCATCTGTCTAATCATCATCTGCTCACTGTCAATCAAAATATTAAAACATGATATGTAGGTTAGTCAAAGATCATATTTTGTTTTTGAGATCAGAGGTGCATTTTTAAGAGTGCAAATGAGGTAGAACCAGATCTTTTCTTGAGATAATATTAAGCAGAGAAACTGTCATTGACTCAATAGAGGTAAAATTGCACCTTATAGGAACAATAAAATACAGGACAGAAATATTTTATTTAGTTTAGCTTATTATTCAAATTATTTTCCAGTAG
Source organism: Calypte anna (assembly GCF_003957555.1). NCBI lineage: Eukaryota > Metazoa > Chordata > Aves > Apodiformes > Trochilidae > Calypte > Calypte anna. The sequence goes on along the minus strand of NC_044274.1, from coordinate 68,966,155 downwards.
ACTTTTTTTACTTTTTTTTTTTTTTTTTTTTACTCTGGAGAATAGAGGTAGGAGGCCTGATGACAAAGACCATCAATGTTTTAGAACTGGCACAGGTTGCCCTGAGAGTTTCTGAAGCCTCCATCCTTGGATGTTATACAAAACTGTTGGTACATGGTCCAGCTCAGGGCCTGCCTTGATACAGATCATCCTGCTTGAGCAGGATGGATGCACCGAGTGACCCCCAGAGAGCCCTTCAATTCTTAACTATTTGGTTATTCTGTGGGTTTGAGTGTATTAGATGCTGAAAAGGTAATGGTTTTGTAGTTCAGAGTGCTTTGGTTTTACAGCTCTCAGTTATTAAAGCTTGCTTCCCCTGTCAATTCACCTTCATGTGATTCATTTATTTAAATCAATTCATTCTCAAAACCTGAACAGTTAAATCAGTTTATTTTAAAAGCCCTTTCAATCTTAATGTCGTCACAAACCCTCAATACTAATAAAATGTGATTGATGAAGTCATATTCATGCTGTTGTTTTGCAGTATGATCGTAATACATTTATCATACAATTTTTATCAGAACACAGTATTATTTTCAATGACAAAATGTCAGGACGGCACAAAATATTTTACAAAAAATGCCTCAGAAACCTGAACTCATAAAGTCTTCAGGGTGGAAAAATGAATATTATAGATTGAAGCTCTGTCTTCTGATGAGGTTAGCCCAGCACTGCTGTCCCACTGAGGTAGCTAGACATCCTCCTATCCAAAACATCCACTGTCAGGTTGAAATCTGACCCCTTAGAGGGGGTAATTTTCAAACCTTAAGTCTTCCTTTCAGTTTCTATGTTGTATGATGGTAAAATATTACCCACAGTAATGTCAATGTGAGAATATTAACATGCCATTGCTATTCTTCCCATTACAATAACAGATGTTACTTTGAATCTGTCACAGCAATATAGAGACTGTATGTTGACCAATACACTGACTATTTGTAGAATTATTGTTTAATATACCATGGAGACCGTTGTATATTAGAAATATTTAATGCCTTTCCTAAGGTAGAAACAAAAGCTGACAGGTTAAAACTTCTCTGTGGTTGAAAAATGCTCAATAATATTTCCAAATTCCAAGTGTATATGACATATACTTCTTTAAATATACTTCAAAATATCAATAACTAAAGTATGATGTGGATCTTAAAATGTGGATCTTAAACTATAAAGCAACTGTACTCTTCAGAACATTTTAGGATGGTCTTCTTTTAAATTGTAAATAAAGGGCAGATAAGAAGGAATAATAATTTTTATAGGAGTTTATTTACAAAGTAAATGCCATCTTCCTCTAAAAATATCTTAAAAATATGATTTGTAACAAGCCAAGCTTTTATTTTGCATGGGTATTTTTCATAAGTAAATTAGGAATAATTAACACCTGTATTTAAAGTAAGAAATATCGACATTCATTTTAAAATTAATAAGGAATAATTTTCTTTATTCTCTAGAAATGTTAATGACAGAAAAGTAGGTCTTTAAATATTATAATTTTGGCATGGTAACTAAAAATATAGTTACACCATCGCAAAAGTGAAAGTAGCTTTGCTCAAGTGTACAAGCAGATTATTATGTGACTTATCTTAAAGAAAGAAATATGTCCACAGAGGATGGGCACAAAAAATATAAGAACGAATCATTTTATACTTTATAAATAAAATAGATTTATAATACCATGGAACTAGTATTTTAATGGTATATGTCTTTTAATATCCTATTGTTTGGATCCTTTAAAATTTCATTTCTTTATTTTGCAATATTTATAATAATTCATTAACTTGAGTTAGATAGCATGAAGCCAAAATTATGTTGTGACTATTTCTCATCTACTGAGTCTTTCAGAAAAACTTCCTAGTTAGCCATGAGAGTACAAGAAAATTTGAAGTACTGCTTATACCACTGCAGAACTTTTTTTATTACATTGTTCTCAGCTCTAGAGATATATTATTATACTGCAGGCACACAAGCACTTTCTTTAAATCTCTTATCTAAACTATTTCAGAGATACAGTCTCACTGAATTCAAAGGCATTAGATACCCTTTCCCAAAACTTGTAATTTCTTAAACCATACTTTATCAGTTAATGTAAACGATCCATAAACTTCTGTATGAATTCAGACAAATAATGTGCCATGTGGAAAGTGTTTGCTTTTAATTTGTTAGCACATGTTTATAAAAAAAAGAGAGATGAAAAAGTCAATTACAGGCTGTCTGAGCACAAAAGTTGAGAAATACTTACACAATTTTCCAAAATACTCAGTTAAGTATTCAGATGCATCAAGTGTAAAAACTGTTACATATTGAATATAAGCAACTTCTGCATAAGATCTTAAAAGTCTCTATAGTCATTGGACAAGTGCTCTCATATAGAATCATTTGGTAGCATAGTTTAGCATCATTTAGTGTTTTACCCCTGAGGAATAGGACCATAGTGCATTGAGGTACCTGGTCCTCATGGGGTACTTCACCCACACTGATGGGTTGAAACCAGGAGGTTCCTGGAATATATTGATGATAACTTTCTTCTCCAAGTGACAGAGAAGTCAATGAGTAGAAATGTTAAGCTGGATCTTATTCTCACCAACAAGTAGGGGCTGGTGGGGAATGGTGGTGAAACTTAAGGGCAGCCTTTATTGCAATGACAATGAAATGGAGGAGGTCAAGATCCTAAGGGCAGAAAGGCCAGCACAGGGCAAGATCCCTAATTCTTAATCCAAGAGTGTGAACTTTGATCTCTTCAGGGACTTTCTTGGTAGATTCTCATGGGATAAATCTCTAGTGGGAAAAGGAGACCAAGAAAGCTAGTTAATATTCAAAGATGACCTCCATGATGTATTTTGACAAAGGGGAAGTCATTCAAAAACACCAGGAGGTCTGCATGCATGAAGAAATTCCTCAGGGCAAACTCAGACATAAAAGGGAAGACCTCAGAGTGAAAGCAGGGACAGGTAGCCTGAAAAGAGCACAGAAAAGTTGTCCAAGCAGTCCAGGATCAGGTTATGAAATCTAAAGCCCTGTTAGAATTAAGTCTACCCAGAGACATCAAAGGAAATGAGTTTTTATAGGTATGCCAGTTGTAAAAAGAAAGGTAGGGCAAAGTATGGGCCCTCTCTGGATGTTGCTAAGCTACTTTCCATCATAACTGTGAAGATGTGGCATTTCAGAGCAGTTCCCACTGAGTAGATATGGGGAAACATAAAACCCATTTTCAAAAAGGGAAAAAAATAAAAAGAAGACCCAGAGAACAACAAGTCAGCCAGTCCCAGTTCTGTGCCCAGTGAGATCATTGAGAAGATCCTCCTCACAACTCTACTACAGCACATGAAAAATGTGGAGGTGATTGGTTACAGCTGACATGGCTTCGTCAAGTGAAAATCATGTCTGACAAATTTAGTGGCCTTTTACGATGGGGTCACAATGTTGGCGGACAAGGAGGGTTATTTACTGGGAAATAACTGCAGCAATTTAAATTTTTTTAATTCACATATCTGCAGCACTTATGATTTTTGCAGGAAGAGCTAGCATAATGTATCTGTAGCAGTGACAGTGTATTAGCTGATGCTAATGCAAAACTTAGAGAAATGAAAAGAGTAGAAGCTCCAAAACAAAAAGCCTTAGAGTAAAATGCAAGAAAAATAGATGAAAGTGCAATAAATATGGAAAATAAATACCTGTAAGTCTTAGATAGTTATGGATAAATGAAGTTCAGCATCCATCTCAAACAACTTCTTTGCCCTGTTATTTTTTTCCTAATTGTGAAAAATTAAACATTAAAATAAGCTTATTGGAGATTTTGTTCTGCATCAATTAAGATATTCACAGTGGTTAACCTCACTAATCTGTGTGCCCATGTCACCTGGAGAGGATCCTTTTTTACTGTCAGTGGGTAGAAGGGGAAAGTTCATTTAAATTTTGTTTACTTTTTCTGGTTTTTTTGGCTCTTTAAATAAGTCTTTCTGTTCATGCATTTTTTTAAAAAAATTGTATTAGTCTTCATTGATGTCATGCGTACTGTCCAAATAGGTGGTAATACACACAATGTCGATAAGATAATTAAAATATTTATACAGGTACACAACTCAATGTTGCTACATGTGTGTGACATGCATCCCATCTATTTTAGGAAGATCCCACTGGGGAAGGTGTTGAAGCCTGAGTATCCCCATTACATTAATCAGTGAACTTCAGTGTGATGAACAGGCAACTCAGTATGTAATTCCAAGCATATTTATGGTTCTCTGCTAATGCTACACCCATAGCTGTAAATTATTGTTATAGCACCTCAGTATGCATTAATAGAAATATACTCAACTGCCTTGCATGTTTTTCACTTCAAAACATATTTGCATACAGTGTCTGTTTTAAATTTGAAACAATATTTCACACATATATGCACATATATGTATGAATGCATTTATTCACTTGGAGTGAGTAAAGTATAAATAACAACAGTCAGTAGAGGACAAAATAAATAAGAAAAGCACACATTAAAAAAAGTGTCACTTTCTGTTCACAAGTATTTCTTCTAAAATGACAGCAGTATTTGATTCTGTGTGAAGAAACATTGTATCATATTGAGGGCTTATTTTTATAAATGTATACTGTGACTGAATTTCAAACATTAATACTTTAAATGATGAATGACCTAGTCTCATTATAGGATTAAATTAGCTTCGTCAATCTAATGAACAGATTTTTATTTACAGTTCGTTTAATCTTGTTTATATATCATCATATATCGCCACTATAGGAAAACTTAAAAGTATTCAGCTAATTAATATTCTTTTTGAGAGCAAAGTGAAGGAAATAAAACTAGGTTTCTGGAGTTTGTTTTTTTTCCAAAGTTAACATCTTCGAGAGGACTCAGCTAATGAGTCCAAGAACTTAGGTCTCAGATGACAGGTTTTCATTAAAGAAGAGGGATCTAACAAAAAGGCCGTTGGCTAAATGATGTCCTTGGCTTGTAGGCTGCTTGCTTTTGCTGTTTGCAGTCTGAACTTTACAAATCTTGCCTTGAGCAGCAGTTTGCAATTCCCATAGATGGTTTATGAGTGTGCCAGAGTAGCAAACTTTCCAGGAAATAGCATATGTATTCATGCACATGTGTGTGAGGGTGGATTTCAGGAAAAACCTTACACTTAAAAGTAGAGTTTTCATCACCAAGTTGATTCAGATTTATCATTTTTGGAATATGTATTTCATTACTATTTTTTTGGTTTAGTTTATTTTGTTTTGTCTTTGGTTTTGTGTGTGTTTTGTTTTGCTTGTTTGTTTGGGGGTTTTTTTGTGTGTTTGTTTCTTTTAACAAAGGAAATCTGTTTAACTTTTCCAGTGCCTCTGGATAAATTTTCAAAGATAAACATCTACTCTAGGGAGAGTAAAAAAAAAAAATATAAAAACAGAGAGGCAAAACCGCAGAAAGTGGAAGTGCAGTCTTCTGCACTCTTCTACAACTGTGTCCTTCCAAACGATGGCTTTGTTCCCAGAAATTCTAATTTCTTTTCATTTTCTCTTCTGCATAAGGAAATTATTTGGTTTCCGGGAAAAATATTCTCAGAATTGTTGACACAAAAGAAGGATTTCAGATACACATTTCTGGATAACTGGAAAACTTTACATTTCAGAAAGGTAAAGTTAGTAGCACAAAATTAGTCAAATAATCTTACCAAGTTTATTCACAGTGAAGTTTATTCACAAGTGTCGGTCAAAATTCAAATCAGTCTGTCAGTAACTCAAAATCAACTGTGATAAACAAGATGTCTTAACATGCAGATGATCTTGAAGAATTTGGGAGTTAATCAGCTCTTTACAGGCCAAAGTTTGTACTGGTAAACAGAGCACTTGGAATGAAATGCTCACTCATGTACTAAAGTACATGAGTGCCACTTAGCTCTACAAAGACAGACAAAGCACAACATATTGCACATTTCCAGCCCCAGAACACTCCTGAGCCTCATAAAAAAAAATAACAACCAAACAAAAAAATTATTTGAATTAGTCTTTGAATTCTAGAAATTATTTGATTACTTCATTCTCTGTCAGTCTCTGTCCCTGATCATTATCCCAGCCATTAGAAAACTAATTTCCTTGGTACCAAGTACAAGTGGTTCCTGAACCTGTGCTTGTCTGTAGTTAGCTGCAATAGGATTGAAATTTTATGCTCTGATAAATAGTGAAAAATTATCTTCATATTTTTAAGAGACCTTACACATCAAAAAAGATATTAAAGAGATTGAATTTCATGATTGCAAAGAAATGTAGAAAACTAGAATATTAAAATATATGTACTATAAATTGCATTAATTATTTACATTATGTTAAATAAACTATTGAAGCGTATGTTTATATTTAAAGTGTGAAAATATTACCAAATAAATTCATGATCAGCACCACTGGCTGAGACCATGGTGCTGAACTGACAGCATACATAGAAAAAGGTAGACTCCAACTCTGAATCAATAGAAAATCCCTTTTCTGCATAAAAACAATGATCTATAAGCCAGGTAAAATAATAAAAATTTGCATGAAGTTGAATTTGCTTTAAAACAAAACACTGTATGAGACTGTGAACTACTTGTATCAGGCTATTCATGACAAACCAAAAAATGCCAAAGGTTTTTTGCCTAGTATGTTTTTTTTTTATTTTTATTTTTTTTTATACTGAGATGCACATGTAATCCATCTAAGATAAATGGGTGAGTTTAGTCCAATGGATTCCTTGGCTCTTGCTCACCAGCACTCCCAAGACTATTGCAGCAATTTAAAATATTACCCACCTTATAGTCTTCTAAATCATTTTCTTATCAGACGATGGTCTCTGAATCGGAAAAAAAATACTGCAGTTGTGTAGTTCATGAAAAAGTCATTAGAAGATGCAGAGGATGGTGGAACTAGGAGTAAGAATGCCACAGTACATAACTACCAATGTAACAAGTGTATGACCTCAGCATGACAGGTCTTTACTGATGATTGAAGCTGACTGTTCCTCATGAATTCAGGAGGGACCAAAGGTGTTCAAGAGTGGTTAAAATTAGTTCACACTTATTTTACTTATGCTATAAAGCTAAAAATCCTTTCAAAAAGCTTAATTCCCTTTTTCATCACTGAAGATACCCTGTAAACTGTTTTTACTAAAAAAAAGTAGTATGCACAGTAAGAATGCCAGCAAGAGGAAAATTCTTAGTGGTGTAAAGGAGTTTAACAATATGGTAAAAAACTGATAGGAGATAAGAATTGTGCTGCAAATGCAAATATACTGAAATTTTAAACCTTTAAAAGGAAAATATTCAGATAAGTTTATTTTTGTTTTCCTACAATCTGCTGGCAGTTTTATTAGGCTCTGTTTTAGCAGGCTCAAAGCAAAAAAAAGAATTCTCATGATCAGCTGTTAGTAAAATTCTTACATAGTACCATACAGAGCTAATCATCTTCACCCACTGTTTGAACAACTATAATTTGAAATTACACAGAAAAAAGAAACTATACTTTCAAACTATAATTTCACACAGAATTGCTTATATTATCTTCTTCTAGGAGAAAAAAAAAACAAAACAAACCAGGGAGTTATTACATAACAAAATAACATATCTGTACCTCTGTGTGCTTTAATTTTTCAAGGGTGGGTACATGTTACAATGACTCTATAAATGCATGATTTTAAAATAATTTTAAATGTGAATATTACTAATTTTGCACATCAGAAAAAAATATAAGTAAGCTAAAAAACTTTAATTCCATTGTCTTCACATAAGCCTTTAAACAAGAAATCAAGTAAAATATCTCAGATTCTCATACCTCATACTTAAACCTTCTTTCTTTCTAATAGATATAACACCCTGATTTGTATCCAACAGAACAGAATATGGTGAAATACTAATTTATTTGCTGCACAGCTTTACTTTTAGAAAAGGAAGTTAAAAAATCAACTTTCATTATTTGAAAAATATAAAACACACAAAAAAGAACAATTATATTATTTCAAAGGAAATCCACAGCATTTTCAAATTTGAAATCGTTGAGCATATCAAAAGGGAAGATTCAGAACAAAATAAAAATCTGGCATAAAACTATTTGTTACTCATAAATACAAAATTTCCCTCATCCTTCCAGTGTGTAGAGGGTTACCCATCCTTCTTTGAACATTAGAACTACAAAAGTTGAAAAAACGTAGGGAACCTTCTGTGTGCTGAACTGGTTAGACTACAGTGTTTCTGTAGTTGTTGCTTACATGTAAGTAAAAGTAACACACTTCATATTTTTGTTCAGTTTTCCTCCAAAATAAAAAGTGTAATGATTTTACTTGTGACTATTCCACTCCATTGCTGTTTGAATTTCCTTAGCTTTATAACCAATGCAGATTTATTAAAAGACTTAGTAAATACAGTATCTGGGGCTTGTGTATTTTTATTAGTCACTCTCAGAACCTCATTTTTACTCGATGCAAGAACATATTTGATTCTTAACAAACAGAGAATCTGCAGGTAGGTTGATAGTTAAACGAGAAGTTATCTGTGATTTGAAGATACTACAGTACAGTTACAATTTTATATAAATTTCTTGAGCTCACTGGCTTTCTAAACAATTTTCCAAATGTTCTAATGGCATTAGAATAAGATATCTGTCTGGTCAGAGTAAGATATATACACTGTACAATCGATTTTATCAGAAAAAAAAATAAGAAAAATGTGGAAAAAGAAGAACTAAAAAATTTCCTTACATACAATAAAGAAATATTTCCACTCATGTGTGAAAGAATCTCTGGGAGGAAGGTCTTGACACTCATTTTTAGACCAGACCTATATGGTGCCAACAAAACATAAAGAGAAGGTGGATTAAAGCATTGCTATCAATTCCCTAATGAAAAATCTCAGCTTCAGTCCATGAAGTTTCTGCAAAGCTGATAATGTGCTTAGAAGCTCTTGACTGGGCACCTAGATAGGATTTTAGATGCTGCTGAAGGTTTTCGTGAATATTCTGGCAAGAAACATTTTTAATATAACTGGAAGCAGAGAGAAAAATGGAGGAGTATAGGTCTGAGCTTCTGTGGAGCTGGGCTCCTGATGGGTTATGTTCAATGAGAGAAGGAGCAGCTGTCTTTGTTTCTGCAGGAAACAATTCTCTGCTTCTCCTGCATTTCCACTGGTGCCTTAGGAGGGCTCTACAATTGCAAGGGTCAAGTCTTCTGGCATCTTGCAGCCCCACCATGACTCTGAAAGCATACACAATGCCCACAAAGCATCACAGTGTTCCTAATCTTAAAATAGAAAAGCAGAGGTGTGATGTGCCAACAGATTCTATGCTATTTGATGAGAGTAATTTTAATAAATATAAGTTGCATGATCATTAAAGCTCTCAGAAGAGTAAGTGAAAGTCAATAACAGATGTACAGCAGTATGTTCACACATTCCCCTTCTTGTCTATTTGTGTATCCAAAATTGTACTCATCACTGTCATCTTCCACAACTAAGAATTTCATGTAGTTTTAGCTGCTTGTGCAAGAGCTCTCCCTTATCTTTTAATCCAAATTTCCTGGTATAAGCATGAGAAATCCATCAAAGTGCAGAAGAACACAGAAAGTTTATCTTGAGCATTTCTTGTTACAGCCAAAAGATGTTTTACAGGCACAGTGAAAACCAGGTGATCAACACTCTCCTTGAGACCAGATCAGTATATGGTTTAGGATTTGTTCTGTTAGTTTGTTTGTCTGGTTTTTTCAAGCTGAAGTGTGTAATTGTGAGTCAGTTTTGTTCAGAGATATGGCTGTAGTAGCACTAAAGAGAAAGATATTTGCTTTGCTGTATTTTGTTTCAAATCACAGATTATACTTTTTCTTAAAGTATCCATACTCTCAATCACTACCCAGGGCTTCTATAGCTGTGACAGCCACTCATTTAATAAAAGGAGGAACCATAACTGAAGTCTTCTAGATAACCAGTTCCAAGAATCATGCACCTCAAGCACCTACTATAAAAAGAAAAAGAAAAAAAAAAAGTGAAAAACAAATCTTAGATATATATATAGATCTTAAAGGTATATACAAATGGATAGCTATGGGCACAGGGGAGGAGAAATCTTGTAAAATGTGCAATTTTGACCTGCAGTCATTTAGAGAATATAAATGTGAACCCCTACTGTGACGTTTTTATGGAGCTATATCTTTAGGGTAGAACAAAGCTTTAAGAACCACCTCTAAGTGATATAACTGATCATCATATCATGCTAGATTGAGCTGAATGTAAGTGTCGTGCTGGCAGTGCTGTGATTGCATTGCTTTTGCTCTTACCTAGCTAGCAGATGTCATTTTTTATCAGCAGGAGACTTTTCCACATCCTCTGGCCTATTTACTAGTTCCAATTTGCATGTTGCCACTGGGCAAGACATTCACAAACATTTGATGAGTTTTCATTGATGGGCTGCTGAAGCTCTGATTTCTCAGCCATTAGAGCTTACTATTGATTCCGCTGAGATCTGCTCAAATATGTAATAGCAGTGAGATATAAAAAAAAAAAAAAACAACAAAAAAACAAACCATTATTCAAAATAAATGAATTAAGAAACAGAAGACACCAAAAGTCTTAGTGGCTCTAAGTTCTTGTTTCCATATCAAGCTGCATCTTACTGACTACAGAATTAACAATTAATGTTCCGGCTGTGTACTGGGAATCTAAATGTCAGCATGTATTCACAAACCAATGTTATTAAAATTTCCTTTGTACTTACACAAAACATTGCTCAGATAGTATCACTTTTCTCATGATGCTAATATATTTGATGTGTGTCTCTTTCCTGACAGCCTACTGCTACACTAATGTTGTTTGTGGGGATATTAGACATCTCCCTGGTTCTGCACCAGTTCATCCAATGTGTGGCTGCTCAGCTATTGACAAAATTTAAACTAAATAGCCCCCAAACTACTATAATATCTCTTCCCTGACCATCAGTACATCACAGGATTGATTTTAGCTGTGGGCAATTTTCCTCAGTTGCATTCTGCTGAGCTGTCTGCATGAAGTGAGAGGTCTGCATTTAGTCAGAGGTTATTTGTGGACTGTAGGATCCTCTTTGTAGTGACCAGAAAATCTGAGTCTGCACCATCTGAATGAGACATGAGTAACTTCAGTGGAAAACTGCTTATTAATTTCTGTGGTCATTTTAATTTTCATGGCATGTACCATGGGCTTGCTCTAACTGTTGATTGTGGATGTGGGCTGATTTATCCTCATTTCATGGCAACTCTTCCTGGATTTTTTTGTTAGTTTGGGAGATGGTTGTATTTCTTGTTGGTTTTGTTTTAGTTAGCCAATGCAAGTCGGTCAGCTGCCAGAATGTTAAGACGGAGAAATAAATAAGTAATTCCTTTTGCTGTTTCTTCCCAAACACTTGTCTTCTATTGCCACTTTCTCATCTTCCCTCCCTTGCTTCCTATCTGGGTTTTCAGGGTGCCTCTGCATCTTGCAGTCTGGAAAAACAGTTCTCTCTTCTGCTTGACCCATATGCAATTCATGCTCCAAGGGCTGTCTTCAAGAGCTTCTTTTTCTTCCTCTCCTTGATACAGAGTTTGATCCTGCTTAATTTTCTTGGATTCTTTTGATTTTAATACAACTATAAATAATTAAATTCTAATTATCAATCATTTCTGCTTTGAATTTATTTACATAGCTATTAAAAGGCTTAAAAAATACATGGTTGTTGCAACATCTCCTCCCTCCTCTGTCTCCTTATCATGGAGTTTCAAAGCATGTCTGTAACCTTATAAATCACACAACAGTTATGTGAGAGAGTGAAGTTCACAAAACAGAGATTAGAGAAAGCTAAGCTTCAAGTTTCTTTGGCCTTTCATTTTATTTTTTTTCCTGAAGGCCCTGACAATTTCTGGGGATTTACATAAGCACAGGAAGAAATGTTCAGTTAAGTGAGAAGCTCCTAGCTTGAGGCTTCAGTATGATCATAATGGAGAGGAAATAGCAATATATCTGGAGGAATATGTGATGACTAGAACAGCCAGTTAAAGGATTAATGCTTTGTCCTGGTTCCAGCTGGAGGTATAGCTTACAATATTTGGAGTATTTGCCATAGGACAGGAGAGTCTGCTTATTGCTCTCTGTGCTAGTGGAGGTGTCAGCCTGCCTATTGATATTTGGTCAAATAATCAGATAATCATATACTCAATCAATCATAAACCCAAATAATCATATCTATTAGATTAGATTGTTGCAGTTCACTCCGATTACTATTTTATTTTATAACCACTCCAAAAAAGGATCCAATATAATTTTTTTAACAGGCATTCTAACAGACAGGATTCATTCATTCTCTATAGCTGACATTCCCTTGCAATTTTCTTTGACTACAAAAGCAATTTTTTTATATATGTTCAATGTCTTACAGAATCATTTTAGATGGAGAAGACCTTTACAATCATCAGGTCTAATCATTATCCTAGCAATACCAACACCATCACAAAACCATGTCCCTCAGCACCCCATCCACACAGCTTTTAAATCCCTCCAGGGATGGTCATTCCAACACCACCCTGGGCAGCCTGCATTCATTCTTTTTAAGCCTTTTAGTGCAGAATATTTTTCCTAGTATCCAATCTTTGCTTCAAGTTGACTACCAATTTTCTTTTGTTCTGTCACTTGGTACTTGGAAGATCAGACCTTTCCCCACCTTCCCACCTCTCTGCTTAAACCTCCTTTCAGGTTGTTGTAGAGAGAAATAAGGTCTCAGCCTCCTTTACTCCTGGTTAAACACTCTCAGTTCCCTCAGCTATATCTCATGAGTCTTGTGCTTCAGACCTTTCACCAGCTTCTCTTCCCCTTCTTTGGGCATGCTGCAGCACCTCAATGTCCTACTTGAAGAAAGGCAGCCCAAAACTGAACACAGGATTCAAGATGAAGCAACACCAGGGCTGAGTACAGGGCCATGGTCCTTGCCCTGGTCCTGCTGGTGGCACTCTTGATGATGAAAGACATCAGCAATAAAAGAATTTTTTTTTTTTCAGTTGAAATATATTGTATTTTTGTAGCACAATGTTTTATATGGTAACTATTGAGACACTGGTGTTTGGAAGCTCTGTTTGTTCACATATATATATTTATACTTCTGCTATAGATTTTAGGAGACCTTAATCTCAAAAAATACATTTAAAGCTTACCTATATTGACTTTATCACTATGACTAGTTGAGCATCACCAAATCTGCACTGATTTTGTTTTTCTTCAGAACAGTTATTTTGGAAATTCCAAGGCATTTGGAGCTATGTGAACATTGTGTGCAAAAGAAACATGCACCTTTAATTTTGTAACTTGATATTTATTTTATAAATCACCTAACTACAAAATATCATGCACTTTGGATTATTCTATTTATTGATGACTAATAGCTGGTTATGAGCACAAGCTGCATTTACTATTGAACAGAAAAATTACAGGTGTTCAAACAAGCAAAACATATCTTAGTTAACATTAAAATAAGTAAAAGGTATAGTGAACTGATTACATGAGTGTGGAGATACAGAAAATACAAGATGAAAGAAGAAAAATTTAAAAAACATTATTTAGGTTTATGTCATGCCAAAAAATATACTTGGCAGAGCTAATAATTTTTTTTTTCCAGCACACATTTTGAGGACAGGAATCTGCCATATAAAGCCATTAATTTTGTATGTATCATTAAGCTGTAGTTAACTTATTTATTGTGTTGATGACAAGGTAATGTTTTCAACACTTGTGCTGGATAAAAGAAAAAAATCAAAATGGGTATGATAGAAGGAAAATAGAGGAATATTCTTTTGAAAGCTTAAGGAAAGCTATCTATTGTATTATCTTTTAGCTTAGTATATTATTATGGAAAAATACTCTATTATTAACTGCCAGAAAATTACTGAAAGCTATGGATGCACTTTCTGATAGCAGTTCTGAAGTAAAACTAACACATTACCAAATTTGCTCAAAATTATTTTTTTACCACCTCTGTGTCAGCCCATGAAAATCAATCATTGATGGTGTAAGTTTCCACACTTAATTGGATTCTTAAGTCTCTGATCTCTCAGAATTTCAGGTTATGTTGTAACACGTGTGTGCAGGAATATGTGGAGAAACACACAGCTACAGCTGGATTTAAAAATCTGTGACTTTAATAAAATTTAATATGATCCCATTTTCTTTTTATATGTATTTATTTATATAATGGCAATTTAATCCCTTTCATAATAAAAAAATAATTAAAATACAGTGCTAAGCGTTTCTTGGAGAAGATAAAATATATGTAGTGACACTGGATCTTGATCATATCTCTGTTTTCTTACTTCTATTGCTAAGAAGATACTTTGGACCTTTAGGGAGAAGAAAACTGGACTGCACTCAGGTTGCAATACCTGAGTGTTTCCTTCAGAATCTTTTTCTCACATTACTGTGCTCACTGTTCAGCAAGCATGTCACTATGATGTAGTTACCATTATGTAGCAATGGAGTTACTTTAGTGACAAATTAATATTTAGTCACCTTTAGTTGATTGTAAATTATGTGACAGCATTGTCACAAGCACAAGAAATTTAACTACTTACAGAAAAAAATAATTTCTTCCTCATTTTTGTAATTATAAATTCCTGAACACTAGTTAGGTTTGTGAGAAGGGTGAAGAAGTACTTGACAAGAACTTTTATATAAAATGTGAGAAACAAAATGGATGAAAGAAATTAATATTATTAAAATAAGGTTCTTGATCTACTGACCTTGTGATGAATGATGAATAGCTTTATTAATTTACAGACTTGTTTCATATTTTAAATGACATTTAGTACAACCAGAAACCGAACTCCTTTCATCAAAATTTCATTAAAATTTAAATGCAATCAAGACACTTAGACTTTTGGATCATTTTAATTAATTTTTTAAATAAACATTTTATATTGCTACACCAACCTATCTCAAAATTGAAAGTATGCTGCCACATACAGCCTGGAGAAGGCAAAAGCTGCACAGCCAAGGTTAGTAATAAATATGTTACCAGCATTGCTAATATGGGGGCTGCATCACTCTTAGCTTTTCCTCTTAGGCCACCAAACCTACTGATGGTAGATTAAGTATGATGAAATAGAATTATAGAGTGTCAGGTTGGAAGGAACCTCAACGATCGTGTGGTCCAGCCCTTCTAATATTGTTTATATGATTTTTCTCAGCACCTGATTTAGCTGAGACTTAAACCTTGCCAAAGTGGGGGAATCCACCACTTCCCCTGGGGGACCATTTTTAAGGGACCTGGTGGCTGAACCCCCATAAGACCCATTTAGCACTCCAGCAGAATTGTTCTGCAGGAAATGGAGCCAGAGCCACCTTTATAAACCCCAACCAAATCCTCATTAACTTTTCCAGAGAGATTGCTGTAGAGGCAGGAGACAGTGGTAAGCATCTACATATGTCCTAAGACTTGCATATTATGATAACAAAAACATTGAGGTTGAAAACAACTGAGGAGCAGAAAGCACTGAAGTCCATTCTGTGTTATGACTCAACCATGCTTACTCCTTATGGAACAAAAGAGAGGCCTGTAAAATGAAGGGCTCCATTTGTGGGTGAATTTCATCAATACTATCCTTCCCCTGTTGGCTGGCTCAGCTCTTGGATCCAGGACTGGTGATTCTCTCTCTCTCTCTACATTCTTACCTCCCCCAAACCTTTCTATTTTTGTTTCTTTTTCATATATACATATATGCATACATACTTGTGAGTTGTTTTTTTTTTTCCCTAAGAATCATTCCAAAACAGACTTTAGCTGTTAGAGCATTAAAATTGCTATTTTTGTTTGTAGAAAAACAGACCTTGTGTGATGTTCCTGCCTTAATCTGATCAAAGAGTATTGGGGCAGTCCAAGGGGGTTGTCATTTTTTGGTTACCCTCAAATGGAAACACAAGTCTGGGAGGAGAATTGGATCAGCCACACTAGGCTCTTGTATGAGAAGGACCAGAAAGCAAAGATGTCCAATCCATATGTCTTTTGGATGTCATCTGGGTCAGGTCACGGGATGTGACACTATTCCAAAGTCTGACTGTCATCATAATGAAAAATTTTCTTCTTGTGTTCAAAAGGAATCTCCTCAGGAGAAACTTGTGCCCATTGCTCTGTGTCTTGTCCATGAAGACCCCTTGTAAGTAGGGAGTCTCCATCTTCTTTGTAGCTGCCCTTCAAGTACTGGAACATTGTAATAAGGTCCCCACTAAGCCTTCTCTTCTCAAGCCTTAACAGATCCAGTTTTCTCAGCCTCTCTTCATATGGCAGGTGGCCTAGACCGCTGATCATCCTCATGGCTCTTCTCTGGACCCTCTCTAACCTGTCCACATCCTTTTTGTACTGCAGGGACCAAAACTGGATGCAGTACCCCATCTGGGCTCTGACAAGCACCGAGTAGAGCAGGATGCTGACTCCTCTGTCTCTGCTGGAGATGCCCTTGTTGATGCAGCCCAGCATCCTGTTGGTTTCTTTGCTGCTGCATCACACTGTTCACTCATGTTGAGTCTGTTGTCTGCCAAGACCTTCAGGTATCTTACACCTAGTTATTCACAATAGGATTTTCCTAATGGTCTATCAAACTAATCCATCCAAATCATTGCTAGAAATTTACCTAAGACAGTACAGAAAGTACTGCTATATACTCCATATAGTAAACTGCAAAGCATTTATTTGCTTTAATAAATCTTTTGAAGCATTTTATGCAGTTGATGATGGGCATTGCCTTCTAAACAATTTACGTATGTAAGATAAGAGTGTATAATCATTTATACTCTATATTAATTCTATGGTTCCAAGTAAACTGAATTTCTGCATCCATTGAAATGTGATAGGAATATTAGTTGAGTGATTTGCATTTGCTGTGACATGGGTACAAATCCTGCTCTGCTGCAGATACACCATTGCTATGTCCAAAGACTGTTGAAGAGTAATTTGCAGCAATGAGCTCTTCCTGTTTTCTTCATCTCTCTTTAACTCACACCACCATTGGCCAAAACTTCTATGATTTTATGAAAACTTCATTAAAACCCAGTTTTTTTTCTGCAGTAGAGTAGTATCCTGAGCTTGGTAGTTCATCTCCTGTTCTTGTATTTCATCTTTACTGTGCTTTAGCAGTAGCAAAATACCTCTTCATAAACACCTGCTACAGCTACTGCATCCTCTACCACTTACTTGGTGTTTGAGTGAACTGCCTCTGTTTACCAAAGAATTGCTACATGCAGCAAGCCTAAATACTCCTGGAAATTTTTTTTTTCCTGTTTCATTGATAATGAAAATACACACATGTACAAGAAACTTTTTAAGATTAATCTATTTAAACATGGATCCGTGATGAATAATTGCTTTTGTTTTCCTTGAAAATGTCAACTGCACTTGTGTTTGTAAATAAATTTTTCCAAGGAAAATCTATATTCCAAAATTTCATTTGGAAATAAATTTTAAGTCATATATATTGATATAGTCTTGCACACACACACAAACACCCATACACTGGCATATAAATTTGTTTCTTTTTGGTTTGGGGCTTTTTTTGGTGTGCTTGTTTGTTTGTTTGTTTTGGTGGAGAGAAGTCCTAAGGAAGATCTGGGGGTTTTGGTTGATGAGAAGCTGTATACGAACCACTAATGTGCACTTGTCTCCCAGAAAGCCAACTGTGGCCTGGGTTGCATCAAAAAATATATGGCCAGAAGGTCAAGGGAGGTGATTCTCCCTCTCTACTTTTGTGAGACCCCACCTAGAGTACATTGACCTGTTCTGAATCCCCCAACACAAGAAGGATGTGGACCTCTTGGAGAGAGTTCAGAGTAGGACCAGGGAGATAACCATGGAGCATCACCTCAGCTATGAAAGCAGCCTGAGAGAGTTGGAGTTGTTCAGCCTGGAGAAGAAAAAGCTCTGGGGAGACCTCAGAGAACCTTCCAGAACCTGAAGGGGCTAACCAAAAGCCACTGAGGAACAATTTATAAGGGTGTGGACTGATAGGACAAAGGGTAATGATTTCAAAATGGAAGAGGGTAGATTTAAGTTAGCCATTAATGAGAAATTCTTTAGTTTGGGGGTGGTAATACATTAGTCCAGGTTACCCAGAGAAACTCTGGTTCATTCCTTCCTGTAAGTGTTGAAGGTCAGGCTGGATGGGGCTTTGTGCAACCTGGTCTGGCGGGAGGTGTCCCTGCCCATGCAGTGGCATTTGGAACTAGGTGAGCTTTTATTTCCCTTCCACCCAAAACCACTCTGTAATTCTTTGATGCAGTGATATTTGAAGCAGTAATAGAACGTTGAGGCTAGTGTGTTGGTTTGTGAAAATGCTGGCAGAGCTATATGTGACTAGCTTTATGTTCTGTACATAAAATTACATATTTTTAAGTACTTATGTGTTTTAACTGCAGCAAGCAAAGATAAAAACTTGAAAAGTACAGGGTTCTGAAGGGCTTTTAATCACCAAGTACAATAAAGGTAAGCGTGGACTTCTGGAGACTAGTCAATTTCTTCTGTGTTGTTCAAAAATAGAAATACATGCAAATTCACTAAAAAGAAAAAAAAGAAAAAGATATAAAGGAATAAAAATGCTCTTTGCCAAATCATAACAGTTATGAGAGGTGGGAGGACACTTTCAAAGCAGTGTGCAAGTCTATCAGCACACAACATTCCCTTGTCTCAGTCTCCACGCACCACTTTAAAAGACTTCCCTGAGGTTTTGCCTGGCATTTTCTTGTTCCTAAGAAAGCACTAATCTTTCATAACAGAAATGAAAGAAAAAAATGGAAAATACTAGAAGAGAATGGGCTGTGCAAAATGCAACAATGAGCATAGTAACTCTGTCTGGACTAGCAGGTTTGGGAAAGAAAACTCACTCCCTAGTGAGTATTTCATATTCTGAGAAAATATTTCTCTGAGAAAATTTTCAGATGTTTGTATTCAGATGACCTGAGGGTAAGGGACACCTTTCAGTAAAAAACACTTTGACATGAGCTGAAAAAGTTGGACCTGTTCTTCCACTAACAGCTGCTCAAGATTTTCATTTATCCTATAGACACAGGAAAATTTTCATTGATTAAGAGGGTTAAGAATGATTAAGGGATAAGATAAGCTTCAATGTTGTAGCTATTGAGCACAACAATTCAAGATACCAACATAACTAAGGAATGAGATCAAGGGTTACAAGGAAACACATCAATGTTGTGTATGGTTATAAAATTACACATAATTTCTTTGATGATCCAGATTGTGAGCCATTAATACAGAAAGATCTCAGTGACAGTAATGATTTTAGGTAGCATGGTACAGAATAACAATAACTTTTTGAAAAAAATGTAGTTTGTTTCACTTCTGAAAAGAAGCAATAACCTTGATCAAATGCTGCCGGAACCACCAACTATCTTGCTTGATGAAAAAAAAAATGTGGACAAATCCTCAGATCTAGTGAGATTTGGTTATCATAAATACAAATATTTGGATTGTTTAGTTTCACAGGTAAACCACTAAATCCTTCAGTACATCTAAATTTTAAATATAGAATGAGATGATGTTATGGTTTGAAAAATTTCAAGATTATTCAAATTATCCTTAAGTGGATGAAAATTATTTTTTTCATAACACTGAATCATCTTAAGTTTAACCATGAAAGAAAACCTTTCTTCAAGAAGCAAGATCTGCAGCTTCATTATACTATTTAAGGTTCTAGATGGTGCAATACTACCTCTTCATAAGTACAGTTCGAAAAAGATTATTCTAAAAATTGTACTATGGTGGAACAGCTCATTATATTAAAACAATTCTTCAGCAGGGATTTGTATTTCTTAAAACTGTGAGATTTTTGCATTTTTTATAATCTCACAGGAAAACTTCAAAAAGAAATTTCAAGTAAATCAAACCTCCCCTGGTTTTAGACATCTGATCTTTCTAACCTTAATGATAACTTATGTTTTGTATGCTTGAATTGTAAGTTCTGAGGATAATTCACTAATTATTTTTTAACCTATTTTTAAAATTTAATTTCTTTGCATAATTTCATGCATAAGTTCCAACTTCAGTGAAAGGCCATGCAAGATTATACTTAAATATTCAAAAAGTCACTTTACACCCTACTTTCCATGTCTTAAGATAACAAAGAAGTTGTAAAAAAGGTATGTTTATCTCATACTGATGCTGAGAGGTCACCATATTTTACGCAATCCTCACTACTGAATGAAAACTAGAAACAATAACATCCCCGTTCACTGCAGTGAGCACTTAGTGAGTTCTTAGAGCACTTAGGTTAAACACCTGTTTTGTTTCTAAAGCGATGTCCATCACAAGAAGAAATAAATCTGTATATTCTCCACTAGCTCCAGGAAAGCCAAACAAGTTTTTTTTCTTACTGTAATCCTTCTCCACTTAGCACTGTTTTGTTCCAGTGCAATTCTTTTGGTATTACAAGAACTTAATTAAAATCATTTTAACTGTGAACACACTCATTATAATAGTAAACTAGCTTTTGCATTGTTTGCCTCAGAAATCTGGCTTTAGTAAAGTGCTAATAAAATATACTATAAAATATGTAGTATATAAAAAAAATACTATATAAAACATACAGAGCTGGAGATTCAATGATATCCTACCCTCCAGAAAGCACATGATTTATCACCGTTTTGTCACAGGTGGGCAAATGTGAAGCTTCAGCCTGTGTGGGATCAAGGAGAGGGTCAGGTGTAGGTCTGCAGCCATGGAGGAGCCCGTGTCAGAGGAGGTGACTGTTCCTGAAGCAGCTGTGACTCTGTGGGCAGCCCGGGCTGGAGCAGTTCCTGAGGGACTGCACCCCATGGGAGGGACTCAGGTCCCAGCGGTTCCTGAAGGACTCTCCTATGTTGGAGCAGGGGAAGAACATGAGGAATCCTCCCCTGAGGAGAAAGTAGCAGCAGAAACACCGTGTGGGGAACTGACCCTGAGCCCCCCCTGCCCATCCCCTGTGCCCTGAGGGGAGGTGGCAGTGAAGCCATTTGGGCTCAGGAGGAAAGGAGGGAGTTATTAAGATCTGGTCATATTTTCTCTTTCTCACCATGGATTTTATTTTCATCCTAAGTTAAGTTTTTCTGGTTTTCCCATTACCGTAACTGTGTAATGCAAACCTTCCTGTCCTTGTCCTGATCCAGGAGCCTTTGGGTGGATTTTCTCCTCCCTGTCCCACAGTGGGGTGGTGTTGGGGGGTGAGTGGAGGCTGGATCTGAAGTGTAATATTTTTGACCAGCTAGATCAGTGGGTAGAGCATGAGACTTAATCTCAGGATCGTGGGGTCAAGCCCCATGCTGGGCACCAATAAATCTGTCAGAGTTTTAGACGGTAACTAGGAGACAGGTGCTCTCTGTTATTCACCACCTCTCCTCCCAGGGGATGATGAAGAAGGTAATAATGTAAAGAGCCTTTAAGACTGGAAGAAAAAAAAACAAGGGTAGGTTTCATGAAGTAGTAACAGTGAATTACAACTCTATATAAAAAGATGCAAACAAGGAACTAGCCCTCCTCCTCCAATTATTTCCCAGCCAGAAAAATCCCACACTGGACTGGGCAGCAGATGGGTGGAGTGGTACAAAATCCAGGGTCTCAGTGACAGTTTGCAGCTCTCTTAGAATAATCAATCTGGTTCTACTTGGGAAGGTAGTAGGCAACCTGTCTTGGTGAATGATGTTCTTCTCCAATGAAAAACAAGGAGTGGGGGGGGGGGGGGATCAGTAGGGGAGGCAGTGAAAGTAGAAGGGAGGGCTCAGATTCTCCCCATTACAGCTTCCATATCAACAGGCTGGAAGTTAGTGGTGTCCCAGGCAGGGTTTTCTTACCCAGTCCTCTCAAACTAGGACACCCTATTAAAGTAGTAAACCCCGTTAAAGTATCCCACTTCATTTGCAAGCAGTAGTTTTAGAGTAGAAGACTCAACAAAAACCTTAGTCATACAAGGGACTGAGATTTTAGAGAATTAATCTACTTTTGTACTTTCTGAAATTTAAAATGATTTGGTATTTGCATAATGATTTAGAGAGTCATTCTGAGAACTACTCACACTGTAATTTTGTCTTTTTTTAAAAGGTCATAAAATAAAATAATATGAAATGTATTATAATTTTAATGTCATTATGGATATATGCAGCACTGTAATATGCATTTGTATGAATTTCTCACATTAAATTAGAATACTGAAGATCTATTTGTTGTCATATAAATTAGCTGTCATGTTTTAAGTTGTTCTAGTTTTTGCTGGAATAGAGTTAATTTTCTTCCTAGTAGCTGGTATAGTCCTGCTGTGTTTTGACTTTAGTGTGAGAACAGTATTAATAACTGCCCTGGTTTGGGCCAGGATAGAGCTAATTTCCTGTCTTGTACTTTTGCTTTCATGTAAGTCTCTTATAAGTAGCTGCACTTGCTGAAAGTAACAGCAAGTTTCTCAATCAGTGTCTGCTTCTGGGACTGATAACACTCGATGTTTATAGTTACTGCTAGACACTGGTCTGCAGAGGCAAGGCCTCTGCTCAGTTCTAAGGGACATTTTGCCCTCCAGAAGGAGAAAAGAAGTGAAGAGATCACACTTGTGACCCTCCTTTAGGGAGGAGTGGACAAGATAAATGACCAAAATTGAGCACACAGAGTATTCCATCCCGTACATGTCATACTTGGTATAAATTTGAGGGATCATGAGGGCCAAATCCTTCTGCTTTCTTCCTTCCTTCTTCCTTCCTTCCTTCCTTCCTTCCTTCCTTCCTTCCTTTGGCTTCTTGGTCTCACCTGTTACCTATTATTCCTTCAGCATCCTGGGAGGATTCCATCCATTCCTCTGCCTGTGCTCCTGATCCATGCCAGCCTGAATCTGTGTGTTCCTGCCTCCAGCTCCTGACTGCTGCTGACCCCAGGATTCCAGCCTGGACTGTCCCAGGGCTGCCCTGCAGCCTCAGTGGTGATGTGAGAGTTATTGGGGGAAAAGGGGGAGGAACATGGTGTCATTTTCCTGTATATTTGTGTGTATTTAATAATTCTTTTCCTTTGTTATCAGTACTGTTCCATTAAAGCTGTGTAGTTTAGTTTCCAACCCATAAGTCTCTCTCCCTTATTCTCTCTCCTCTCTCTCTATCAGGGAGGGGAGGGGGATTAATAAAGAGCATCTCTTATTCAGTTCACTGCCGGGCCAGAGTTAAACTGTGACAATAACACACTGTAGCATCATCACAGAACATGAAAAAAAGAATGTCACTGGGAAAAGTTGGCATGGATTCACCCAAGGGAAATCATGCTTGACCAAACTGATTGCCTCCTGTGACATCATTATTGACTGGTAAGTAGTGGGGATGAGCAGTGGATACTATCTACCGTGACTTTAGCAAGGCTTTTGATGTCTCCCATAACATCCTTAGAAAACTCAAGAAGTGTGGGCTACATGAGTGGGCAGTAAGGTAGGTTGAAAGCTGACTGATCCCAGAGGGTGGTGATCAATGCAGCAGGGTCAAGTTGGAGACCTGTAACCAGTCGTGAACCTAGGGGTCAATACTCAGTCCTGTCTCATTCAACATGTTCATCAATGACCTGGACAAGGGAACAGAGTGTATCCTCAGTAAGTTCAAGATAATAGAAAGCTGGGAGAGGTGGCTGATGCTCCAGAGGGCTGTGCTGCCAACCAGCATGACCTGGACAGGTCATGGGCAGGGTAGAACCTGATGAGGTTCAGTAATAGCAAATGTAAGGTCTTGCACTTGGATATCCTGAAAAGCCATTCAGAGGAGAAAGATCTGGGGGTCCTGATAGACAGTAAATTATCCTCATCCAGTGGTATGACCTTGCTGCCAGGAAGGTCAGTGGAATTCTGGGTTGCATAAAGAAGAATGTGGCCATTGGGCTGAGGGAGGTCATTCTCTCCCTCTAGTCTCCCCTGGTGAGGCCACAGCTAGAATATTGCAACCAGATCTGGGTTCCGCAGCTCAAGAGAGACAGGGAGAGTCCAGTGGAAAGCAGCAAAGATGGTTGGATTGGATCATATATGTTATGAGGGAGGCTGAGAGAGCTGGGACTCTGTTCTGGAGAAGGCTCACCTTGTAAATCTCTGCAAGTATTTAAAAGGTGGGTGCAAGGAAGATGGAGCTGGATCTTCTCAGTGTTTCCCAATGACAGGATGAGGGGCAACAGGCACAAACTGGAACATAGACATATAGACATAAGAAAAATCTTCTCCACTGTGAGGGAGACAAAGCACTGGCACTGGCTGCCCACTCAGGCTGTGGAGTCCCCTTCTCTGGAGATATTCAGAACCCTCCTGGATCCAGTCCTGTGTAATGTGCTGTAGGTGATCTTCAGCAGGTGAGCTTTATTAGGAAAGTTGGACTAGATGATCTCTAGAGGTTCCTTCCAACTTTGGTAACTCTGTAATTCCATAATTCTATAATTTCCTGAGGGAACTTCAGCTCAGTAAGAGCTTGTACACTGACAATTTAGTTGTCACTAAGTAGTGCTTACATTAGTCAAGGACTTAACTCTCTCATACCCTGTCAGGAAGAAGCTGGGAGGGAACACACCCAGGACAGCTGACCTGAACTAGCCAAAGGGATATTCCATATTGCATGATGCCAAGCTCAGTACCTAAACTTGTGGGAGTAGGCCAAGGGATGTCACAGGTAAGGGATTAGCTGGGCTTTGGTTAGGGGGTGATGAACAGTTTTAGTCTGCAATACTTCTTTTGTATATTCTTTTATTATAATTTTTATTATTATTATTTATTGTTTTTATTATTATTGTTGTTATTACACTATTTCTTTTCTGTCTTATTAAACAATCTACATCAAATCACAAGCTTTACCTTTGTTTTCCCCACTGTGGGGGACATTGGGCAAAGAGCTATGTGGTTCTTATAGCTGCCTGCCATGTTAAAACACAATAGATATCTTAGCAGCAATTCATATTCCTAAAACTATTAGAGATTTAACTACTCCAAAGTAGAATGAGAGAAGAGCAGTCCATAGCTGAGCAACAAGGCATGATTCTATTAATCTATTCATTGAAGAAAACCTATCTTGCATGAACAAGGCAATTTCAATTATTATGCTTTTTTTAATGTTATTAAGGATCAGAAACCTGAAAAAATGTCATAAAACTGAACCTATACACGTCCTGTAATACTAGACTTACATAAACCTGTTGTCAAAGTCAGGAAAGCTGGACATGGACTGCCCGAGAAAGTAAAATCTGTTAATTTTTAAATATACAGCATTTAACTAGAACTAACTTGACCTAAGCCCTAGAAAACAGGTAGAACTCTTATATGGCACTTCAACCTGTATCCCATAAGTAGAATAATTGTATTAAAGAATGACAGAAGGGACACCTCCAACTGGATCAAGGTCCTCAGAGACCTAACCAGCCTCACCTTGAATGCTTCCAGGAATGGGGCATCTACCAGCCCTCTGTGAAAACTGTCCCAGTGTTTCAACACCCCCACAGTAAAAGAAATTCATCCTTATATTCAATCTAAATCTACCCTCTTGAGTTTAATCCATTAGTCCTTTTGATATTGCTACAGGCCCAAACAAAAAGTCTGTCCCCGTGTTTCTTATAAGCCC
This sequence comes from Calypte anna, assembly GCF_003957555.1. Taxonomy (NCBI): domain Eukaryota; kingdom Metazoa; phylum Chordata; class Aves; order Apodiformes; family Trochilidae; genus Calypte; species Calypte anna. The sequence goes on along the minus strand of NC_044274.1, from coordinate 68,940,542 downwards.
AGTTTAAGCGCTGAAAGGCCAAAAAAGGCCCCCCCAGAGCCTTCTCTTCTCCAGGCTAAACAGCCCCAACTCTCATAGCCTTTCAAGTAGTTCATTACTGGTTTACAATCAGCTAAAATGTTGTGCTATAAAGAAAGCAGTAAGAAAGAGTTTGTCTTTTGGGAATTAAAAAAGTTGTAAGATCGTTTCCACAGCAACCATGACATTGCACACAAATATAATTTCAGGACTCCTGAATTTATTTATTTGTGCCTGCAGCTCTGCCTCTGGCACAAACCTTTGGAACTGAGTTGAAGCTTATGATACATGTCATGCTTTTTTTCACTGCCGAATCTAGATCTGACCAGCCAGCTTAAAAGGGAGCTTAAAAAAAAAAAAAAATAATAGGGTTTGGGGGTGCAGGGAGAGGAGGGGAAAGAAAAAGCTTACCGTCAAGCTTGCATCTACAAAGAGAGGGACGCAGAAGTGAATTTCCAGTTTTCAGAATATATATATAAAAATATATATTTCTTTTTTTTTTTTTTTTTTAACCTGCATGCTAGAATTAGGAAAAATCCACAGTAACTTACTTTAAACTTCATGTAGCGATTCTCTTGTTTTTCATCTCAGTGAAGGTTGTTACAAAATGACTGCTTCAGGACTCTAATTTTTTCTGGATTGCAGAATATACGGGAACAGCAATATATGGACAAAAAGAAAGGCTGAGGAGAGTAGCTGCTGCAAATCATGTTAAGGTCTTCAAGGTCTCAGAAATAAATTCTCATGCTTTACTATATCTTCTTTGGAGATAAATCTGTGTGGAACTGAATGAAGTAGAAGTAACAGATTATACTCTTTAGGGGAAAAATGATCTTTACTTCTCTCTCTCAAAATCCTGAGGTTAGGAGTGGAAGGAGTCAGGGAGGAACCTTGTTTTCTTTACATGAAACTGTGTATGGAAAAAGTTTCTAGAAAGTAAAAGCAGAAATCAACTGGGTGCTGAAACTGGAATTAGACAGAAGTAAAGCTTACTTTTTAAAATTTTTATATTTTTTAAAATTTATTTTTTTAAGGAATAATAATATCTATAAATGTCTTCTTGATGGTGAGAGACAAATCAGAATAGAATAAATGACTCAAAAAGAAGAAAAAAGAAACCTTGAGACTACATTACATAAGCTTTTCTTTAGAATGATTAAGTTCCTGTAGTCTGCTTTTATTTTTATGTCTGTCTGCCTACTACTATTTATACACTCTTTACTCTCGTTTTGTAAATTTTGGTTTAAGCTTCTGCCCTATGATACAGACTTCAGCATACATTTTTGTTTTCAACAAGAGGATATTGAACCAAATTACAGAGATTCACATATACTTATTAAGATTGCAATATAAAGGTAAAGTTTGCCTTTATAAATTATGAATCTTCAGATATCTTATAGTGGGACAGGAGACATCCAACTCATTGTGGCAATTATGTGAAAAAATCAGTCTTTCCACTAGCAGAATTCTCATTTATTAGCTAGAAAGACAGGAAGATATGATAGCCCAGACGAATTTAAAACATATATATAACCATATATATTTAGTGTTTTTGACTTGGTAAAATGGAAAACATGTGTACATGCAAAGCTGAGAAATAAATGCAGTCAGAACTTTATTCAGGAGAAAGTCACCTGCAGTGGTTAGACCAAAATGTTACCCTGATTTGTTGTTGAAGATAACAATGAGCAATAATGCACCGTTTCACTGCTATTTGTAAAGTATTTTTTTATTTTCTTCCTTTCCCTTGTCTACAGGAGTCCTGAACTTAGACATATTTTTGAAATTGCTTTACACAACAGACACATCCTGGCTAGGTTCTCATTTTCTTTTAGCTGAAAAAACCTAATTATTAAAAAAGGGTTAATTTTTCTATTCTTAATTTTTAAAAACATGGATTGTCACAAGGGGGGAGAATTTGCTCAAGCTACTGTGTCAAAAGTTTTGCATTTCTTTTCAGTAGACAAGTCTGTTTGTTTGGGAAAGGTCCAGGTTCTCCCTGATTATTAGGAAAACAATGTATATTGATAATTTTGCTCCATATTTCTCCGGTAGTCAGATTTTCATAGTGAATGTCATCTCAGAAGACCAGTGAGTGAAAATTAAAGTCTCATCCATACACATGCAGTGATTTTGTAAGATCAAGAAATAAAGAGTATTTCTGAAAACACCTTTCTCAAACACTTTTTGTTCATTTGACTTTTTCTTCCCTGTCCATCTCCAGTCATTCTTCACTAAACCCAATTAGACACCCTGTTGAGACCTTAGGTGTGGTCCTGTGCAACTCATTTAAAACCACAGCTCATTACTGTGTCTCTACAGTGTTACTGGGAAGTGGAGTCCTTGCAAGTATCATTTCAGTTGTGCTTTGCCAGAACAAGAACTCTTCCAGAAAAATATTTCCAAAATACAATCCAAGGCAAAGCACTTTAGAGTGCCTGTAAGATATTTTCTTTGTATTAGTTTACTCTTACCAAGATATAACACAGCAAACCTCCACAGACAGTGAATAAACTCAGGTCTTCAGGAAAACAAAAATTGTAAGAATTTTCTTTTCTATCCACCCCTAAATTTTCTGTCCGGGGGTGACAAAATAGATGCAGAAAAGAAAACAGGAAATCTCACTAACAGGAATTGCAGTTAGCAATGTCCATTGAAACATTTTATTCTTGATATTATGATAAAATCAAACTTTGAATAAATTTTTTTTATGACAGTAAATATTCATTGAAAGTAATGGGCAATTCTTGTTTAACTCTTTCTTTTGTTTTATATGTTTCTGACTTAAATAAAATAACCCCAAACTGGACCTCTTATTAGAAAAGTGACAAGAGTTGGAGTAAAAAAAATTCATCTTGGCATCTTTCCTCTGAAATTTTCCTGTAATGACTTAAATTCCTCCATTTTCCTACATCAATATTGGTAGCATATACATGATATCATTTGCTACAATCTTTCTGGGAGAACTGCCTAATCTCCGTTGCTGTCTTCATCTGTCTGATCATTAACCTGGATAATTCTTTGTTATTGGAATTTCCTTGGCAGCATTACTGTATATTTCTCTATATCCAGTGAATCTGTCTCCCTTGGCAGTGAACAAGCATGTTGGTTTCAGGCCAGAATGAAGATGGAAGTACCACTCTTGGTAGTCTTAAGCTGAAATGAGCTGTGATCAAGATAATGATAATATTTTTTGTGTGTTATTCTTCCATATGTTTGAAAGAAATTACCTTATTATAATTTTTCTTGGGTAGATCTTTTTTGAACCAAAAGAAGAAGAAGAAGAAAAAAGAAAGCTCATCTTCTTTTATTACATACAAGAACAGCAAAGTAACTGTGAACCACCTGTTCTTGCTCCACTTCCTCATAAAAATACAAAATACAAGACTACACCACATTTACACATATGTTCCCATTTGCACACTAGGATTCTCTGTTCAGGGTTATATAGCAGCTCAGTACTGAGTTCAAATTACCTTGGGATTAAGAGTTTCACACACATGTACCCAGTGGGAAGTGTTGAAGTGGGAAGTGCTTCAAACCTCCTCACAGAAGGTGAGCACCACCAAAATCCCTTTCCAGGGCTTTGATCTCGGAGAAATTACATGGGTCACCAGGTAGGCACCTGTGTTATGCGAGTAATTTAAACCTCTAAATCTTGTTTTCCTGGAAACACCAAACTGGCTGGATGGCAGATTCCAAAAGAGCAAATTTCAGACAGGCTGTCCTCAAGGGCTGAGATGTTTCCCAGGTATTGTCCTGTTCATATTTGGAATTTTTTTTTCTCACCTGGTGCACTAATGTCCCTCACGTCAATAGACCTTGAGGTAGGGACTGAGGCAGCAAAGTCCCTGCCACTGTAAAAGAAGATCAGGTTCATGATCACATGAAAACACAAAAATTTATGGGACCAGTCAAGCATCCCAGAGTCCTAAGGGAACTGGCTGATATAGCTGCCAGGAAAAGGGAAACTTTGCAGCCATTTTAAAAAGGGTAGAAAGGAAGACTGTGGGTACTACTGACCTGTCAGTCTCATGTTTCTGGGTCCTGAGATGAACATGGAAAAAGACCTTCTAGAATCTGTTCAAAGGCACATGTAGGACAAGAAGATGATTCAAGACAGAGAGTATGGCTTCACCAGGAGTAAGTCTTTTCTAGCCTGCTGGCCTTCTGTGATGGAGTTACTACATCAGTGGACAAGGGAAGAATGAGAGATGCCATCTATCATCTATCAATCATCTATGCTCTATCAATCATCTATCATCTGTCATCTATCATCTATCAATCATCGTCTATCAACTATCATCTATCTAACTAATCTATCTATCTATTTATCATCTATCTATCTATCTTTATTTCTGTAAGACCTTTGCCACTGTCCTTCACAACATCTTTCATTTAACTGGAGATATAAGGATATGATGGATGAACTATTTGATGGATAAGGAATTGACTGGTCAATGGTTGTTCAGTTTATTCATCAATAACCTGGATGAAGGGAAAGAGTATATCATTAGCAAATTCACTTATGGTGCAAAACTGGGAGGGGTGGCTGACACACCAGAAGGATTTGCTGCTATGCAGTGTGACCCGGACAGGTTGGAGAGCTGGGCAAGGGGAAACCTAATGAAGTTCAATAAGGGCAAATGTAGGATACTCCATCTGGGGAATATGAAAAAATATTTTTTTACTTTGAGGGTGACAGAGCACTGGAATAAATTGCCCAGAGAAGTTATGGACTCTCATCCCTGGAGGCATTCAAAACCCACTTGGATGTGTTCCTGCATAATTTGCTCTAGGGGATCCTCTTCTAGAAGGAGGACTAGATGATCTCCAGTAGTCCTTTCCAACCCCTACCATTCTGTAATTCTGTGTGATTCTGTGGCTCATTGTTTAGACAGAGATCAGTAATGTTCCTCAGAGGTTTGAATTGGACCATCACTGTTTAGTATCTTCATCAGTGACATAAGGGCAATAAGTGCACCCTCAGCAAGTTTGCAGAAAACACATAGATGAATGATATGGCTGGCACACTTTAGGGATGGGAAGCCATACAGAGGGAAAAGACAAGCTTCAGATGTGGCCCTATGTGAACCTCCTGAGATTCAACAGGGCTAATTACAAAGTTCTGTTCATGGACTGCTATCAATCCAGGTTGCAGAATGAGGGAACTGAGAGAAACTCTGCTAAGAAGAACTTATGCATGAAGAAAAGAAAAGAAGAAGAAGAAAGAAGTAGAAGAAGGATAGAAGAAAAGTTGAGCATGAGGTTCTAGTAACTTAGAAATACAACTCTATCTTGGGCTGCATCAAAATATGTTTGATCAGCAGGTCAGGGATGGTGATTCTGTGCCTCTTTTCTGCTCTGGTGAGACCCCACCTGGAGTATTGAGTCCATTCAGAAAGGACATGGAACCCTTGGAGTACGTCCAAAGGAAACCACAAATGTGATCAGAGAGAGGGGTGGGATGCCTGTCCTGTAAAGAAGGGCTGAAAGAGTTGGGCTTTCTTAGCCTGATGAAGAGAAGGCTCTGGGGAGCTTATTGTCAGTTTAGAGTGTTTAAAGAATACTTGTAAGACTGATGGGGATGGATTTTTTAGTACAATCTATTGCAATAGAACAATGGGTAATTTTATGTTGAATATAAGGAGAATTATGTATTTATTTATTTATTTATTGACATGAGACTATTGAAACACTGGTACAGGTTGCCCAGAGAACTGGTGGATGCCTCTTCCCTGGAAACACTCAAGGTCAGGGCTTTGAGCAACCTGATTCAGTTGAAGATGTCCCTGTTCATTCATGGGAGTTTTCATCCAAGGGACCTTTAAAGATCCCTTTCCACTCAAACCATTCTATATTTCTATTTTTTTAAGTGCTAAGAGCAAATTGGTTTTAAATATTAATTCAGCAGTCCTGCCCCAGGATCCTTTTTGTTTGTGAGACAGTATAGAATCATAGAATCCTAGGGGTTGGAAGGGACCTCGAAAGATCATCTAGTCCAACCCCCCCTGCCAGAGCAGGCCCACCTAGAGTACCTCGCATAGGAACGTGTCCAGGCTGGTTTTGAATGTCTCCAGTGAAGGAGACTCCACGACCCCCCTGGGCAGCCTGTTCCAGGGCTCTGTCACCCTTACAGTAAAAAAAATTTTTCCGGATATTCAACTTGAACCTCCTATGCTCCAATTTACACCCATTACCCCTTGTCCTATCACTGGTCACCACTGAGAAGAGCCTAACTCCATCTCCCTGACACTCACTCCTTACATATTTGAAAACATTGATGAGGTCACCCCTCAGTCTCCTTTTCTCCAAACTAAAGAGACCCAGCTCCCTCAGCCTTTCCTCATAAGGGAGATGTTCCACTCCCTTAATCATCTTAGTAGCTCTGTGCTGGACTCTTTCAAGCACTTCCCTGTCCTTCTTGAACTGAGGGGCCCAGAACTGGACACAATACTCCAGGTGCAGCCTCACCAATGCAGAATAGAGGGGGAGGAGAACCTCTCTTGACCTACTAACCACCCCCTTTCTAATGCACCCCAGGATGCCATTGGCCTTCTTGGCCACAAGGGCACATTGCTGGCTCATGGTCATCTTCTTGTCAACAAGGACCCCCAGGTCTCTATCACCTACACTGCTCTCCAGCAGATCAGCCCCCAACCTATACTGGGACATCGTGTTGTTCTTCCCCAAATGCAAAACTCTACACTTCCCCTTGTTGAATTTCATCATGTTTCTCCCTGCCCAACTCTCCAGCCTGTCTAAGTCTCTCTGAATGGCAGCACAGCCTTCTGGTGTGTCAGCCACTCCTCCCAGCTCAGTGTCATCAGCAAACTTGCTGAGGGTACATTCTATACCCTCATCCAAGTCGTTGATGAAGGAAAAAGATAGTCATGAAGCATACAATGGCAAAGGAAAATGTAAAGAACTAATTGATATTGATACTGGTATCTTTTAGATAACAATTACAGAAGGAACTTGCAAATATAATAGATAGAATAAAAGGAAACCTAGTTTACAATGTGGTACAAAACTCTGCTAGGCAGTTAATCATGTGCTAATAGATTACCTTATGCATTCACTAAGGAAAGGTAATGGTAAAGGAGGATTCTTGGCAGAAAGATAAAAAGAATTATATTTAAATTTCTTAAAATAATAAAAATTGGTAATGTATACTAAATAAAATGGAATGCTATTATGAATATTTTACAGCAGGCTAGAACAAGTAAAAGCTTATTATAAGAGGCAAAAACTTTAGCAACTTAAAAAATAAAACATTAAGAAAGGAGCTCCAAATATTATATATTTCATTGCAATGCCTGATAATAATTAAACAAAGGATGTAAAGTCTTCTTATCATCTCAGGGACATGGCATATATATAGAAAAGTAGAGGAAAAATGGAAGGTCAAGTTAGCTGTCAATCAGCACCCTCAGGTCCCTCTCTGCTGGCCAGCTCTCCAGTCACTCTACCTGTAGCACTAGTGGGGTTTGTGTGGCTGAAGTGCAGGACCTGCCATTTGGCTTTATTGAAATGTATGCAGTTGGTGTCAGCTCATTGATCAAGCCTATCTAGAGCTTGAATCTACCTTTGGTCAGATTGACTCCTCCACCCAGTTGTCTGCAAACTTACTGAAGGAGCATTCTAACCCCTCATCCAAATCATTAATAAAGATGTTAAACAGGAGCAACCCCAACACTGAACCCCAACACAACCCCAACTCATGACCACCTGCTAGCTGGATTTAATTCCATTCACCACAACACTTTGGACCTGGCCATCCAACCATTTTTTTATCTAGTGAAGGCTGTGTGAGTCCAAGCCTGGAGCAGGCATCTTCTCCAGGAGAATGCAGTGGGAAACTGTGTAATGCCATGCTAAACTCAAGGTAGACAACATCCACAACCCTTCCGTCATCCAATAATCAAGTCACTCTGTCATTGAAAAAGATCAGGTTAGTCAAACAGGATCTGCCCTTCATGAACTCATGTTTATGGGCATGATTGCCTAGTTGTTCTGCATGAACACCATAATAGTACTCAGGGTGATCTGCTCCATCACCTTGCCTGGCACCTAAGTCAAACTAACAGGCCAGGAACATCCAGGATAATCCTTCTGTCCCTTAATATCTGTCTTTGGTTTCCTTCCAAAGTCTTCCACAGACTTTTTTCAGGGTGTAATATGGGTATCTTATGGCACAAAACATAAGTTAATAAAAAGAAGAATGTAGAAATACTTTTACTGGGATTTGTTAGGGAGGTGTTTTTAAAAATAAACCAGAAGACACAAAGATATCGCTGCATTCACCAGAGTTACAGCTACTTTCTTCATCTGTCTGTCCTTTTCTCATTTGACCTTGACACATCACTGTCCAAAAACACTGAAGGTTTTCACATCATGGTTTCCATGACTAGTCTATTATCTCTCTAAGGACATAGTTTAGTTGGGATGACTAATGACCTCAGCATTTCTAACTGCAAAAAATATTTTTCTCACTGTGTTGCAAAACTACTTGGTAACAGTAAGCTCACTGTCACCTTGGTCAACTGCCATTACCCATAATTTAAAAAAAAAAATAAATCCTAAAATCTTTGCCCTCCACCAGCAATCCCAGAAACTGACAGACTGTAAATGAGCCCTTTGGTTTTTCAAGCACATCTGTTGCCTATATCATGATAAAACTCATTCCAATTCACTTGCATGCTTTTAAATTAACTAAAACAGTAGTCATAAGGATAACAATTCAGCAGAACACAGCAAACAGCCATTATCAACATGGGGTAACTATGTCATGCTCAGTTTTATTCATATTTTATTTATGTTTGTTCATTGAGGGTGGGAAGGTGTGGGAAAGTGGGGAGGGGCAGTCTTGTTTTGTTGTGCCTAGTTATGTTTTATTTTGTTCTGGTTCTGGTTTTTTATACCTCTTAGTACACATCTATCATAATGAACTTAAGTAGCCAAATGTGATTTTGATTTACCTCATTTTTTTTAACTTTTTGCTCTGTATTTGCATAATCTTTTTTGGTACTGCTTAGAAAAGGTTTGCCTGAAAAAGAAGCTGAGCTATATCTAAAAACAAGTATGTGTAGAAACTTCCTTGCCTTCATAGTAAAAACAAAAAACAAAAAAAAAACCAGCTTCTAGTGAAGTCACAATATACCTGAATGTATAAATTGAATTCAACATGAAAAACTGTTGAGTGCAGTGAACTACCTAATCCATTTTATAACGACAGTTGATGCAATAACTAGCTGATTTCAAACAGAAAGGTGGTAAAAATTTCATCTTGCTTATACACACAGGCCAGGAATATGTCTAAAGGTTGTAGAATAATGAGTTTTATTGGTCTAAAATGATACAGTGAATAAATTTAGTGAGCTGTTAGCTATTGACATTTCATTATTTTCTGCACAATGTCAGATTGTCTCCTATAGAAATAACTTAAACTGAGTACTTCCATGTATTATTAAGATGTGTTTCTCTTTTCCACTGTTTAAAACTGTCATTTCTCTGTATCTAGAATCTCTGTTCTTTTTTTTTTTTTTTTCTAGACATAACTAGGTATGTGGAGATTTGCAGGATATCAGTCAGAGAACATAGCTTACAGAATAGGTGAGAGGCATTTTTACATAAATAATATCAGAAACCACATGAATGAAAACCACTTGGACAAAAAAATTGGTACAAAAGAGATGAATCAAAAGTACACATGGCAGCAAAGATAGTATTTTTTGTTCT